>NC_134406.1:22242526-22614193 GCF_038048845.1 Mixophyes fleayi
TTTACAAAGCCTTCACCTAGTAACTACGCAGTCTTCCCTTCACTACGACTCCGTGACCACCCTCACCAAACTATGGAATCTGTGCCGCAATTCAACCACTATAGATGCAGCAGGTCATAATGCTCAAAGTACCATTATTTTGACGCTGCTAAGGTACATGCGACTGTGATAATGTACCCTTGATGAAGGTTATTAAAGAACTGGTGAAAATATGTCTTTATTCTAAAAAAATGTCTAGTCTAATAGGATTTCACAGTGTTCGGTTAGGAGTTTGTTTAAAAAGGGTAAGCGTGCATTGCTGCAGTAGGTGGAATCTGATTGGTTGTGAGCAGCTCACAACCAATCATGTGTAATCCTCTCTGGCAGTGAAAGCCTTCGGGCTAAAAGCTGTCTCACCACCTAAGTATATAACCACTTTAACACAAGTTTAATTTTAAAGTGCAAATGCACCTCATGCACCAGCTAGGTTACATTCTAAAATACGGACCCTTAACCTCGGCCTGCTATTGACCCTCCGCTGTATCTTAACTACTGCCTCCTACTCACTTGCTGTGGTATTTGATATAAGCTTCCACTACGCAAGAGTTAATACCTGGGGGCATCTGAGTGGGGCATCCTGTGAGCACACAAAGCTCTGATAAAATCACCTGTGTGTGAAGAAACGCGTCATGAAGGAACAGGCACTGTTGATATTCCATATGCCGTGTAATAGTTGTTTGGGATTTACAACTTTCCAGTGTCTGTTCTGACAAGGATACGATTGAACTAATTGGATGCAGTGACCAGTCCTACGTCCCTTGAGGTATACAGTTACCCGAACAGCCAAGCGCTGTGTTTCACGGAGATATCGGACTGAGGATACTTAGATCGATCACTGCCTCCCCCAGAGTCAATACCACCTGGACACATCTAATGGCCCAGGAAAGTATCACTGTTCATTTTACCCTTTGCTGCATTTGATCAACATTTGCTAATTATCTGGACACATTTCATGTCGTCAAGTTTACTTGATGAGAGACATGACTTGTTTTATGCTCGAAACCCATTACCCAGCGGAGCTAGGAGAATGAATTGTGATCACAACAAGTACATTCCGTTCCCAATATTCCAGTGCTGATATTTGTGTTTTTATGGAGTTTTTTTGTGAGAACTCACAGGTTCTATTCAGCTGCAGGATATTTGGACACTTATTGACTTATGTTTTGAGAAGTTAGTGTCACAGCGCCTAGAATATTTTTTTTTGTGGTTTATATTTTTCTACTAGAAAAGCGGCTGCTATAGGTGAAGACGTCTAATACCTGTTCTGAAAGCTTATTTTAGTGTGGCTAGCTGTAACACCTACTAGTATGTTTTTGGGGTGTGGGAGGAAACTGGAGCACCCGGAGGAAACCCACGCAAACACAGGGAGAACATACAAACCCCACACAGCTAAGGCCAAGGTTGGGAATTGAACTCATGACCCCATTGCTGTGAGGCAGAAGTGCTAACCACTAAGCCACCGTACTGCCCCATCGACTTTTTTAAATCAGTAGTGCACCAGTCCTCAGGCACCCGCAAATGGTACGCCTACTGACAGGTCTATCTCCATGTCCCCGCAAGTCATCATGCCTTTACTGTACTCGGCCTGCGTTTGCATGCTCCTGCCCACCCCCAATGCGGCTCTCCAGTCGTAAGGAGGCGCACGTGCTGCCAACCCTGCATATGAATGTATGCGCTAGTGTCTGGGCATGCACAGTGCATTTAACGCTAATCAGATGGGCATTAATAGTCCACACAGTTCAGCATGCCACTCACACTCCGATGGCTCAGGTAAAGAACCACCTCCCTACCACCGTGGCACTCTGCTACAGTGGGATGCAATAGAGCATGACGGACATATTCAGTTATGTATAAACACTCCAGTTATTTATCCTGTTCAGCTAAGTAATAAAACAATCTTTGATAAATACTATTGTTGAGTTCAATTCCGAGCAGGGCCCTGTCTATGTGAAGTTTGTATGTCCTCCCCATGTTTGTAAGGGTGTCCTCCGGGTGCTCTGGTTTCCTTCCACACTACAAAGACATACGCGTGGACGTGTGTATGTGAATTTAGATTGTAAGATCCAGAGGGGCAGGGACAGACGTGAATGACTACATATTCTCTGTGCAGCGCATATGATTGGCGCTATATATATATAAATGACAATAATAATAATGTAAAATACTGACTTGGGGCCTGATTCATTAAGGATCTTAACTTGAGAAACTTCTTATTTCAGTCTCCTGGACAAAACCATGTTACAATGCAAGGGGTGCAAATTAGTTTTCTGTTTTGCACATAAGTTAAATACTGACTATTTTTTCATGTAGCACACAAATATCAACTTTAAATTTCAGTGTACAAATAAGCTATCAAGTATTTGTGTGTTACATGAAAAAACAGTCAGTATTTAACTTATGTGCAAAACAGAAATCTAGTTTGCACCCCTTGCATTGTAACATGTTTTTTTCCAGGAGACTGAAATAAGAAGTTTCTCAAGTTAAGATCCTTAATGAATCAGGCCCTTGATCTTCAAAATGATGAGTCTGCGATTTCTAATATTGGTAAATAACACAAAACTGTCTACTATCCAGGGCATCTGGTTGCTGTATGACATTGTTACTTCATAAAGTACTTCAGCTTATTCATAACTGTACTTTATTATTTAGATTGTCACTCTCCACTCAACAAGCTGCTGAAGGCAGAGAATTGTCTGTGTACTGTTATTGTATCGCTGTCAGCAAACAGCTCCTGCTGCACATGTTTACTTTAATAATAAATGACTGAACATGGCATTCTGGACAGACCAGTTTGCCCAGTTTCCTGTAAAGCCGACACTACATCACATCTGCATTGACCAGGACTACTCTGGTGAAAAGATGTATGTTAGTTAATTAAACAAGAGATGTACTATTTTCTGCCATTAAATAAAACACTGACTTTGCTTTTGACTAAAGATGGGTGAAATTGCGTCGGAATCGAGTTTTGTGGCGGAAAAAGGTGGTTTCGCACAGGTGCAGAGTTCTGGTAACATAAGATTTAAGGTCTATTTTTGCCTTGGCATCCACATTCTATGGTTCTCCAGTGAACAATGCCCCCCACCACCGCTTATGCGCCACAAACTGCTTCACTGCACATGCACCGATCCCTTTTATCCCTGTGCTTGTTCCGATACCCGCTCTATTATTAAGGGGGAGCATTACCGGCATGCTGGTGGGTGCCCCCTTAATCGTGGCGCCCATCTGCCTCGCTTATCGGGCTTGCCATATGCCGAGGGCACTGTTCGCTGTGTGTGGAAGCCACCAATTTATGCCGAGAGGTGAAGATTTAAAGACAATTGAAACTTGGTGTCACTGCTTTGTAGGAATTCAGCAAATATGATTCTTTTGTGCAGAAGATGAATTCCTATTTATTATAAAAACATTTAAATATACATCAGCACCTCTACCAAACTGCATCAGGGATAAAATAAAATAATCCCTCTTTTTACTCCCCCCCCCCCTTGAAAGAACACTTCACTTTCATTACTTCCCTTTTAGATACCAGGTTCCCTTATTATCCGTTAACATAATTAGACTTACCAAAGTCTTATGTTTTATTAGTTGTTACTTGTTTATAGAAAACAGTGATTAAGTGTAGTGCAATCATAGCTGAAACATTCTTTAGTTTATGATTGATTATATAGTATATACAGAACAGTGGTCAAAATGTTTTAAAAGGGTGGGGCTACCAATATAGTTAGAAATTAGAGAAAATGTCCTTCTTGGTTTGTACCTTACACCTTGTGTGTCCCATTTGACTCTGCTATATGATAGGAGCATGTTACAATGTATCATACGTTCATATAGGGCAGTGTTGGCTAACCTGTGACACTCCAGGTGTTGTGAAACTACAAGTCCCAGCATGCTTTGCCAATATATAGCAGCTTATTGCTGGAATGGTATGTTGGGACTTGTAGTTTCACAACACCTGGAGTGTCACAGGTTAGCCAACACTGGTATAGGGTCTCGTTAGCAGTGCCACTTGCTAAGTTTGATGTAATTGAGCAACACAAGCAGCCCACTATAGATGGCACTCGCAGCCCAACTGAATCCTCCGATTCTTCTTCGTCATCCTCCCTTGGTCAATTGCTGACCGCCATTAATAATACATGCTATATGCTCACATGCAAAATAGAGGAGCTAATAAGTGGATATTTCTTTGTGCTCGAGGACGGCCATACTCTCCATGGACTTACTACAGCAGTGGAGTGAGCCATTATCTGCAGTTTAAGGTATCTACAACCCATTGCTTACACAATGGAGCTGAGAACGGAGCAGCTTACTGAGATGCAGCAAAATACACTGCAACCAGGAGGAGAAACATTTATATGAGTTCCATCTCATCCTCCTGCTCCGGGGTCCACCTTAAGACCATTCATGGCCAAACTTGTGTATTACAATGATAGTTATGCTGCACTAGGCTTTGCTGATGGCATGGGAAGCTCAAGTGTTAGAACACTAAGCCCTGTAACTTCAAAGGGCGACCTGCTTGAAATATTTTCAATATAGTGGTCTGAAAGGGACCTACCCCTTTCCCTCAATGTAGAACAGTTGGAAGGTAGGTTGTCGACTTTTGGATCCAGGCAATATTAGTTTTTATGGGGTTTTTTTTAAATCTAAATATATACTGCATCACACAGCTACACTCACTTAGCCTGGTGGGGTACCACCAAATTACAGAGTCCTGTTATGGGACAAGGCTTGGCTGTACCAAAGTTTGAGTTCTAATTTGGGGCCAGTAGGTTGGTATATGCAACTAATGGTTGTGTCCTCAGCCAAATAATCTACCTAATGTTGAGGCAGTGGTTTCTGGCTCCAATGCGTTGGCTAACTTGGTTTTTAGGCCCCTATGAGTGTACGAACTGGGGTTGTGTTTGTTGGAATAGGGATCATCGGCTCGGCTTCCTATCACCCTATTAGTCCTCTGCCACACCAATGATGGCCGATGGTAAATATAGTGAGCTTATCTTTTTGCCAGATATAGCTACATAGAATGATTATAAGATCAGGATGCTGGAGGGTGCACTGATTGGGGAGCTGCCTAAGTTTAGGTTCTATGTGGTTTCACTACCTACAGCCCAGACACGCTCTTAGTGCCCACTGTCATGGCCAGAGTTTGGATCTAGTTATGTCAATTGGAAGGGTGCCCAAACTTTTGCATTGCCACATTCATTAATTGTTTAATCTGTTAAAGTAAGAAGATAAGTAGTAATTGTGCATTAAATGCTGTACTTTGAACTATTTTTTTTTAACTCACATCTCCAAATGAAAATAATTTAGAAATTGTTGTTAACATTTTTGCTGCCTTTTGGTAGAAAAAGAAGCATAAATGAAAGTTTTGTTAACCTATCTCAGAGGCGCATGTAGGATTTGTCAGGGGGGGTTTCCTCCGCCCCCGGAAAAAAAAAAATCCTAGAGACCTGCCGCGCTTGCTCGGCAGCTTTGTTTCAGCTGCACTGTAGTATACAGCAGCCGCGGCGCTGTCAAAGAAGCGTCCGCGGCGGTGCTGTATACAATACAGCACCGCCGCGGACGCTTCTTAGACAGCGCCGCGGCTGCTGTATACTACAGTGCCGACATGTAGGGCACTTTTTAGCGGAGGGGGGGGTTTCTGGACCCAGAAACCCCCCCTGCATGCGCCACTGTATCTACAGTACCTATGACTAGAAATAAACAAATTTATTCATTTGAATCTGAAATTCATACATGATACGGCACAATTCAGAGAATAAAACCTTGTCAAAAAAATAACAGATGTCGAAATAAGAAATACTTATGCTAAGGCCTTACTAGCCCTAATACCATATATGGTGGTGTTCCTGGAACTTCAAGAGATAATAAAGAAATGTGTACCAAGGATGAATGTTGTGTGTTTTAAATGTGCTAAGTTTGTAATTTATTTTATTTAACTGACAAGACGAAGTGTATATATGGCAGATAAGAAGGTAATCTATTGTGTAGATTCTGTTGACATCTATAGTTTTAGAGAACTTAGTTATCATGAAATAACTGATTTCTTATATTTTTTGTGTATTTATCATGAAATTTTCTTTTTAGAATTATACAACAATGATGTATTGTTCTCGTATAACCATCATATCTTATGTTAATATGATTTGAACTCTGTAGTCAGAGTATACCATGCACTGCTAACGAGACACTATAGCAGAAAGATTCTCGTCTTATGATCACTTGATCTACTAATAAAAGTGTCTATGACCAATTACTCTGTACACAGGCTGCGGTGGTCGTATCTACGGCAGAGGTAGCTAAAATTAAATGAGTAACTCACAAAGCAAGAGCCGCTATCAGATGATGATAACCTTTTAAAATCAGTTTATACCCAATTTTACACTGATTATTACTTGTAGTATGAGACAAAAAATATTTCTCTACACTCTATAAACAATGTTATAGGTGGTTCTAATTATTGTAATATCATTTATAGCAACTGCTACCAAAAAATGTAATGAATAAGTTATGGAGGATTAGAACCATTATTAGTTAAGTTAAGAGGAGCACTATATTAAAAGTTAGTGAGAAGTGGAGTTAGTATTTAAAAGGGCTGGTATACTAGTGTTTTAGAAAAGCACAAATGCTGAAACATTTATCATCCAATCAGATATTCACTTTTATTTAGTGTGAGACACATTAAGCTTCATGTTATTTCATATTCCACTTGGGTGGATCTAGATCATCCGTACATGTTCCTACCTATGGGTGTGATGATGACAGTAAATTGTGCCTCTTCTCCTTTCCCAGTGATGTTGTTGTACGCCCGGCACAAGTAATCCACAGTCTTTAGCCTGACTTTGTCGGAGAGGAGTTTGAAGTATGGTCCATAGTTGATGATCTCAGTGGAGTTGTTACGTCTTTGGATCCAAGCACATGTGTTTGGGGGGTTTGAATCAGCAGAACAGTCAAAGCGAACAGATTCCCCAATGTCGACGGTAAAGACCTCTCCAACTTGAAATCCTTTATCTGAGATCACTCGCAGCCCGTAAGGTCCGTCTGTGTTAGCAAGAAAATACATGTTAATGTGCCACATGTGATAGCATTTGAAAAGCATGTCTCTACAATAATAAAAGTAGGGATTCTATACACCATACTTGCCAACTCTTTATGAATGTCAGGGAGACTCCCTGAAATAGGGGTGATCTCCCTCACTCCCTGAAAAGTCTGGCATTCTCCCTGATGCTGAGCCAGTACAAGACGTGGTTGGCTTCGCCATCTGTGGCATGATGACAAAGTTCAGAAATTGTGTCTTATGTCCATGTATTGATGCCTATGGAGGTGGCCATTTTCATGGAGACCAAGATTTAATCAAAGACTGACAGCTAAGACAACATGACTTCAGTAATGGAGACAGAAATTTAAAAGATACTTCAGTCTCTAGAGATTCATTAGCTGCTTTTCTTTAACGCATAGTTGACTACTCCCGTAATGGCCGGGATGAGGCCAAAATGATGCGATTCGTCAGGCCCCACCTAGCCCCCCCCGCACACCCACCTCCCCTGGGATCTCACTGAAGCCAATAAGGAAAAGTTGGCAAGTATGCTATACACATGCTGGGCCTAGCCATTCCTCCTCTTCCTCAGATGTCCACTGAAATGACACTCTACTCATCCCTCACACAAATATCTGTATTACATAAGACAATTAATGTTTCCTTATTCAATATAATATTTACAACATACAACTTGCACTAATGAGGAAAGAAAAGGCAGAAACAGGCTGTCTGTAGCTGAATGTGTGGCATCAGCACAAGCCCATATCATGTTCTAAAAACCCAGTGGGTGGGGTAGTGCCTGAATGACCTGGCATTATTTGCTTATTTAACCCTTTCCATTGTTTTAGTGACAAAACCAGAAGAAATAATCAATATGGTAACATTTGTTGACATAGGAGGTCATTTATGAACCACACCTAGTTTTTGTTTTGTACTGGTGTGTTTTAATGATACATCCAACATACTTCAAGGTGCTCACCTACTCTCCGCTTTCAGGATCAATCCTCGCCAACTAGAAGTGTTGTATGGATTAGCAAAACAAAATAATGCACACTGTGCAAACATTTAAACATATCAAAGTTCAACTTTAGTCCTGATCACTTAAATTAAATACATGTAAATGTATTTTTACATCACTGCTTGATTCACCTATATTTGTGGCCTAATAATAGTAATAAATCACGTATGTGAGGGGACTTCAGTGCTAATTTGCTTACGTGTCAGTGTTTTTTGTTACACTGCCTTTATCCGCTGAAGTACATCATCAGTGATTTGCCTAATTCCAGAAAATGAACCCCCCACCTCTGTTTAAAGTTAAAAAATTAAAATTAAAATATGAACATCATATCCTCTCCCTGAATCCACAACCAGTCCCAATCTTAGACAGCCCAGACTGGTTCCCACTATAAAATGGAGACCATAAGCGCAGGGCCCCCCTATCATAGTGAGACCCAGTCCCAGACTTATCAGCCCCGGGCTGGTGCCTCCTTCCAGAGGAGTGGGAACGGCTGTGCACAGCAAGAAACGCCCCTGAAAATGTTCCCTTCCCACCCCGTTATCCAATTCCAATAATTCAGCACTGCAATATGAAGTTGCATTTCTGCACAGTTCTGTAAGACAAAGTGCGCTGGTGAACCTACTCCTTACTTCAGTAGGAACGTCTTTACTCTGCCCAACACTTCCCCTCTGCTCAGCCACAAATGCGACTATCTTGCTCCACCAACCAATACGGCCCAGCGGACATCTAGGTGCACAGTGCGCTTGAAGCTGCATTTCCCCTGCAGAGAGGCTGTTTGACTTGTTGTAATGACCTCCATATTGTTTCATGTGAACTACAGTATCTACACTAATAGTCCAGGATATCACGTGCCATGCAACACCTTACTGCCAAGGTAGATGTAGAGAAGCAACAGGGATAAAGTAATTATAAATTATTAAATATATAAAATTGAAATATATATATATATATAAATATATATATTTATTTATCCTTGAGAATTACTAATCTGCAGAAAGAGGGAGCATGGCAATAGGTTACGTCTTTCCCTGTGATATTTACCTGTGGTTTCTCCCTCATCTCTCACCAGATAAGCTCTATAAAAATGAACATATTCGCTCACTTACTGCTGTTTGCTGAACGACTTGTAAAGTAATAAATCACCTGTTTCGCTGAGACTTTACTGCTTCTGGTGATCTGCTGATTGGTTCTGTCACCAGCACTCTGACGCCCATTCTATCACTGAGCAGATGGCAGGTACTTAGTGAGAGGGACCTTTTTTATCATCACACACCCCCGCAGTCTCAACATATGGCACATGGAGGCCCTGTCAGCTAGCTGAGGTATTATAAACATGTTATTGACAATTTATAGATGGAAATTTACCAAAGTCCAGCTCACTGCTGCCATAGTCTGCATTAGATAGGTGTGAAAGACATTAACTGTTTCACTATTTGAGACAGGGCGCTGTAACAGTGGTACGTTAGTTCCAAAGGTTCCAGCCAACAGTTGTGGGTCATTCTCACCTACATACATTGTACATAATTTGCATATAATGGTCTGTATTTAGCATGTTTAGTTTTTAAACTACTCTGTTGTGATTCTGTCACTGCAGTTACAAAAATACAAAACTGATGTGTCTGGTCATGTGTGTGTAATAAGATACGTACAACATAATCTGAGGAGTGACCTGCAAGAATTAATTATAGCCACATAAAGGGTAGTTTACAAGCATGGACAATGGTGGTCCTTCTGTGCAAATTCTATTTGTCCCTTCTTTTGTGACATCATGAATCTATTTTACTGTCATTGCACCTGTTTCCGCAGGGTAAGTGCGTAACTCAGTGTGTCAATTTTGTTGTGACTGTGGGTGTGCATAATTAAGCTCCGTTTGATAGAGGAGCCAGGGAAATTGAGGCGTTCCTCGCTGAATGTGGTAAAGGTCTCAGTCAGTGCCTGATTATCTAATAGGCTAACTAGGCTGCAGCCTAGGTGGAAGTTTTTTTTTGGGGGGGCAAATATTTGTTCTCCAAAGTAAAAAGAAAACATGAAAGAAAAATGTGTTAAGGTTTGAATCTTGACGTATTCCCCTGGTAAAGGCTGAAGACAGTGAGTCATCTTTGGGCGAGCCCTTGAGGGTAAGCGATTGGCCAAATGCGTAAATGCCCCTTCCAGGGGCAAACGCAGGATTTGCAGAGGGGGGTTTCCACACAACGCCGTCAGTGGACGTGACCAGCATGCATGGGGGGCGTGGCTATAATTTTAGCCAGTGCTTGGTAGCTCTCCAACTCTCCCTATCCCCATAATATACATGGGCAATGCTACGTGCACTACTGTTAGGTGCAGCTCTCTCTTTTTGGGCAGAGCCGTGTGAAGTGGGGGCAGTGTCCAGACACCTCAATTATACAGTACCCCAGGCTTGGAGGGGGGTTTCCAGGCATTGAGAACCCGCCCCCCCTCGGTTTCCCTATGCCCTCCACCTTCAGAGTTTCAGTGGTGTTCTACTATGCAGTTCTGATTTTAATGAAAACTAAATGAGTGACAAACATTGCATTGACCCATTTAAAGAGCCAAGTAGAGCTGAGTTTCATACTGGAACATTAACATTGGTGGGTGGGGTGAAAGAAGCTGGATTTTAAATTAAGGAATTTTTCTTTTTTACCTACCACGCATTAGCTTGGAGTAGCAGGCAAGGGGGCGCTACAAGAGTATTCGCCTAGGGCGCCCTGAACCCTTAATCGGGCCCTGGTCTCAGTAAAACATCTCATACTGCAGTACCGTGAAAGTGAAATTTCATTTTGTGGAACAAGAAGTTATTCACGGTACCTTGTTATCACTGAAAAATAACTTCATTTTCACACATTCTTTGAGGAGCTGTTGATTTGGCGTTAGCCATAAGATGCCGTTTGCACCATCCATATGCATTTGATGCAGGAGAGCTTTTTTAAAATTGAATCTCTCCTCCCTGGTTAGAAATATGGTTATATGTAGTACAGGGGCTGCAATAGAACTTACTGCCAAAAGATGGGGATACAGAGACAATTGCTGATCTATTTGATGCTTGTAGACAGTTTTAAACTATTTCAGGACAGGATGGATATAGACTTATTAGAGATGGAGCAGACTTTAGTGTACATTATGATGTGCACTTAACATGAATCGGCAAAGCATGTTACAGCTACAACCATTCACTGCAATTGAAAGGCGATATTGATTTATTGATTAGATAAGTTGAGTCAAGGGATTAGCAAAGATACAATACATTCTGCTCCACCTATATGTCTGTGTGCTTTGTGGGAATATTGTTTATGTCTCTACCTTGTGTATGTTGTATTTCTGTAAATATTGTAAACTATCTCAATTTCAGATAAAAAGACAATGGGGTATATTTGCTAAACTGCGGGTTTGAATAGTGGAGATGTTGCCTATAGCAACCAATCAGATTCTAGTTATCATTTATTTAGGACATTCTACAATCAGTTAAAATCTGATTGGTTGCTATAGGCAACATCTCCACTTTTTCAAACCTGTAACAGAGTAAATATAACCAAATATCTTTGAAAAAAAAGTATTTAGAAAAAATACAAAAGTATTAGCAAACAGATAATAAAATAATATGGGGGCTCTAGTCCTAATGCTAAATTACATAACCTATTGCCAAACGGCAAAAAAATGAAAATGTAGAGATACCAGTATAAAAATTAAATTTTTCCTCAAATTTGAATTTGATATAAACATATGTGCTTTTTTCTTGGTAAACCAGTCTCCTTTAAATTAATAAAAAGTTAAAGTATTCTGGCAATTCTTAAACACAACCCCTAAAATACAAGTTAATAAACTATTTAAATGAATTTGCAGCATTTACAGGGGAAGATGTATCAGATCTTCTAAAAAAAGAAAAGTGGAGGTGTTGTTCATAGCAACCAATCAGATTCTAACTTTCATTTATCTAGTACAGTGAGGGTCAACATGACAGAGGTGGAGGGCCGCACATCCTTCATAGTGGCCAGACAAAGGTCACTGTGTGCTCTACCTCCTCCTCAGGGTATGTCATATGACTTCCCTGCTCTGCGCTGCAGGTGAAGGCTCGGCGGGCCGCTGGTGGCCCATGGGCCACCTGTTGCTCACCACTGAACTAGTACATGCTAGAAAATGACAGGCAGAATCTAATTGGTTGTTATGGGCAACACCTCCACTTTTCCATTTTATAAGATTTGAGAAATCTACTCCAGAGGGCTCTATGCGATGATAGAATTACAGATACTTTTGATATGTAATGCGGTAAACTAGTTGAATACATGGAAGAATATCATCTGCATAGGCAAACCGAGGGGTGGGTTTCCTAGTACATGGAAACCCCCCTCTAAGCTTGAGACACTGTATAATTGAGGTGGTTGGACCCTGCCCCCGCTTCATACGGCTCTGCGTGCATCTAACAGTAGTGCATGCCCATGTATATTATGGGGATAGAAAGAGTTGGAGAGCAGCCAAGCACTGTCTAATATTAAAGCCACGCCTCCATGCATGCTGGTCACGCCCACTCCCTCTACAAATCCTGTGTTTGCCCCTGATCTGTCATCAGACATAAGCGTCCCCGAGTGGCTCCCTATATTTTTCATTAGCACTTTATACAAAGGAAATTTTAACCATAGGACAAAGGGCATACAAGTGATACTAGATAGAAGCCCAGTTAGTAGTAATGCACCTGGTACTTACAATAAATTGTCGGTGTGATCACGTCACTTTCCATTTCACTGACGTAATTCTTGACCAAACAGCTGTAGTTCCCAATATCGTTCTTCGTGACAGGAGAAATCGTCAGCATGTCCTTGTTTTGGGAGAAAATATAACTAGAGCTGTTCTGCAGGGGGCTGCCATTTTTTAGCCACTGGTATAATACCCGATTTCCTTTCAGCACTGAACATTTAAGTGTGACGTTGCCCACGTGCTCCACAGCTCCGTATGACGGCTCACTTTTGACAATGGGTTTTGAAACTGGAACTGAAACACAAAATAGAAGCCAATAGTCATAGCAACATTATAATGTCAATGTGTGCAAATACTTACAACTATAGTTTTGCATGTTATTAATCATTCAACATTATGTATAATGTGTGCTATAGATTTATGTCATCGGTGCTATTGGTATACTTGTCTATGGTTAGTTTAATAAACATTATCACAATATATTAATTATTTTTAGCTGGTTTGTTGCATTATGTCATACTGTACAATTTTAGGTGTTTCAGTACATTGTATGGATAATTTTAGGTTTTGGGATGCATAGAAAGGAGATAAATGTGTGTGATGCAAGCACATTGTATAGGTTATATTATATACTATATGTTATATTATATATTATATGTTACATTGTATACCATTGTATAGGTCACCAGTTAGACCACTTGAGTATGGGGTACAGAGTTTGGCTCTTCCCTGTAAGAATGACAGGAGAATTCCAGAGTTCAGAGGCAGGCATCCTGATTAATGGTGGGAATGGAAGGGTTAAATTATAAAGTAATGCTAGAAATAAAAAGGCACCGTAGAGGGGACCTAATAAAAATGCATAAATACAATGTCTTGTCTAACTTTTCATACCAAGGACTATACAGAGGACAAGGGGTCATCAATTGCGAATAGAAGAAAGAAGGATTCACCATGAGCATAGGAAAGGATTCTTTACTGTAAGGGTGGTTAGTCCATATGATTTCTCACGTAAAGTGGTGATTGCAAGATCACAAACAGAATTTAAAAACAGATTAGCTGCTTTTCATAAAATGGTATCTGTAGCTATAATCAGTCAATGTCATTATGGGGTTAATTCATCCAGGGAACCTTTACTGCTGCGGAGCTAAATTTGCAACTGTCACATTAAGCATTTTTTTGCCTTCCATTTGTACTGTGTAATTATATTACTATGTAACTATACTTTGCCACATTATATGAGTTTAGATGGTTCATCACATATTATATTATAATGAACACTTTTAGTCATTTTGTCATGTTATATGGAAAATTATAATTATGTCACATTATATCATGTTGAAATGAGTTGGTATTTTGTTATCGTACACTATAATTAACAAATTTAGATAGAGCGTAATATTACATTGATCATTTCAGATATTTTGTCACACTATTTTGCCTGGATGTTTTTCTATGTTTTTGTCAATATATTACACTATTTTTAGATGTTTTTGTCAAGTTTTATTATATGAATAGTTTTAGTTGTTTTGTTAAATTGCAGTATAATCAAATGTTTTATATGTGTTATTATATTATATGGATTATTTTAGATGTTTTGTCACAATATAATGGCAAAGGTCATAGGTTCAGTTGTAGTAATGTGTTCAGAAGTCTAAGGAAAAAGACAATGGGGTATATTTACTAAACTGTGGATTTGAAAAAGTGGAGATGTTGCCTATAGCAACCAGATTCTAGTTATCATTTATTTAGTACATTCTACAAAATGATAACTAAAATCTGATTAGTTGCTATAGGCAACATCTCCACTTTTCAAACCCACCGGAAAATTGCAGCTTGACACATTTACCCTTAAGACCTTTATAAGCCATTTAAAGCTGGAGTTATTTGTATATCTTAAATGATGTGGAATCACTGGAAAGGTCTGTGTAATGCAATGGCACTATACAAATAAACGATGATGATAATCATAATAATAATTAATAATAATAATTAGAAAGTCTTCAGGGTTACATGATGTTATCCTTTAATTATTGTCATTATTATGTTTTATGCACGCCTATAATGATTAGTGAATATGAGAATGGTTTTGTTATTTATAAATATGTCTATTATCAATCTGCAAACCAACTTGTACTCTATCTAACAATAGTCATACAGAGGCCATGTAAATGATGTATTTAATACAGTGTGCTATATTTGTTCATGGGCTGTGGCGGGGAGTAACAGATGTAGTCACACCGTGTTTATATCTTTTATTTACCTATTATTGTTCCCAAAATTAGATCTGCAAGCCAGGTATAAAAGCAGAATGTAGAGCAAATACCACAAGAATGTCTGGCAGATAGTGTATGAAAGAACAGTATATACACTGTGTTAGCTTAATGCTTATGTGAGAGCGTTGTACTGCATCTTTATGTATTGTCTGTTTAGTGTTTTAAAATATTATTTTGTACAGATAAACTAAATGGACAATGGAAACCTCACATTGTATTTGTATAAACAAATTCACTATTTCTCTGATAGTTTCAGTGAACTGTCTATATTTCTTATTCATCGCTTTCATCTATCCCCTTTATACCATGCTTGGCAACTCTCTCGGAATGTCTGGGAGACTCCCAAAATTCTGGTCGGTCTAACGGACTCCCGGGAGAGCAGGCAAGTCTTCCGCATCCCGCAACTGCATTCCCAAAATGACGAGATTCACGGTGAATCGCATCACTTTGGCCCCGCCCCCGCAACAAAACGTCTTTTTCCCCGCGGGGGACAGGACCAAAATGACGCGTTTGGCCGCGCCCCTTCCCACCCTCCAGTCACGCCCCTCTCCCGGACAGAACTTGCCGAAAGTAGGCAAGTATGCTTTATACCATTTGTCAGCCTCTACAAGTTTCACTGCCCTTAGTGATCACTGGAAGTCTTTTAGCAAAATATTGCACATTGAGGTGAAGCTTTTTGCTAAATCACAAGAAAATAAATGTACAGTTAATAAGCAAATGCCGTCATAAGGTAAAACACCTCATAATGAGCTCACATTGTTGTCTCTTCTGTGACTAGCAGGCGCTTTCATTAAGCAGATTTAGGCAACTGCCTAGGGCCCCAGGCTTTTGGGGGCGCCCCTACCGGCCAGAAAGAAGCAAATTATCCGTTAAGTGCTCCGCAGGGAGTACACAGTCCCTACCTCTCTCCAGCTGGCTGCTAACGCGGACAGGCAGCTGTAAAACCTCCGGCCAGCAGGGTGCGCTGTGGAAGAGAAAGCACACAAAGGGAAACTGAAACGGGATGAGATCCCCTCTATCGCATGGAGAACAGAGCAGCAGCAGGTAAGTGTGGATGGAGGGAGGATCTAATATACTTGGTGGGAAGTTGATGTTGAAAGAGTTAGGCATAATGAAGGAGTTAATTATGAGGGTGAGAGAATTAATGATCTTAATGGGGTACTTTTGATGAGGCTGAGGGAGATAATAATTAAGGGAGTTAATGAATATAAATGAGAATTTAATGATGGTGTAATGTAATTATGGTGATGAGGGAGTTAATGATTATAAAGGGGTTCATGATGTGGGAAAAGATTGTTATGATGAGTCTAAAGGATTACTTAATGACTATAAGGGGGGTCATTAATTAAGAGGAGAATGATGTGGGAGTTAATGGTTATACAGGGATTCATTTGGAATGCTGGGGGTTAATTAATGGGGAGGTTAATGTTGATGAAGAGGTTATTATGAGACATTTTGAGGAGGTTAATGACAGGTTGAGGGGATTGATTGATGAGGGAGTTAAGGATTATTATGAGGGGGTTAGTTATCATGATTGGTTATTTTGGGGGATTTGGGGGTTACTTATGATGGACCACTGCTGTGTGCTTGGCCCCCAGATGCATATAATGTGTGGGGAGAGGGCAGGCGGTGGTATTGGTGTAATGTGTGGTGAGAGGGGAGAGGGAGGTATTGGTGTAATGTGTGGGTAGTTGTGGTGAGGGAGGTATTGGTGTAATGTGTGGT
Source organism: Mixophyes fleayi (assembly GCF_038048845.1). Lineage (NCBI taxonomy): Eukaryota > Metazoa > Chordata > Amphibia > Anura > Limnodynastidae > Mixophyes > Mixophyes fleayi. Next base: position 22,259,298 of record NC_134406.1, read on the forward strand.
GAGAGGGGAGAGGGAAGTATTGGTGTAATGTGTGGTGAGAGGGGTGGTATTGGTGTAATGTGTGGGTAGTGGTGGTGAGGGAGGTATTGGTGTAATGTGTGGGTAGTTGTGGTGAGGGAGGTATTGGTGTAATGTGTGGTGAGAGGGGAGAGGGAGGTATTGGTGTAATGTGTGGGTAGTGGTGGTGAGGGAGGTATTGGTGTAATGTGTGGGTAGTTGTGGTGAGGGAGGTATTGGTGTAATGTGTGGTGAGATGGGTGGTATCGGTGTAATGTTTGGGTAGTGGTGGTGAGGGAGGTATTGGTGTAATGTGTGGGTAGTTGTGGTGAGGGAGGTATTGGTGTAATGTGTGGTGAGAGGGGAGAGGGAGGTATTGGTGTAATGTGTGGTGAGAGGGGAGAGGGAAGTATTGGTGTAATGTGTGGGTAGTGGTGGTGAGGGAGGTATTGGTGTAATGTGTGGGTAGTTGTGGTGAGGGAGGTATTGGTGTAATGTGTGGTGAGATGGGTGGTATCGGTGTAATGTTTGGGTAGTGGTGGTGAGGGAGGTATTGGTGTAATGTGTGGGTAGTTGTGGTGAGGGAGGTATTGGTGTAATGTGTGGTGAGAGGGGAGAGGGAGGTATTGGTGTAATGTGTGGGTAGTTGTGGTGAGGGAGGTATTGGTGTAATGTGTGGTGAGATGGGTGGTATCGGTGTAATGTTTGGGTAGTGGTGGTGAGGGAGGTATTGGTGTAATGTGTGGGTAGTTGTGGTGAGGGAGGTATTGGTGTAATGTGTGGTGAGAGGGGAGAGGGAGGTATTGGTGTAATGTGTGGTGAGAGGGGAGAGGGAGGTATTGGTGTAATGTGTGGGTAGTGGTGGTGAGGGAGGTATTGGTGTAATGTGTGGGTAGTTGTGGTGAGGGAGGTATTGGTGTAATGTGTGGTGAGAGGGGAGGTATTGGTGTAATGTGTGGGTAGTGGTGGTGAGGGAGGTATTGGTGTAATGTGTGGGTAGTTGTGGTGAGGGAGGTATTGGTGTAATGTGTGGTGAGATGGGTGGTATCGGTGTAATGTTTGGGTAGTGGTGGTGAGGGAGGTATTGGTGTAATGTGTGGGTAGTTGTGGTGAGGGAGGTATTGGTGTAATGTGTGGTGAGATGGGTGGTATCGGTGTAATGTTTGGGTAGTGGTGGTGAGGGAGGTATTGGTGTAATGTGTGGGTAGTTGTGGTGAGGGAGGTATTGGTGTAATGTGTTGTGAGAGGGGAGAGGGAGGTATTGGTGTAATGTGTGGGTAGTGGTGGTGAGGGAGGTATTGGTGTAATGTGTTGTGAGAGGGGAGAGGGAGGTATTGGTGTAATGTGTGGTGAGAGGGGAGAGGGAGGTATTGGTGTAATGTGTTGTGAGAGGGGAGAGGGAGATATTGGTGTAATGTGTGGGTAGTGGTGGTGAGGGAGGTATTGGTGTAATGTGTGGGTAGTTGTGATGAGGGAGGTATTGGTGTAATGTGTGGTGAGAGGGGTGGTATTGGTGTAATGTGTGGGTAGTGGTGGTGAGGGAGGTATTGGTGTAATGTGTGGGTAGTTGTGGTGAGGGAGGTATTGGTGTAATGTGTGGTGAGATGGGTGGTATCGGTGTAATGTTTGGGTAGTGGTGGTGAGGGAGGTATTGGTGTAATGTGTGGGTAGTTGTGGTGAGGGAGGTATTGGTGTAATGTGTGGTGAGAGGGGAGAGGGAGGTATTGGTGTAATGTGTGGGTAGTGGTGGTGAGGGAGGTATTGGTGTAATGTGTTGTGAGAGGGGAGAGGGAGGTATTGGTGTAATGTGTGGGTAGTGGTGGTGAGGGAGGTATTGGTGTAATGTGTTGTGAGAGGGGAGAGGGAGGTATTGGTGTAATGTGTGGGTAGTTGTGGTGAGGGAGGTATTGGTGTAATGTGTTGTGAGAGGGGAGAGGGAGGTATTGGTGTAATGTGTGGGTAGTGGTGGTGAGGGAGGTATTGGTGTAATGTGTTGTGAGAGGGGAGAGGGAGGTATTGGTGTAATGTGTGGGTAGTGGTGGTGAGGGAGGTATTGGTGTAATGTGTGGGTAGTTGTGGTGAGGGAGGTATTGGTGTAATGTGTGGTGAGATGGGTGGTATCAGTGTAATGTTTGGGTAGTGGTGGTGAGGGAGGTATTGGTGTAATGTGTGGGTAGTTGTGGTGAGGGAGGTATTGGTGTAATGTGTGGTGAGAGGGGAGAGGGAGGTATTGGTGTAATGTGTGGGTAGTGGTGGTGAGGGAGGTATTGGTGTAATGTGTGGGTAGTTGTGATGAGGGAGGTATTGGTGTAATGTGTGGTGAGAGGGGAGAGGGAGATATTGGTGTAATGTGTGGTGAGAGGGGAGAGGGAGGTATTGGTGTAATGTGTGGTGAGAGGGGTGGTATTGGTGTAATGTGTGGGTAGTTGTGGTGAGGGAGGTATTGGTGTAATGTGTGGGTAGTTGTGGTGAGGGAGATATTGGTGTAATGTATTGTGAGAGGGGAGAGGGAGGTATTGGTGTAATGTGTGGTGAGAGGGGTGGTATTGGTGTAATGTGTGGGTAGTTGTGGTGAGGGAGGTATTGGTGTAATGTGTGGGTAGTTGTGGTGAGGGAGGTATTGGTGTAATGTGTGGTGAGAGGGGAGAGGGAGATATTGGTGTAATGTGTGGTGAGAGGGATGAGGGATTTTGGGAGTCTCCCAGACATTCCGAGGGATGAGTTGTGCAAAACAATTTTTTTCTGTACTTGCCATTAGCACCATTACCTATCTAGGTGTACGAATACACAGGGAATTAATTGTGATCTTAACAAGTATTTTTTTTTTTTACAACATGGTGACAAGTAAAATAGACACTTTAGTCTGTATTTCTCATTAGCATCATTGCTAATCTAGGTGTTGAAATATACAAGCAATTCATTTGTCAGAATAACTAGTGTATTTGTTAAAATTCTATAAGCAGAAATTGTTATGCTGCATCTAGAAGGGAACTGATACTCATGCATTGACAAGAAACACGTACAGATACTCATCAGACGTTTTTATGGCAAGAGAAGGAACTATGTCAAAGGAAAACTCATGTCAGTAGTAATTAATGTAGTAATGAAATGATGGGAATGTTGTAGACTTTTGTGAAAAAGAGGACATACAGCCAATTAACTCTGAAACTAATGGAAGCATACACACAATGGAAGTAGATGTTTTGTTCACTGAACACAATAGTCAGGTAAATGCAGCCTATGGAGTCATCAAGGTGATATTACTGAGGCTGTAAAAGCCTATCAGGAAGTTAACAATGTATAACCAGTTTCCGTAGCATATCTTGATACGAACTCGATTTTCCGTGATCAGAATGTAGGTGCACGCATAATCACCTATGAAGACTTGTGCTATGCTGGTACATAGGGCCGCCTGCACCTGGAGAGGCGGGACGGGGAGGGGAGGGGCATTCTAACATTAGCCGAGTACAGTAAAGGCGTGTTCATGCAAATGCAGCTCCTGCAGATACATGCATATAGGTCAAATACTTGCTGATGATGATGACGAGTCATAAACCAGGGCATATGCGGAGGCGTAAGCATCTCATTATGTGTACAGCTCTGCTTATGGGCGGAAATACGCTATTTTTCCGTGCTCTTTCTTTAAAAGTAATGTATTCCAATTTGGCGTCCAAATCTGCAGCAGCCCCAAAGTGTTAAAGACCTTTTAATGCAGATACTAACTGGGAGGTTCCTAGATTCAGCGGATCACCTAATTGTAACAAGGGGGAAACCTTAAATGTATCCCTGGTTGCCTCCATTGAGTGTTGGAAACAACTGGTTTTAATAATACATTCATGCCACAAGGAACTCCAATTTTGTTTAATTGAAGGTAGTGGCAAATCTATTAGGGGGGGATTGAAAAAGGGCATCGGGGAAGTAATTTGAGGCCAGGAGCCCCTTCCCCTTCTAAGCTTAGTGATAAAGAGAATTTGAGATAAAGTGTTTGCTGTATATTAAATATTCTTAAATGCTGCTGTTCATTGGGAAATACTTTGAGTATGAGTCTTGCTGTAAATATTTATACTTGGGAAAGGGGGCTTGCTGTGTATTCTGGATTTAAAATTAGCCTATTAAAGAATTACCAAAGCTTCAGTGGTTGAATAGGCATGAAAAAAATGATGTGAAGAGAGGGAATATGGTTTAAAACTTCTGAGATCTCCAATTTAACCCAGGGGCAAACGCAGGATTCGATGAGGGGGGTTTCCACGCCACGATACCAGTGGGCGTGACCAGTATGTGTAGGGGCGTGGCTACAAACACACATCGGGTCAAACACACAGACATGTAAATTGTCCCATACACAAACAAGCACAGACTCACATATACACAAAATACACAAATGTAAACTGACACATACATAGTTAAGCACAGACACACGCATACACAAACACACACAGGATCAAACACACAGACATGTAAACTGTCATATAAACAGATAATCACAGACACACACATACACAAACAAACACAGGATCAAACACACAGACATGTAAACTGCCATATACACAGATAAACACAGACAGGATCAAACACAGACATATAGACTGTCATATACACAGACAAACACAGACTGACACACATACACAAACACAGACATGTAAGCTGTCATATACACAGACAAACACAGACTGATACACAAACACAGGATCAAACACAGATATGTAAACTGCCATATACACAGACTCACACATACACAAACACACACACACACACAGGATCAAACACACATACATGTAAGCTGTCATTTACACACACACACAGACATTCTTACCTTCTTCTGCTGCCTCCTGCATTACACCCATGCTGGCTGTGTGGGAGGAAGGGGCGGGGCCAAACTGCCAGCAGAGAGCTGTGCTCACACAGCAGGGGACTGACTGGGAGACGATCCTCCCAAGCTACAAGCAGTAGTGGCTGGTCCCGGGAGAGGGACCAGCCACTGTAATCATACAGCATCCCAGGTAGGACAGGGGTTTCTGGGGACTAGGAAACCCCCCTGGGTGCGCCCCTGTAACCTACCACTGAATAACATCCTAGGAGGGAAAATCTGTAATGTTATTGGGCTCTAAATTTTTCTAGTTTACACAGAAACAATCCGCCCAGGCCGAGTTTTGAGGTTCCTCCAGATAAAGAATTGTTACATAATATACGATTTATTTAAAAGCCAAACATTTCCTGGCACATCTCCAGTACATTCAGATTCCGGAAAAGCAAATTAGTAGACCTTTAGAACACTCATTTTGCAGCAGTACTGAAATTAACAGCAGCCTGCCTGCAAACATAATATAGTAATAAACCACTTTCTTAAAAAAACTGTTCTTCATGTGGCTTTTTTAAAAACACACACTGACTTTACATAGTAACATTGGGCCTGACTCATTAAGGAAAGTTAAGCAAAAGTAAGCAAGTAATACCCCATTCATACTGCACCAAAAACCCGGGTTTTTGCAGAGGCACGCTGAAAAACCCGGGTCTTGGTGCAGGATGAATAGTCCAACCACAAAATCCCGGGTCTAAAATCCTGGGACTTAAACCCGGGATTTTGCGAGGGGTAATTCCCGGGTTGGACCCCGCTAGCCTGCAGTATGAATGGTGCAACCCGTGTAATTCCCAGGTCTCACCATTCATACTGTAAAAAAAAAAAATTGTGAAGTAAAAAAAAAAAGATTTTAATAAAAAAAAAATACATAACAAATGTTTACTTAACTTATTTTCAGCCAGCGGTGTCTCCGGTGCGTTGCCGGCTGTCAGGGGGACCTCTGGGTACTAAAATGACGTCATTTCTAATGGACTAGAAATGACGTCATTTTAGTACCCAGAGGTCCCCCTGACAGCCGGCAACGCACCGGAGACACCGCTGGCTGAAAATAAGTTAAGTAAACATTTGTTATGTATTTTTTTTTTATTAAAATCTTTTTTTACACTTTTTTTTTTCTAAAACCCGGGTCGGGCAGGTGCAGTATGAACCCGCCCGACCCGGGAATCTTCTTATCTATACTGCCCTGTGCCCCGGCAATATCCCGGGTTAACAACCCGGGATATTGCTGGGGCGGCAGTATGAAAGTGGTATAAGTCAAAACCATGTTGCATTGGAGGGGGGGAGGTAAATTTAAAATGTGATGGTAGATTTATAGTTGGGGTAGGGTATGTCCTAGGTCAACTTTACATTTCAGTGTACAAATACACTATCAAGTATTTGTGTGCTACATGAAAAAACAGCCATTATTTTCTTTATGTGTAAAATAATAAACTCATTGCATGCCTTGCATTGCATCATGGTTTTGTCCAGAAAACTTGAGTAAGAAAACTTACTCAATTTTTTGCTTAACTTTCCTTAATGTATCAGGCCCATTGTGAATATGTTTGAAGAAGTGACACAGGTCTGTCAAACATTCTCACTATGTTGATCCAGAATGAAACAACACAAAACCTTCAGTAAGATAGTTGTCAATTTAACATCAAAAGAAATAGGGAATAAATAAATCCAATCATCATCATCAACATTTATTTATATAGCGCCAGCAAATTCCGTAGCGCTTTACAATTTGGGCCATATCATGACACCATAAATCAGATTGATTCCCCTCACAATGCCCTTTACTAATCATAACAACAGCTACTATTTCTTGTAAAGTAAAAATCGAACATGCAAAATATAATGGAAACAAAAAAAAATAGCAGTTCAATTAAGATGAAGGAATCATATACATTAAATGATAAGGCAAGATGAAAATAATACATTTCTGCTATTTAGTAAAAAGTAGAACAGAATATTTTCATACTTGCCAGTATTCCCGATTAGAAAAAAATTTGGGCAACCCTAACCAGTTTGTCAGGAAGCTCCAGACGTTTAATCCCATGAAAAATGGGACTGTTGACAAGTATGTACTTCATATTTTATCTTCTGATTGGCTGGCTGGATTCTGCCATGTCTCTGAGAAAGCTATCAGCACGTACAACACAGCACTACCCACTTTGTGATGCATCATCGTCACAGTAATTCTCATTTGGTGACAGACATAAGCAAATATTTCAAGTATTGAAGTTTTATTTTTAATTTCAATTTACACAAATTCATTATTCCTATAAATGGAACAAGAATGTATGATAACATCCAGATTTTGATGCTCGTTTACTGAAAAAGCATAATAATGTCTGACAAAAAATAAGAATGGCAAGGCACTCGAGGAAGGATATTTAGTTATTTAGTGCATTCTACAAAATGACAGCTAGAATCTGATTGGTTGCTATAGGCAACATCTTTTTCAAACCTGCAGTTTAGTAAATATACCCACAGCTCTGTCATGATGCAAGTTTGATATCACCTTAACCAGCCTGTCCCTCATTATTCACATAATATGGAACATAACAATATGTACCTTTTATAGCCCTGTTTATGATCCATAGCTCACCAGAGTACAACTACAGTGTCTAATTACATGTGGATAAGGGGACATTGTAGCCATGTCTATATAGAAGACAGTTTCACTATGTTACTCATTGTAAAAAATGTATATTGTTTATTGCTGATATTGCAGTGAAGCTGTTATTCATTGTTCTTAAAGTGAAGCCAGGTGGGTTATGGGTAAGGATCCAGTGTGGTCCAGTTTCAGGATACAGGTGAGGGGGCTGTAGCTACATTCATTATCCCCCTCTTTTCTCTACAGGAAGTCCTTAACAACTTGAAGCTAGGTCTGACTCAAAAAGCTTGTAAGGGGTTAATTTTAGGAGGGGTTGACTGCTATCCTAGATCTGGAAGTGGGGAAGGCCAAGTAGTATCCATTGCCTTCCACAGGACTAGTTCAGACATTTTGTCAGGGACACAGCAGGGGAGTCACTGTGGAATGACAGCTCATCTCCACTCCCCCTCCAGTCCTCTGGTCCAGCACTCACCAATGTTCAAAAGCAGAGAACCGGGGAGGGGAAAACACTGAGGAAATTTGACCCTGGATATAAGGAGCCACTCCAGGGGGGAGGAGATGTTGATTCTGAGGATTGATTCCTGCAAGGTGCAGGTCTGGCTGATGTTGAGTTTATGTTATCTACCAACAGTCTACATCTGCAGCTTTGAGAAATCCATGTGTTTTGGATTCTGCAAGTTAGGACAGCCAGGTGACTGTAACTCCTTAAGCTAGTGGGGTAAGGGACAGGTAATGTGGTAAACCTGCCAGCTATTAATTTACTGATTCTATATAATATTCTAGTGATTATTTTTGTAAATGTATTGTTGTACTATCTAACTGCATTTGTCTGAGTGACTATGGGAACCCTAGAATGTACTAGGTAGGCTTCTCTGGCATACTTAGGCACCTCTGTGTGGCCAGCCAGCTTGAGGTTGGTAGAATTGGGCCAGATAAACCCAGTATCCTCACAAGCCCTTTAGACATCGGCCAGCTTTTCTACATTGGTCACACTGAACAATGTAACAAACAGGTTTTTATACCTGACACACCTCCCACAGCCCTAGCTTGATGAGCAGGTGACACTCCCTCCTTCTCTTTAAAAGGGAGTTCTGATCAGCTGCTTTTGTTTGATAACACTTACTGCAGACAGGCCCTGTAGCTGTGGGAAAAGGCACTTTCAAATCATGTAAGTTAAATCAGACTCTATACCATTATTTTGCCACACATATGTCCTCCACCTGTTTATCTTTAAACTAGGTGCACTGCTGCACAAATTTGTTACTCTGCTTGCATCCTTCCTCTGCCAGGTAAATGCCTCCCTTTGTTACATTATGCATTATGTATACAACTCTCCATGTCTAAATTATTGTCCGAGAGGATAAAGAGCAGACAATAATATACACTGGTTCTAAGTTTTCCAAATCGCACCTTACACAACAGGAGACCATTATAAAAACAGTTAAACAGGTACAGAAGGATCAGTCTTGGTTAGAATAATAGCACTATCTACTGAAGTGTTGTCACCAGCAATAGGCTTGTTATTGCTCCGCCCAATTAATCAAAAGGGTTTTCGCCCGCATTAACCTTGGTATAACATTGTTATCGCCAACTATGAACGCCAACTGTAAGATTGGATGGGGAAACCTATTTAATAAGTACCACCGCAATCCCTGTTCTATTAATGCCATTTATAATGGCAAAAACAGACCAAAAGCTTTACAAAAAAAATGTCACAGTGATTAAAACTATTTAATTTTTTAAAATAATTTTATTTAATTAAAAAATGTTGGAACTGAAACCAAAATCTGGGCTTCCATTCCACTTTGCATGCCAGAGCCAGCAAGACAAGAACATAGAAAAGTGGCCTGGCAAAGTTAACTCTTATCGCCATGGACCAGTAATGCTCACCTATCTAGCGATATTTTTTTATAAATGCCGGTGATAAGACATTTTTTATCATCACGTTAAGCAAGGATATAAAATCCTACTTATCCCTAGGGTCAGGGACCTATTGATACATATGCACCATTGTAGTAACATGTGCTGCTGTGAAATACATATACATATAAACATAATACTTAGCTACTTACCATTTACAGTGACTTCAATCTTCTGAGTGGCAGACACAGTGGTATTTCCTTGTATGTTTACTTTCACAGTATAGTTTCCCTCATCACTTGTATGTAATGAATTGATCAGCAAGGAAGCATTTGGTGGATTCAAGGTAAACTTGTGTTGAAATTCCAGATCTGGAAACACCGACTGATTAAAGGACGTTATCAGATATTTGGCCACGTCCCTTGGCCTTTCAAGCAGCCATATGATTTGGAGACCGGATGCAGAAGTATTGACATCATAATGAATAGGCAGGATAAGAGGCTGTCCCTTGATGCCGTGGATAGTCGGAGATGGTGCGAAAAGTTTCAGCATAGAACAAGTGCCACATGCTTAAAAAAGCAAAAGGACAAAAAAAAGTTATTGTAGTACAAAATATATAATCTAGGGTGCACCTAAATTCTAAACCTTTGAGGACATTTATAGTGTTAAAGATTGTGTTTTTGGCAGTATGTACCATTGGACCTATTTTTACACACGCTACATAAATAGAATCACATCCAACGGAGCCATTTCATAACACTCTCTCTTACTGTCACTCAAACACACGTGTGCAAAAGTGAAACAAGAGTTTGATCTTTGTTTCAAATTCAGATCCTTTTCACACTACAGTGTTCCTGCAACAACGTGGCAGCGGCTTCACATCTCTACTCTGATCCGTGGTTAATGTTTTGGTGCATGGATTGGCTACGTGTTGGCCAAACGCCTTCTGCTTCAAATTTGCTTATACAAAGACTGAGCTGAAATACTCTGCTCTGATATTTACAGGTTATTCTAACCCCAAACACTTTATCTTCACTTAGCTTATCTGTGTTTAACCAGTTTTTTTTTAATACAGTACATGTTCTGATCTTAGACAAACACACCTAAAAAATCTATTCAAGCCCTGCCTACTACCACATTGTAACATTAGGAGGTCTATTTATTAAACTGCGGAATTAAAAAAGTAGAGATGTTGCCTATAGCAACTAATCAGATTCTAGCTGTTATTTTGTAGAGCGTACTAAATAAATGATAACTAAAATCTGACTGGTTGCTATAGGCAACATCTCCACTTTTTCAAACCTGCAGTTTAGTAAATATATCCCTAGGACTCAAAATGCAGTTACTAAGGCTGCAAACCTAAATCAGGTGTAATATGTCAAAAGAGTAGGACTTCACAATTCTCTTGCCAGGAGAATCAGCCATTAGACATCCCCTGGGTGGGTGAGTATTCCCAGCAACGGCACATGACCCTGACTGTACTAACATCTGGCAAGAGGGGGATTTACTAAAATACTCAATACATTCCCATTAAGCTATGCACCCTACTAACAAGGATACTTTTTACAAAAGTCTCATTGGAGAACAGATGCAGTCTTCATTGGATTAAGATTTTCATACACATTTTAGGTCAAATCAGCTAAAAGACAATATTGATAGTAGTATTTCATTTTATTATAGTGTAAAAAATCAACATGAGATTTGGTATTTGCTGATATTTGTTTTGGAATTGTCATCACAGAAAAATGCATAAGATATACTAATGTCAACATTATCTAATGAAAGAGGCAAGCAAGGTCACTGGAAACCATGATACAATTCTTCTTGTTTCTCATCCAGTGTGCCAAGTAGTATTGTGCAGAAAAATACTACATAAAAATACGGTACCATACAATACCATATATACCATACAATGCTAGACTATTTACAAAAGAATAATAGCAAAATGAGGGTTTGGAAAAAATAATTGCATTTCAAACTGAAAACCCTTCAAATACAGTGGAGGTCAATTAGAAAGTGCACCCAATGCACACCACAAAGCTAAATACACCGCCTCTGCAAATGAAAAGTGCAGAAAAATCTTCAGCGCTGTGCAAATGTATAAAAGTCACATTAAACTCCATCCTCCTACAATACCAGTACCAATCCTGTTCTTAAATTAAAGTTTTCACCTTTTTCCTACAGGGCTGCTCGGTTTAGTCTTATTTATGGATTAAATGAATCATCAGAGTCAGGAAACATCAGTGGTAAATGTATTAAACGGTGGATTCATCAAATAGCCAATTTGAAGCAGTTTTGACTCGAATATTTAAACAGGCATTTTTATGAGTAACCTTCATTTAATGAGTAAACTTACTTTTTTAATCATACACATTTGTGCTGTACATTTGTTATATGTTGTTATATTTATTATATTTGAGCAGCACAGTGGACTAGTGGTTAGCACTTTGGCGCCACAGCACTGAGGTCATAAGTTCGATTTCCGACCATGGCCTTATCTGTGAGGAGTTTGTATTTCCTCTGGGTGCTCCGGTTTCCTCCCACACTCCAAAAACATACTGGTAGGTTAATTGGCTGCTAACAAATTGACCCTTGTCTTTGTCTGTGTGTGTAAATTAGGGGCTTTAGATTGTAAACTCCAATGGGGCAGGGACTGATGTGAATGAGTTAGCTGAACAGCGCTGCGGAATTAGTGGCGCTATATAAATAACCGATGATGATTTATCTGGAGTTGTGCATCTGCATTGAGAACAATATGAGAGGATATATCAATATATCTGTTCACCCAAGGTACAGGACATGTAGAATACTCTTTACCATATTTTTAATTAGGTCATCTTTGGAGCGCTAGGTATAATCTTTTTCTTGCAACTATTTGGTTTTATTGGTGGGAAGGTTACCCCAATTTGCCTAAGCAGCACCATATGTTGTCCTAAATCATCCATTCACTAAAAGGCAGCGCTTGAATTTTACATGTAGTCGTAATTTTATTGAAGGCAAAACGTTTTAAATATGGCCGTCAAAATCATGAAACTCGGCTATTTGATGAATCTTCTGTTTAATACATTTACCCACAGGACTTTTTATTACATTTTTCACTTGTAGTATGTTTGCTTTGGGGAATGGAGTATGTTGCTTGTTTTGTTAATTGTCCATTTTTTACTTTAAACAGTGCAGTGAGTACGAGAACTGTCTTTAAAACAGGTGTCAACTTGTGTATGGCCTGAGCTTTAAATATGTTTTTCCACCAAAGTGCAACATGCAAGCATAAAACATGTCGTAGTAAAAATATAGGGTGAGACCAGGGGCCTGATTCATTAAGGATCTTAAATGAAGAGGATCCTTATTTCAGTCTCCTGGACAAAACCATGTTACAATGGAAGGGGTGCAAATGTGTGTTCTGTTTTGCCCAAGGGTTAAACACTAAGGGTCTGAGTCATTAAGGAGAGCAAAGCATAAAAAAGGAGTAACTTTGAATCTGGGCAAAACCATGTTGCATTTTAGGGGGAGGTAAAGTTAAATGTAGGCACAGATTTATAGTTGGGGTAGGGCATGTCCTAGTTCAACTTTAAATTTCAGTGTAAAAATAAAGCTATCAAGTATTTGTGCGCTAGATGAAACAACAGCAGGTATTTATCTTATATGTAACATAATAAATTAATTTGCACCCCTTCCATTGTAACATGGTTTGTCCCGGAGAACATTTACTTTTTTTTCTTGCCTTACTTTCCTTAATGACTCAGGCCCTAACTGTTTTTTCATGTAACACACAAAAACTTGATAGCTTATTTGTACACTGAAATTTAAAGTTGATATTTGTGTGTGTTACATGAAAAAACAGTCAGTATTTAACTTATGTGCAAAACAGAACACACATTTGCACCCCTTCCATTGTAACATGGTTTTGTCCAGGAGACTGAAATAAGGATCCTCTTCATTTAAGATCCTTAATGAATCAGGCCCTAGATCCCTGCCAACTCCAAACTGCCGTGGAATTCAAATAATTTTGCACACTGGGACTGGCTGCACGCCCCTCCGCACGGCAAGAGCCTCCCTTACAAATGCAGCCACTCCACCCTTTTGTCTTATTTCAAAAATCCCACTCTACGTTTCTGTATTTGCTAGCAACGCCGTCAGTCACTCCAACTCCTCCCCTCTGCCCCCAGATGTGCCCGTCTTGCAGGGGGACTTGACAAACCACATTGATACGAATTATATTTGTGGCTAGGACTCTAATTTCTCTTTTCACCATCAGTCTTTTTTTATATTTACACAAGGCAATATTTAATTTATTAGCATTTAGAATCTTACAGCAGCAGATCCTGTATTAAGTTTGTGACGTCACTTCATTTGGCAATTGAAAAGATCAAACCTTTCATGAGATAGCAACATTTCTTGGCATGGAGCCTTCACTAAAAATAGGTGTAACAAAGTACAAATCTCACGCAATAGTTCTATCTTATTTCCAACCTCTTCTGTTGCCTAATGATGGTTAAAATTATCTGTTCTTCTGGTTTTTTTTTGTAAACTCTTAAAATAGCCTCATTAGATCAGGGACTGACAGGTTTCTGCACAGATTGCTCTACTGGAATAACACAGACTAAAGTAAAGTTTTTTTCCTAAGGGAAAAGTAAATCAATTTTTGGAAATAATCAAGCCCTACTTGCCTCCTTTTTAGACTTCTCTTTGAATCGCGCACTAGGGCAGGAGAGGTAGGAGTCTGATAATCTGTGTAGTGTCATCATTGTCATGCCCGGCCCACAAGAAAAAGGAGTGCTTTCTACTGTCCCGGCAGTCTGGGTGGACTCCCAAAAATTCAGCCATCTCACGGACATTCTGGAAGAGCAGGTAAGTATGAACTGTGCACTTCCAGATTATTTTCCTGTAATTGTTCAGTAAACAGAGGTCTTCAGTGAGGAGAACTTATGAGATTGCTAATAAGCTGATCGATTTGTGTGTTACGATACTGGTATGCCAACTCTACGACATGCAGAACCAGCTCGCAGAAGTCTTCACCAATATTTGTGTGCCCCCAGATCATAAGCTCTAGGTAGTGCAGGTTTAGGGTGACAAGTATCGTGCCATTAGGACGTGACACGTGGAGGACCAAGGAGAACAAGCACCGTTGTCTAACAAAAGTCCAGAAAGAATGGTGCACAGCGTAAGTCATTCCAAATTCAAAGTCAGTGCAGGCTAAGTTCTAGCAAAGTTCAAAATACAGTCCAAGGTCAGGGCAGGCAGAGTATGAGCAAATTCCAAGCCGGGGGCAAAATCCAAAATATCCAAATAGAGATCTAAATAGACAAGCACACCCTAGCAGAGATAAACTACAACCAGTACCAGAAAAGGAAGCCTTTTAAAGCACAGGTATCCAATAGCAGCAGCCTAATTGAATGAATGACAGCTTTGCCTATGATGCAATGATTGAACACATTAACCAGCTGAATCCAGCATGCCAGCGCCCAGTGATAAAACTACCTGATCACCAAAGAACCAACCTGAAGCCACACTACTGAGATTGATGACACAGTACCGAGACTCTGCCGGATCCTAACACTGTACAGATAATATTATCAATAATCAAACACATGTTGTGAGATTGACCTAAGGAATTATGATTTCTGATTAGCTGGGGTTACAGAACATCATTGATCTTGGCACAATTTTTTAAAAAAATGTTAGGAGAGGAACATTTATTTAAACTAGTGCAAAGGAAAAAGGTGGTGTTTTCCATTGCAAGTCGATCAAATGTTCCCTTTCTCTTTGTAAACTGTGGTAGGAAATTGACAAAACCACATAAACACTTTGTTCTAGTGTCCATAAGTGTCCCCATAGTGTTCAATTCGCTTTTCATTATCTCAAAGAAACAATATTAATGTTATATTCAGAGAAGCTTGTATTATGTTCAGCATTATTTAATATGGTGTAATGTGCTGTAAACCATTTCATCCTGCCAGACATTTTTCTAGCACTATATTTACTACTTTAATTTAATTTTATGAAGGTAAATAAAGAATTGAATATGCACCTTAAACTTGCAAACACTGTAACAATGAAATGTTTGGCCATGTGTCTGCTCATTTAAATTTTTCTTACAGGCAAAGACATTGTCCTCTGTGCCAGTGTACACTACACACAGCAAACATTGCACTAATCATTGCAGGAGATCCGATTGCAGAATATTGACAGTGTCAAGACTGCTACAGTGTATTACAAACAGAACCTCCCTACCCAGAAGCTTCTGCTGCCTCAGTCTGGTTGTAAATGTAATACTGGCTACTGTCTCTTCCCGTTCTGATATTCAAGATCTTTAAGATTAAAAGTAGATGGGACCAGATTATTTTCTAATTATCTCATTTTTACTAATTATAATATTCATCACGCACCACACTTATCTCCAAACTTCACTTCTCTCTCCAACACCCTCTTTACCCCGTCTCATCATCCTCACATTCTCTTTGTAACACACACTATTCATTTCAAAATCTCTCACCCTCATTTCCATCACAGAAACTTGGCTGATCTCCTCTGGACACTCTGGGCCTGATTCATTAAGGAAAGGAAAGCAAAATAAAGGAGTAACTTTGCATCTTGGCAAAACCATGTTGCATTGGAGAGGGAGGTACATTTAAAATCATACTTACCTACTTTCTTCAGCTCTCTTCCGGGAGCCAGCCAGTGGAGGGGGGCGTGAGGGGGCGGGGCGGCCAAAATTGTGTCATTTTTGACCCCGCCCCCTGTGATGTCATGACGCAAATTGCGTCATTTGACAGCGGGGGTGGGGCCAAACGCCGCAATTCACTGGGAATCGCGGCATTTGGGATCTAATTCTGCCCACTTCACTAGGAAGTGCCCCACTTCCTAGTGAAGTGGGCAGAATTCGGGAGATTGCCACACTCACCCGGGAGTCCGGGAGACTCTCGCAAAATGCGGGAGTCTCCCGGACATTCCGGGAGAGTTGGCAAGTATTATTAAAATGTGATGGCAGATTTATAGATAAGCTTTATAGTTCAGTATAAAAAAACCTGTCAAGTATTTGTGTGCTACGTGAAAAAGCAGCCAGTATTTAACTTATATGCAAAATAATAAATTAATTTGCACCCATTGCATTGTAACATGGTTTGTCCTCTTTTTACTCCTCCCTAGCCTTCAAATCTATAAATATTGTCTCTGAAAGTGTATCTCTTTATTATAGCCTACCCTACTCCCACCTATACTGCTCACACTGGTCACAATTGTCATAATCTTCACTTTGAGCAACACACAAACCTCTTGGGGTATATTTACTAAACTGTGGGTTTGAATCAGATTCCAGCTGTCATTTTGCAGAATGTACTAAATAAATGACAGCTAGAATCTGATTGGTTGCTATAGGCAACATCTCCACTTTTTCAAACCAGTTTAGTAAATATAACCCCTTGTCTTAGTTCTGTCCTTTTCTAACTAGATAGCACTCTCCAGGACCTTGGTATCCAGTAATCTGACTAGGACGAAGCCTAGGGCGTGAGGATTTTTATTTGGCGCAACATTTTTGGGGGTGCAAAATTGTGACAGGGAGAGGTGAAACGGAAATTCATTTTAAAATATAAGAGAATAGTTGTTCTCCAAACTATACAGAAAACATGAAATAAAAATGTAGTAAGGTTTTAATTTTGACGTATTCCCACGGAGTAATTCTTGGGCGGGCGCTTGAGGATAAGTGAGTAGGAGAGACAAGGATGGCAACGAGCGCAGGTGTGACAGCCCCCTCCGATGTCACACTCTGTAGTGATAAAGATTGCTGCATTTCAAAAGCCAAGTGGAGCTGAGTTTTGAAAACAAGGGAACATAAACATTAGGGGGCGGTGTACAATGCTGGATTTTAGATTAAGGATGAATTTGTTTTTACCTGATGTGGAAGGTGAGAGGGTGCTATAAGCATATTATTATTATTATTATTATTATTATTATTATTATTATTACAGGAACTTAATGGATTTCATCAATCAAAACAACCTAGTTTCTCCTCTTTATTTATTTTAGCAAAAAATTACAGTTTATTAAAGGAAGTTTCCACCTTCAGACAACTTTCATTTATTGGTTTGTACATGAACATCTTAATCTTGTACTAAACATGTTGCTTTATGTTTCTTGCTACCATCTGTTTCAACAATGCCTGTATATAATCAAAGCAGAGTTGAATATTTGGTTGTCCTTGAATGTAACAGTGCTATTCTGTAGATATTATTGCAATGCACAGAACATAGCTGATCAGTATCATATCCAATGACAATATTGTTAACCCGGACGGTATAAAGAAGGGGAAGAAATAACAGGATGCCAGAAATGTAAAACCAGTAGGTCATGTACTGTATGAAACATGACATTAAAGTTGTCTAGAGGAGGACAATCCCTTTAATATCTGCAGACCCCTCTAGATCATTGCCATGCTATAACTTCTGGATAAAGGGTATATGAATATATATGACCTTAAAATAAAAAATAGCCTTAAAATTAGATATAAATTGATCATTTTATGTTACCCACAAAATATAGTACAGCATCCTATACAGCCTAGTAGCTAGATTGTAAATGTCATCACAAACGGGTACATTTACTAAGCTGCAGGTTTGAAAAAGTGGAGATGTTGCCTATAGCAACCAATCAGATTCTAGTTATCATTTATTTAGTACAATCTACAAAATGACAGCTAGAATCTGATTGGTTGCCATAGGTAACACCTCCACTTTTTCAAACCCACCGTTTAGTAGATATACCCCAAAGAGTTGCAGCTGTTTTCTGTTGCTAAGATGACACTGGAGCCCTCTCTATTTTGTATATCACTAAAATTGAGCAACATAATCCTTGTAACTCATTGGATTTTAGATAAATAAAATGGGTACACACCTCTGCAATTATCGTGTGTACGCTCCCACAATCATGTTTTATTGTACCAAAACACATAACATCTGTTGATTTGGTTGTCTAAGCTTCCTAAAAATCACGGTCAACGATGGACCGATGTCTTTTTAGCAGGTGGTTTTGAGAGATGAATCATTGGTGAAACTGCTACAGAAACATCCAACTACATTATATAAGGAATAGCAAGTCTCTACTTTTCAAAGATAAAAATATTACAATATATCACCTTGATAGTTCTGTATGAAGTCCGCTCAGAGGCTTATATTTCATAGTGGGACACAGAGCAGGCACTACCACAACTGCAGTGGGAGCACCCACTATGGCTACTGGAGGAACGGGTGGCATCGCAAGGCCAGAGACAGAGGAGGTGGGGGCCTGGGAGACTGGTGCAGCATCTCTGGACCCTCCCCTAAAATTTATTATGGGGTCCGGCATTGGTGCTTTTTATACCTGGCGGTCACGTTATCATCTAATTCTGACAGCTATCCCTCAAACAAAAGGTTGAATTTAAATAAAAAATAACCTCTTATATTACTGAATATATCATTAGCTTATTCAGTGCAACCTAATAGCTTTTAATCTGTAGAAAAGTAAGACACCACTTAACCAGTGTTGACATAAAGACTGAGTCATTAGGACAACATGTTCCTAATTATCACTTTCCTGTCTGTACTAATTAGAAACTAAATTATGTCCACACAATATGACACGATCCTGACGACTCACAAAATGCACTTCACCAGACTGCTCGGCAGATGAATGAAAGTTCCAAACTGATCCACATAATGTTCTATTCATTCCACATTTGAGAGTAGAATTTTGCACATGATATTTTTGGTTCCATATTATACCCCAACCAAACCACACCACAGAATTAATTGATACATTCTTCGCCCCAATGCCAGTGAGAGACAATAGAGCTGATTCAGTAAGGAAAGTAAGGCAAAAAAAAAAAAAGGAATACATTTGCTCCTGAACAAACCATGTTACAATGCAAGGAGTGCAAATTAGTTTATTATTTTGCCTGTAAGGAAAACACTGGCTGTTTTTTCATGTAGCACACAAATACTTGATAGTTTTATTTTTACGCTTATTTTTTAAAGTTGATCTAGGACATGCCCTACCCTAACTATATATCTGTCCCCACATTTTAAATTTACCTCCCCCTCCAATTCAACATAGTTTTGCGAAGGTGCAAATTTACTCCTTTTTTGCTTTACTTGTCTTAATGAATCAGGCCCCATATGTATAGACCATAAATACAGCTATATGGTGAATTTGTTGAATTGCGTGCATTGAATACATGCTCAAATGTTGGTTTCGACTGAGTTGCTTACATGGCATGTATAGATGTGTGGCTTTTTTAATATGTTGTGCTGTGGTTTAAACAGTTTTGACATTTTTAAAACTTTTCCTGCTTTTATTAAAAAGAAAGTCTAAAAAATACATTAAACATGCATCTGTGTATTGTTCACCTCTATTGGCACTATTAAAGTCTCTAACGACTATAAACTACAGCATAAAAATAAGTACATAAAACACATGACTAAAATGTAATAATGTGACAAACGCAGGTTATAAAATGGGCCAAAAATGAAAGCAACTATAAGTCCATTAAGGGATTTTTAACATGGTGACAAATATGCAGAGATCATTCCAAATAACGCCCATGTAAATGAGCCCAAAGACTGATAGCTGATTGGTTGCCTTGTAATGAATAAGCTAATATCAATATACACTTGACTTGAGCATACATTATTTTGGGTGTGGATCCTTATTAAGCAGCGTACAGTCCTGGGAGATCTGTCATAGAGAGATATATTGTTATTTGTTAAGCATTGAGTAATATTTACTAACATAAAAATATGATTTTATTGCCATTACAGTTGCTGAGGTAATACTGCTATGACATATAACTGACTAAACTGGCATGAAATACATAATGGCCATTGTAGGGCTGCATCTGCAAATATTACTTAATTATGCACAGGTTTAATAGAACTGTATTTGTATGTGGAACTGGCCAGCGGAGCAGAGGCCCCATGTTGGCACAGGAACAATGAGTATTAGATATTGCTGCAACCTCTCTACTCACTTATTTGCATTTATCTACAGTACATAACAATACATCAGTGTGATTATTTTAAATAGTCTAAGAGAAAGCTGATTAAAAGTCACCAGCACATAGTGGAGACAGCTATTTTCTGGGAATAATTAATGCTGGCTGCACACAGTATGATCCAGTCAGGAACAATTTGGTCACACGTGTTAAGATTGGGCCATTCAACGCTTGGGTCGAGCATTTAGATTCCTTCCAACGTTGCAAGGGCTTATAATACCACACAGGGCAGCCACCAGAAACTGTGGGGCCCAGTACTAATTAATCTGGTGCCCCCCCCCCCTTGGTCCAGTACTAATTAATCTGGCGGGGCCCCTCCTCCCCATACATGTGCACCCCTCCCCATACATGTGCACCCTCCATCTTCGCCATACATGCGCCCCCTATCCCTCATCACAGTACATTCCCCCCCCACTCCCTCATCACAGTAAATGTTCCCCTCCCCCCAAAGTAAATGTCCCCCTCTCCCCTCCCCCAATCACAGTAAATGTCCCCCTCTCCCCTCTCCACCCCACAGTTAATGTCCCCCTCTCCCCCCCTACAGTTAATGTCCCCCTCTCTCCTCCCCACAGCTAATGCCCCCCCATAGTTAATGTCCCCCTCTCCCCCCCCACAGTTAAGGTCCCTCTCCCCCCCGCAATCACAGTTAAGGTCCCCTTCTCCCTCTCCCACCCTCCACAATTAAGGTCCCCCCCTTCCACAATTAAGGTCCCCCTCTCCCTTCCCCCTCCACAATTAAGGTCCCCTCAACCCCCTTCCACAATTAAGGTCCCCCTCTTCCCCCCTTCCACAGTTAAGGTCCCCCTCTTTCCCCCTTTCTCTCCACAGATCAGGTCCCCCAGGCTCTCCCTCTCACCCCTCCCACCACAATTATGGTCCCCCAGGCTCTCCCTATCCCCCCTCCCTCCACAGTTATGGTCCCCCGGGCACTCCCTCTCCCCCCCATCAAAAAAAATAATAGCTTATTTACTTACCTTCTCCTCCGCGATGCTGCAGCTCTGCCTCCCGGTCACTGATACACTGGGAGTGCAGCACGTGGTGATGACGTCACCGCGCCGCGCTCCCAGCCTATCAGAGTCTGGGAGGCAGAGCTGCAGCATCGCGAAGAAGGTAAGAAAAAAAAAGTGGCGGCACGGTCGGTGACTGCGGGGCCCGAACAGTCCAGGGAGTCCGGACAGACAGAGAGGTCTGTCCGGGCCCCCTAGTCTGTCCGTGCCCCTCACAGCAGTACTGGCAGTACCCAAAATCACTATTCGATACATTTACCCCCTGGTGTTTACCAATTAATAACTTTGATGTGAGCATCTCTTAGGTCAGGGTTGTCCAACCCGCGGCCCAGCACGCCTGTAAATGTGGCCCAGAAGGAGTTTTGGTTGTGGCAAGGGGGCAGCGCTGTTAATGGAAAAAAAAAAATCCTGCAAAAAAAAGAAATTACTTACCTTGCGATCACGCGGTCACGTCAGCTGGTACTCCGGCTCCCTCCCTTGTCTCCTCCTCCGTGCGGTGCTCGCAGTGAATGTCGGGCATGATATCATCACGCCCAACATCCATTGCGGAGCGCAGCACAGAGGAGACACCCGCGCGAGAAGAACAATCAGCAGCACAGAATTGGAGAAAAGAAGAGAAAAGGACAGGAGAACAAGCCGATTAAAAGGTAAGTTAAGTGGGATTTTTTTTATTCTTTCAAGGGACGCTGGTCATGGAGCATCATGGACCTTATCTCCCTGCTACATACTTCTACTTGTAATACTAATGGGGCATTATATATTATTCTCTTTGGCCCATTATAAGTTGTTATCCCTTAACTAACATAGTGGTGTAATTATCAAAACAGGTCACAATTTGGGGTCACAGTGATGTATATGTCAGGTACCGCAGGCCTGGTCAGGGCACCCTGATATACAATGCCTGGCTTAAATGCACTTTATTGATATTGCATCGAAACAATACAAAAAGTGATTATAGTATTATAACTAGAGGATTTTTTGAACAGGGCGATTGAAAGGTAAGTATAGGGGGATTTGAAAAAAAAAAGTGATATATATATATATATATATATATATATATATATATATATATATCACTTTTTTTCTCATATATATATATATATATATATATATATATATATATATATATATATATATGTTAACTATGTTTTCTATGGTTTTTTGGATGATCAGCTATCGTTATTGTTAGTGTATCTTATGTGTGGCCCAAACCAACTCGTCGTCTTCCAATGTGGCCCAGGGAAGATAAAAGGTTGGACACCCCTGTCTTAGGTCCTGGTTACATGGAGGTGTTGCACCAGGAGAAATGTTATTCCCTTCAGATGGGAAGGGATAGGAGCAGTTACCATAGGGATAATTGGCAGCTGCTTTAAACCAGGTTGTTTGAAGGCTGTTTGCCTGATAGATGATGCAAAGCTGCTTCCTGAATACCAGAGCTGCACCTCCCAAATGTGCCGGTTAGACAGTCCTAATTCGGGAGGCTTAGCCTTCCATCCCAGCAGCCAGGATATAGGTCCCGACTACTGAGGATGTTGGTAGGTATGTCCCACTCACAGCTGGCGAGCAGCAATGGAGAAGCACTAGACCAAGGGGTGGCCAACCAGTCAGAGACCAAGAGCCAAAAAATATCTATACGAGTCAACTTTACCTTTTATATGTGTGTGCATATACATATACCCAGTATAAACACGCACATACATACCGCACACACATACATAGAAAATATAACATCATTTACAATATCTTCATAAGCAAATAAAAATCAGCACAGCTCTGCACAACTCTTACCTCGCTGCTATGTCAAGTGGAGGAGGGTTCAAACTTATAGGGGCATATTCAATTAGCTTTCTGGTCCACGGGATCACGCCGGAACGGGCTGCGTAGTCAATCCACGGTACCGCAATAACGTGGATTTTCGTTCGCAGCCCATAGGGTTGCGTACGAAAATCCGCGTTAATGCGGTACCGTATTACCGGCAATACTGCGCAGGATTCATGGTAACGCGTGTTACTGCGAACCGGAAAGCTAATTGAATATGCCCCATAGACTCTTCACAGTTGCTCACGGTGCTTCTGCATCCACAATTCTACTGACCTCTTTACATGCCCCACTGACCTTTTTACATGCCCATTGGACCTCCCCACATGTCCCTTACTAGTACATTAGACCCCCCCACATGCCCACCAACATCCCCACATGCCATCAGATGTCACCACGTGCCCCTTAAATGCCATCAGACCTCCCCACATGCCATCAGATCTACCCAAATTCAACATACATGACATCAGACCCCCACATATGCCCCTTACATGCCATCAGACCTCCTCACATGCTGCATACATGCCAATCAAACCTCCCCACATGTCAACAGACATCCGCACATTCTATCTCCTCAAATGCCATCACATCTCCTTACATGCCCATCAGCCTCTTCACATGCCATCAGATCTCAAATGCCCCTTACTTACCCCTCCCACCATTGCTGCTGGATCCCCCACAGAGGAAGCAGGAAGAGCACACTACACTCTCTCCTCCTCCTGATTGGATTGTCTGTGACATTGTAACCTCACAGCATTGTGCAGAGGAGGTCACAAGATGTGGCTGCTCTCCGTCAGCTGAATGTTTTCCCTTCTGCCCCTGCTGGTGCCTGGAACACTATACTTCGATGATCCTCCCGGCCGGGAGCCCCATTTCAAAGTTCAAAGAGCCCCATGTCGCTCTAGAGCCACGGGTTGACCACCGCTGCACTAGACACACACCCCGTGGACGTAGCCTTGGGCATCGTGTCGTAGTCACGCTCCCTAACATGATGCAGTCGCACCCCCTTTATTCAAGGGAGACTGGCTATGTCCCGGTTTAGAAGATGTAAATGTTGGGAGGTATGGAGCTGTATTGTATTACAGGGAAATTAACATAAAACTGTTCTGTCTGATGAGATCAATTCATGGCAGTATATATAGTAAAGCTTGCCAGAGGCCATATGAAAGCACATTAACCAATGTCAACTGACGATGGAAAAACCCTTTAATATTTTATGTATTTCGAGTAAACTGTACCCATTTCCTGTTCTGTCAGGCCAGTGATATCTCTCTGTGCTGACACATTGAAACTAATGGGGAACATCCATCCCCTATTTCATGGAAGACACAGAAAACATTGCATGCAGCCTCTTAACAGCGTAATCTTATTTCTGATCAATGTGGCAGCCTGGAACAAACTACAGGGCTCGTTTATTTACTGAACTGACCTCTTCTTGGTATGCAAAACAATCATGTAAATGGGAATCTACATCATTCCAGTCAGGTAGCCTGGTAATACCAAAACACATTCAGTGTTGACAGAAAATAAATGCTGTAGGTTTAGATTAAATAAAAACCTTTGTGTTATGTTTTGAATTGGGTGAACAAGCAAGGTTGGGAAAAAATAACCCTGGATAAGTTTAAAATATGGTTTATAGCCCAGCATTCAATAAACGGTCATAAATTCCATACCTCCACACTGAAACTAGCACTGACTACTAATGTAGAATCATACTGTAGCCAATCACGTCCTGGGAGACTGTGTCATGAAAATAGAGAAACCTTCTAAAACAGTGTTGGCTAACCTGTGACACTCCAGGTGTTGTGAAACTACAAGTCCCAGCATGCTTTGCCAATACATAGTAGCTTATTGCTTGAAGGGTATGCTGGGAATTGTAGTTTTACAACATCTGGAGTGTCACAGGTTGGCAAACACTGTTCTAAAAGGTAGAATTGTCCTTTAACTTGAAACCAAAGTCTGATGGGGAGGTCACCAATGAACCTACTTGCAAGGCAGCAATGCTGACCACTGTGCCACCCAATCTATATTTAAAGGTATAAACTATACTTTTTTTTTATTATTATTATCATCTATGTCTGTTCCCTTTAATGTTAGACAAGGATGGGACTATTCATAAGAGCACGTCATTGAATTTACACAAAGATATTTCCTTAAACTATAAACTGTGCTCCTAGATATTGTATCATTTTATTCTGTTTGTTATGTTTCAAATAAAGTATTTGATTGTGACCAATTCAAACAATAGGATTGAGAAGAAACTGTTTGAAATGTTTGTGAAAACAACATGCTATTATGTGTTAAAAGTCCAAGCACTGGCAGTCATGTGAATTAGCAGATTACCTGGTAAAGAGAATATGGTAAATTGCTGAAACTAATGTAAATTGTAGATGTGAAAGAAACGCACCTCTAAAGAAACTGCGGGTTTGGAAAGTGGGGATGTTGCCTATAGCAACCAATCAGATTCTAGCTGTCATTTTGTAGAATGTACTAAATAAACGATAGCCAAAATCTGATTGGTTGCTATAGGCAACATCTCCACTTTTTCAAACCCACAGGTTTAGTAAATATACCCCCATAAGCCACTAATAGAAGACTGCACATGCTTTTATACTAGTCTAAAAAAAACAATTAAAACAAATATTAAAGCATATCCTAATATGCCACTTTTAATCAGATATTTACTGCTGTGAAAAACATGCCTGTCCCTTCTTTCTCCACTCACTTCAGTAGCTCATTAGGAAATTTTAGGCATTTTGTATAATAAAGGGTGCACATGGGGAATGTTCATCTTATAGGGCTAGCGAATACGAGAAAGTCACAAAGAAAACTTTGAAAGTTGTGGTGAGATTGTTATATAATAGGGGAAAAACTTTGCCAGGTTCAGGGTAAAGCCAAAAAAAACCTACAATTATTATGCTGTATTTGTTGTCAAGGAAGCATCTTAAAACAGGACCATTTTGTAATAAAAGAGGAACAAGAAAATCCAAGTTTAAGCTTAGAATAAATGGAAGCGTTCTGATATAAAACACCAAAAACTGGTGTCATAACAAGGGTGACATGAGAAAGTGGAACATATTTTAATGTCTCTTTGTGCAAAGAATATGTCTGCTGGCCAGTAAAGCTGATATTATAAAAGGGCTTTAAAAAAGGGAGCACTGTGTATTGTATAGAATTTGTGAAGTAAATGTTAATGTTCTCTTGCTGTCTCCATTATATGAACAATACACATCATTCTATCGTTCTCATTCAAACTCCATACAAATAAATGTCATGGACATGTTCCGTTCTGAATGCAACTACATTTATGTATTATTATTTATTTATTTATAAGGGTCTGTAGATTCTGTAGTGCCGGATACATAAGCATGTAACAAATAAATGAGGATTTAATGCACATAAGTAGCACAGATGAGTGTGAGTGGGGACTCACACAGAGTGCAGCAAAATACATGACAGGACATACGAGGGAGTCAGACAGCAGACAGACATAGGACAATAGGTAGAGAGGACCCTGCCCGCTAGAGCTTATATTCTAGAGGGAGGGGTGGTGAGAGACAGTAGGACCAACTGGGAGAAAATGGAGATGGCAGACGAGGAATAGGAGGTGATGGATAGAATGGTTAGGAGGTGGTGGGATAGGCGAGCTTGAAAATTTGAGTTTTGAGTTAGTGTTTGAAGGACTGAAGGTTGGGGGAAAGTCAAGTGAGGTGGGGTAGGGTGTTCCAAAGATTGGGGGCAACACGGCAGAAGTCTTGGAAGCGGGCATGGGAGGAGAATGAGAGGTGAATTGAGGCGGAGGTCAGAGGCGGAGCGGAGTGGTCAGAGATGTAAGGGAGAGAAGTCTTGGTAAGGGCCTTGAACTGAATTCTGAAACAGATAGGGAGCCAATGAAGGGATTTACGCAGAGGAGTAGTGGAGTAGTGGAGTAGTGGAAGAGGAGCGATGGGAGAGGAGGCAGTGAGAAGGAGGGTGTTATTGTCGAGACGAGAAATGAGTGAATGGACCAGAATTTTGGTTGCTTCCTGAGAGCTAAAGAGACTGCTGTTTGTGATGTTACGGAGATGGAAGTGTCATGATTCAGTGAGGGACTGGATATGAGGGGTAAAGCTGAGGCAGAATAGATTCTGCTGGGCTTTAGGTTTTATTTATTTATTATAATGCATTGAAATGACAGATCAGAAATTAGCAGTTGGGTGTTCAGGTCCTATACACCTAGCCCTAACTAGCAGAGGTGTAACTAGTTGGAAAGGGGGCAATGTGATTAGAGAATGGATCAGGCGAAGGAGAGGGCCGAATTCATGAAAATTATAATACAAATTAGCAATATGGTTTGTGCGTTGTGGCTGAAAATGAAGGTGGCAATGAAGATCTAAGTCATCATCATCATTTATTTTTTTTAAATCCATTAAACTACGTTATAGTGATGCTAGTTCCAGAGAGTCCACTTCTTCATACTCAATGTTAGCCCTTACAGAGTGACGAGTGAAAACCATATCAATTACTTTATGTTGTATTACGTTCTATTTATCTCTTTTATTATTTGACTGTATGTTCCGCATGTTACAGCAAATATAACGATCATAGCATTGACATCACCAGACCTCTAACATGCCCTGTTCCAGCCAGAGCAAATTGCTCAGCTCCCCAATTCCCGCTTTATTTCCTAATCCAGGGCCTGAGTCATTAAGGAGAGCAAGGCAAATAAAGGAGTAAATTTGATCCTGGACACAACCATGTTATGCAATGCAAGGGGTGCAAATTAGTTTATTATTTTGCACATAAAGAAAATACTGACTTTTTTGTTATGTAACACACAAATACTGGATAGCTTTATTTTTACACTGAAATTTAAAGTTGATCTAGGACATGCTCTACCCCAACTATAAATCTGTCCCCATGTTTTAAATTTACCTCCCCCTCCAATGCAACATGGTTTTTGCCCAGATGCAAAGTTACTCCTTTTTTAGGCTTTGCACTCCCGAATGACTCAGGCTGCCAGTTTTCTCGACAGATTAAATTATGTTACAATACACCTTAATGAATTCTGCCCAGATAATGTCAATTGTAAATTAAGTGGGACGTTTTGGAACAGAGCATTTTGTACAGGTTGGAAAGGATCATATTGTAGGGTCTGCATAACAGCATCCAGCATACGTGGATGATGTTAACATTATCCAACCTGGAGTTGTACAGAGGATTGATATATGTACGGCATTAAATAACAACTATGTTTATGATTGAACTACCCAGGGATGATCGTTAGGGAAGGTGCAGTGGTCAGTGCAGTGTTTTTCTTTTCTTTTAACACTCTTTATGATGTTTACAATACAATCTAAACATTGCTATTGGCAACATGTAGAGTAGATCAATTTTACACAAAGTGTTTTTATTTAAAATTGCATTATTTGATAATACGTCCGTCTGGAACAACTTTTTTTAATAAGAGACGTGGGCAGATAATGACTTTAAAGTAAAGTATTAACACATTCATCTCATATATTCTAGCCCTGTCTGCAACTCTCCACCAATGCAACTGAAAGCAAAGGACCTAAGAGGATAGAACTAGTAGCCAAAATATGGACACAATGATAAGATGAGCACAAACATTCAATTGTTTTCATTAATAAAAGAGTTCCTTGCAAATGCCTACAGGTAAGAAACAGTTATTCTGCTGCCTATATCTGTCTGCACGAACGTCGTCCATACAATAGGCCCTGTCCAGTTGCCAGTCAGTCTGTTCATAATATAACAGAGTATATGACACAAAAAGAGGAAGTGAAAGAAACTTGTAACTTCTCATTTAATGAAGCTTAAACTACAGTAACATAGGGCTCAAATACCAAATTATTCCCAGAACTCTGACACAAATCCTCAAAGCATTCAGCCCACTGTGAAAATCTACACTCAGCTATTCAGAGCAAAAATTCAAAGTAAAAAAGATTTAAAGAATCAACACAAACAGGCAGCTCAGAATTTGCAGGCGATGGCAAAATAAAACTATTGTGGACCCTAAAGCTGCAGACCCCCAATCAGTCAGAATACTTTAATACCCACTCTGGGTTGTTTATTTATTGATACACTCAAAAGTGTTTGCAATAATTAGCAAGTGCATTTAAAGTTCACTGAAATACATTCACTTTATTCTTGGTCCAGGTCATATTTGCACCACTAGGTTTGAAAGAGGACGATCAGGACCTCTTACTGCCCCAAGCCCCTGAGTATCACCCCAAATGCTCTTATTATAAGCTGCCGCTGTTTGGGATCCCACAGCAGAAAATGACCCCCCCACCCCACCATTCACCATAATTGAGGTGCCTTTTAAAAATGATCAAACTATAACAATACACGAATTTCTGTACAATAGAACCATGGTCATCATCATCATCAACATTTATTTATATAGCGCCACTAATTCCGCAGCGCTGTACAGTGAACTCACTCACATCAGTCCCTGCCCCATGGTCAGTCTCGGTCCTTGAAGTTTCTCCAAACCTGAGCACCGTGGAAAAATATATCACATGCCTTAATATCACCCCAGAAACCTAAATATTTGCATTTTAAACAGTTGCAAAATGCCCCTCAGTCTTTCCTTTATCTGGGGTGTTGATATATTATATATATGCAGCAATGCACCTAATATATATTGTATAATAACATATAATATAAATACTATGCATAAGGTATTTGTCACATTTAATATTGTTACCTCATTATCATACAGTACCTTTAATTGAAAATGTAAAATTAATTTTCAGAGCATGTTGCTAACATTCCTCTTATTAATATCAAGAATAACATTTTAGACAATAAGTATTTGTTTTGTAACAAGCATCATTACAAGCTAAAAGTGTGAAACAATACAAGTGAAAGGGAAGAAATTGTCACTGTTTAATGATTCAAAGAGATCTTCCAAAAGTCGGTGGAACAAAAGAAGCATTTGTAAGCTACTTAACACACTCATTGTTATGTCCTAAGCAATTACATGTATGACAGATGTGGTCAGTAAATAATTGAAAATATAAATTAATCTCTATACTGTGTTTAAAGTTGAACGTTGGATTTTATACATTTTGTTTGTAAATAATGAAGTGAAATCCATTGAAATATAACAGTGCTAGCTATATCAATGTTTTATATTAACGCCCCCCCCCCCCCCCTGTAAATCTATATGTAAGTAGTATAACCTAAAGTCTGGAAAGGCAGTTACTGCTGTTCAGCAATGATCATGTATTCTAAAAATGATAATAGAAGATTAAAATAGCTATTTTGAACAGAAATGTGCAACTACAAGTCACAGAATGCCCTACCGGCTTTGGCTGCCAGGACAAGCCTGGACTTGTAGTTCCACAACTGCTGGGCAGCCACAGGCTGCTTATCTCCTCTTTATCTTTCCCTTAACTTTTGTGATAATGAATTGCAGCTAGGTACAGACATACAGACACACACACAGACAGACAGACAGGTCTTACCTAATAGTATGATATAAATGTAGCACTTTAGAAAGTAATTTTTGCCAGAGAGCAGCTCCATGGAAGCATCCTGTCCCTGACAACTGTGGCTCAGCTCTGAGTGACTGCTGAAGACAACAGCTGCTGCTGTATTTGTCAGGCAAATCAGTAAAGAGCTGACAGCCTCTCTCCTGCCTCTTGCCTTAGGTGATTTGAATGTGTATACAGAGACTATAAGAAGGAGGAACACCTGCTAGATTACTGTTTACCATCAATATGCACAGCCAGCTACAGGACTGTGTGGTTCATGGAGGGTCCTGGCAGAAACCGGCCCACTGTGACCGCTGTGCCGGTTAAACCACCCTGGACAGGGTGACTTGAATATTTGTGATTCCTCAGGGTGCACCAGGACGTCATTATCAGAAACATTACAGCTCACTGTTTGTTGTGTTTACTGTAAAGTAAAAGTAGGTAAATACTATGTGCAGTCTGCAAATGTACATATTAACATAGGAATACAGGAGACATATGAGGACATACAACTGGAGTGTACACATGCACACATTAACATAGGAATACATACAACTGGAGTGCACACATGCACACATTAACATAAGAATACATACCACTGGAGTGCACACATGCACACGTTAACATAAACATACAGAAGACATATGAGGACATACAACTAGAGTTAGAACCACATTAGACTAATATACCTGTAATATATGCACATGCACAACAACCAGTTAATGCATATAGGGAGCTATATGTTGACGTTCAGCATATCATATAAGGCGTACATCTGGAACTCATTAATGAATAAGACTTCTCCTGAGCTGCCCCCTGCACTGAAATGACCTCCCACGCTCCATTCGACTGTCCCATAATTTGTGCTCTTTCAGACGGCCACTTAAAACTTACCTCTTCCTCACAGCCTACCAAGCTTCCACTTAACCCTCTCTCCATACTCGCTCTCATCACCTCTCTCTTCCCGGCCCCTTTACTCGCTCCTCCTGCGCTTGTTCCCCTCTTCTGACTCCCTGGTGCCAGCTGTATGTTTGCCCTCCCCTTAGGATGTAAGCTCTTACGAGCAGGGCTCTCTTCCTTTCTGTCTCTCTACCTATTCTTCTGTTCCAAATTCACTATAATTGCTATGCCTGGAGCCTCTTAAGTCATGGTATTATTTGTTTATTGTTCTGTACTGTTTTGCCTGTATGGCCTACTGTTTGCATTGTGTAAGGCGCTGCGGAAATCTTGTGGCGCCTAACAAATAAAGGATAATAATAATATTAATAATTATATTCAGACATATAGGAATTCTCCTGAATATTAATATTCAGCACTATTATCCAGCGTTCAAATTTAGTCAGACTGTGCCATTTGCGTTTACCTGTTCTTGCAGCTTTGACTACCTGCTGTTCTCTCTTGATTGTTCCTACAGCTTTGACTACCTGCTGTTCTCTCTTGCTTGTTTCTGCAGCTTTGACTGCCTGCTGTTCTCTCTTACCTGTTCTTGCAGCTTTGTTGTCATCTAGTTAGTTGGCTTCTAGAAAGTTGGGGTCCTGATTTGAAAATGTGCAAAAATTGTATTATAATTCAAATTGTTAACAAACTTTGACTAATGAAGCTCATTAGTTCAAACACAAAACACCATTATGGCCAGATCAACCTACCCTATAGGCCAGGCACATAGAGACAATAAAGTACATGAAAAACTGTTGTTAAAGACCTGTAATCAAAATACCCCATCTGACAAGTATTTAGCATTCTAGTGACCTCGGAGATCATGCACCTCCCCTAAAACGGCACTATTTTTTAAATATCCCCTCAGTCATCTCATCACCCCCCTTAGCCATCTCATCACCCCCTCAGCCATCTCATCACCCCCCTCAGCCATCTCATCACCCCCCCTCAGCCATTTCATCACCCCCTCAGCCATCTCATTACCCCCCTCAGCCATTTCATCACCCCCTCAGCCATCTCATCACCCCCCTCAACCATCTCATCACCACCCTCAGCCATCTTATCACCCCTCTCAACCATCATCACCCCTCTCAGCCATCTCATCACCCCCCTCAGCCATTTCATCACCCTCCTCAGCCATCTCATCACCCCCCTAAGCCACTTCACCACACCACACCACTTTGGCCATTTTCATCACCCACAGGCAGCTAACAGCAATCGGACTTGATGCCAGGCTGCATGTCATGTAATGATGACTGCCAGGCTGCCCCCTTTAGATCAAGGTTGACCCCATGAGTACAGTTAGCCTCTGCCACAGGGGCTTAATAAAAAAAGTTAGAAAATGCATTGGTGCCCCCCAGGATCCAGTGCCCTAGGCTGCAGCCTGATCAGCCCATTGGTTGAATAGGCCCTGACTAGAGTGTACACATGCATATATAAACATATGAATACAGATGTGGACATACAACTGGAATGTACACATGCATAAGTCCACATATGACCACAGAAGACTGAAGAGAACATACAGCTGTAGTGTGCACATGTATATATCAAAATTTCAATATTATATATATTTGTCAACATGTTAAATTAACTTCCAGGGACATGTCGCTGTTTTGCTGGTGCATCTAACCGCATT
Organism: Mixophyes fleayi; assembly: GCF_038048845.1. Lineage (NCBI taxonomy): Eukaryota > Metazoa > Chordata > Amphibia > Anura > Limnodynastidae > Mixophyes > Mixophyes fleayi. The sequence continues at coordinate 22,292,516 of NC_134406.1, forward strand.
ACTCATTGTAGCCTCTAGGTGGAGCTTGATGCATTACATTCTCTATAGCAGCGGTCAGCAACCGCCGACATGCGTGCAAGAAACGGCACGCGGACCACTTCTGTCTGGCACGCCGGCACTGCAGCTGTCTCTAAAGCAGCCAATGATGGCCGAAACGGAGCTTCTTTGCATACGCAGAAGCTCCGGTGGTCATCTGCTGCTTTACTGAAGCAGCTCCCGGGTTTCTGGAGAGGAAGATGCGTGTTTCCAAAGGTAAGTAAGAGTGGCACTAAAAATTGAGGGGCACATCTCTGTGGTGTACTATCAATAGGAGGAACAACTGTGGCATACTATGACTAGGGGGGACAACTGTGGCATACTATGACTAGGGCGGACAACTGTGGCATACTATGACTAGGGGGGACAACTGTGGCATACTATGAATAGGGGGGACAACTATGTGGCATACTATGACTAGGGGGGACAGCTATGTGGCATACTATGACTAGGGAGGACAGCTATGTGGCATACTGTGACTAGGGGGGACAGCTCTGTGACATACTATGAATAGGAGGGACAGCTATGTGGCATACTATGACTAGGGGGGACAGCTATGTGGCATACTATGACTAGGGAGGACAGCTATGTGGCATACTGTGAATAGGGGGGACAGCTATGTGGCATACTATGACTAGGGAGGACAGCTATGTGGCATACTATGACTAGGGAGGACAGCTATGTGGCATACTATGGCTAGGGAGGACAGCTATGTGGCATACTGTGAATAGGGGGGACAGCTCTGTGGCATACTATGAATAGGGGGGACAGCTATGTGGCATACTGTGAATAGGGGGGACAGCTATGTGGCATACTATGACTAGGGAGGACAGCTATGTGGCATACTATGAATAGGGGGGACAGCTATGTGGCATACTATGGCTAGGGAGGACAGCTATGTGGCATACTGTGAATAGGGGGGACAGCTCTGTGGCATACTATGAATAGAGGGGACAGCTATGTGGCATACTATGAATAGGGGGGACAGCTATGTGGCATACTATGAATAGGGGGGACAGCTATGTGGCATACTAGGAATAGGGGGACAACTGTGGCATACTATGACTAGGGGGGACAGCTATGTGGCATACTATGAATAGGGGGACAACTGTGGCATACTATGACTAGGGGGGACAACAAAAGCTGCACTTCTCTGTCTTGCATAGGGCTCCCGGGTAGTGGTGTATACACCCCACGTGCAGGGTGTGCAGTGTCAAGGGGGCTCTGTCACGGTCCCTTGAGTTATAAACTCACCTTACACCCAGAATGTTACAGTCACAATCACAGTCTCTCGTGGTTCAGGACAGCCAACCAGGAAAGCAAGATTTCCTGTTCAACTTCTGTCCCCTACCCAGCTTTTCGTTGTTTAGCAACATGGACTACACATGCTGAATTCTACTCCTCCCCTCCTGGCTCCTCCATTGTGATGCCTGAACCCTGCCCCCAGCGTCCTGTAACCTAGCAACACTCACTCACATGCTGAGTTCTGCTCCTCCCCTCCTGGCTCCTCCATTGTGATGCCTGAACCCTGCCCCCAGCATCCTGTAACCTAGCAACACTCACTCACATGATGAGTTCTGCTCCTCCCGTCCTGGCTCCTCCATTGTGATAGGTGAGATATCCCTCCTATGAGGTTCAGTGTGTGAGCAGAGTGTAATTTAGCAGATTAATTTGACAGTGACTGAGGTTATATAACATGATTCATTACAAGCAGGGGGAGCTTGATACTAGGATTTTAGGGAATACCGGGGGCTCCAAGGAGTGTGAGTAATCTTTGAGGGACAGATCCGGGTCTCTGTGTGACTGCGGCTTCCTCACCTATGACTTTCATGTTGCTGTGTCACCATCTGTCTGCTCACTCCCTGCAACAGCTCACATTCATTTATAATCGATAGACAAATATCTCTTCACTCTCTTGGGTAAGTGCCATGATGGACTACTCTGTATTTGGCTGTTGTGAGTTCCTACTAGTGGCAATTTCTACCTATATAAGTGACTGGTTCAGAGATGGTAATAATATATAAAATGCTTTTTTTGCAATTTTTACACTGAACACTCTTCCAGCACAAATTGTATGTATTTATTCGATATTTTTTAAAAAAAATCTACCTTTGTTACTAATTTTTAAGTTTTGTTCTCCAATTTTGTTTTTGATACTGAAATATTTTTGCTAACTGAAAGACTAAGGGGTCTGTTTATTAATAAGCAATGATGAGGTCTGATTTATATTTTATATGTAAAACATATCACGTGTTGCTGCAATTTATCAACAAAATATCACCAGGGTAGCTGAGTAACACTCACCTGTTTTGCCAGACCAGTAAGGGTTAACTTACCGCCACTCCAGTCTTGTCTAGCTGCTTCACTCACGCGCAATGGATCTGAGAGCCCAGATCCGGGCTTTACGTTCCACTAATTTAAAAAATAAATACATTATAATGAAAAAAAAAAAATAGATGAAAATATTTTGTTTAAAAATATATAGTTACCATTGAAAAACGTTTTATTCTAAGAATACAGCATTTTTTAATTTCTTTTTTTTTTTGTTAACGGCATCTTGAGATAGCGATTACTCCATTTAGCTACAATAAGCAGCAGACTGAGGAATAACAACTATGCCTAGGCCGATTATCTCACTGGTTACATCATAAAGAGCTTCTGTGATGTCACTTAGCCTGGGTATAAAGGTTTGTGCTGGGCAGTTATCAATTGCCTGTGATTGAAAGTGGGCTGTATATAGTCACTGTTCATTTCTATGATTACATCTGCTGGATTTGGCATCACATTACACTAAGGTAAGATTATAATACAGCTATTTTACATTTTTCAAAAGTTTTTGTCATTATGCGACCTACAATATTTTGTGGTTTTGGCAGCTGAACAATGTACTCAGATGGTTTGATGAAAGCTGTACAAGGAGATGAGAGTTATCACTCTGGAGGTCCCCAATCTGCTCTACAGCGCATGCGTGAAACAGAAGCCTGGTTTGAGTTTCCAGTTCCATCCACTACTATTACAAAACCAGTCAAAGTAAGTTTTATAGAATATGTAAAACTTAAAAATTACCACCACAAACAAACTTGGGATATGTATTATACAATATTGTTTTCTTTACATTACCACTTTCCTATGTTACTAGATTATAGTGATGCAGTATGGGATCTCAGTTAGGGCTTGAATCCAGGTCTGGATTGGGGCTTGGGATAATGTTAGTCTAGGGCTAAAGCTTAAGCTAGACAGGTTTGGACTTGGGTTAATTAATATTAGACAGATGGGATTAAGTTAGTTGAAATAAAGTTGAGGTTGGTATTTTCCTCTTGAATATTTTAATTGATAAGGAGGTCTTAGGGTCAATCAAATGGTCTCTTATCTGTGACTGGCTGAGCGGTGTAAGAGACCGCTTCTGATTGGCTGCCCAGCTAGTAAGTAAGCGGCCTCACTGGAAATTAACTAATTTGGCGTCGGGAAGAGCTTGTGTGCGGTTTTCTGTTCCATTAGGGGTTTTTTTTAATCACACATATGGATTACATTGTATCAGGAGGATGCAATTATAGATGGGTATTTATTAGGGAATTTTTTTTATTGATAAATGAAGGGGATCATTTTTTATTGAAGCAAATAACTTATTTATTCCTACAAGGGGGACTACAAATAAGTGGAAGACTAACAGGGGCACTCACTATTGTTTATTACTCTATATGGGGCACTTTATATGATTTTTTTATTCTAACTGGGCATTGTGTTATTTATGGCACTACAAGTGACACTCTATGTTATATATTACTCCAACTGAGGCACTATATTACTTATGACACTAACGGGGCAATATTATTTATATAAATAACCATAGCAATATTATTTATTTAAGAAGGGGCCAACACTTGTAGTGGCTCCTCTTCTGGCACTACAAGTACCAGTACCTCTTATTTTTTCCCCTCCTGTTTAGTCAACATGCCCTTCATTGATTTCATTGATTGACATCTAATGCTGCCATTTTGTTTTTGTGCTTTTTGGGAACTAGTCCAAAAAAAAATCACCTTCAGGGAAATGGATCTAAGGACCATCCTGATTTATTTATTATCTGGGAACATTTTCTGAGTATCTGTAAATTTTGATTTATAACGTTCACTTTACTGAATTACTGATTACCAAGGTTCCGAACAGGACTGCACTGCCTCCAGAGGTTCTAGAGAAGACATCTCTGCCTCTACATGCTCTACAGATGACTAACCTGCATACTGAGGTACCATAGTCCTGTAGTGTAATTCCTATCATCCAAGGTTTATATGCTACAATTTACATTAAATAATTGTATTATATCATTTGTTGAATTGTGGGTGATAGTATATACAGGTAGTTAATTTTTTTTTAAAAAAAGTCTGTTTTTTTCATCTTTGAAAACCATCCCTGTCCCCAATAAGAGGTAAAGAGAGCATTGGGAGGGTGGAACCTCATCTTGGGAGCAAATGCATGTCTACCACCATGGTTTTCCAGACAGGACTGCCATATGTCCTGAGGTTCCATAGAGGATTGTCGTGCATCCTCAGGTCCAGAGATTACTGCACTGCACACTGAGGTCCCAGACAGGAGTGACCTATGTCCTTGAAGTTCCAGAGAGTAGTGACCTTGATTCTGAGGTATCAGAGTCCTAAAGTGTAATTCTTACCTTTCAATTTTTATTTCCTACATTTTCCGTTAAATAATTGTATTATAGCTCTTGGTAGATAACTGATGGTAGCATTTTCTGTTCATTAGCAAAATGTATATTTAAAAGTATATTTTATTTTAATCTTTGAAAGAAATCATTGCCCCCAAGAAGAGGTCCAGAGAATATTACTCTGCACACTGATTTTTCAGAGAGGACTGCCATACACTGTGTGGTTCCAGGCTTGACTGCCCTGCCTCCTTAGATTCAATAATGGGCAGCTATGGAGGTTCCAGCTGCAGTCATCCCATAGATCTTGGGCAGAGTGGCCCAGAGGTTCCAGGAAGCACTCCCCTGAACCCTAAGTTCCAGAGAGGACTGTCTTGTGTCCTGAAATTGTAGAAAATCCTACTCTGTGTCTTGAGGTCAAGAATGAACTGCCCTTCCCTCTAAGGTTCTAGATTGGATTGGACTGCTTCCTCAGGTTTAAAAGAGGAACGCCCAGGCTCCTGATGATCCAGAGGCAGTCCTATCAGAGTCCTCGGGCAGAGCAGCTCAGAAGTTCCAGAGAGGACAGCCCTGAACCCTGAGCTTCCAAAGGGAGAATCCTGTGTTCTGAGGTTCTAGAGAAGGCTGCCTTGCCTCCTGAGGTTTCAGAGAATTCTCTTCCTCTTGATTGAAGTTCCAGAGCAAACTGGCCTGCATCCTGAGGTTGCAGAGAGGACTTAAATATGTCCTGAGGTTCCAAAGAAATGTGCCCTGCCTCCTGAGGTTCAATAGAGGACTGACCTACCTTTTGAGGTTCCAGAGGTAGTCATCTCATAGACCTTGGGTGGAGCAGCCCATAGGTGTTATGGCTACCAGTGCGGCATAAACTTGTCGAACGTTATCAGCAGAGGTCTTCACCTATAGCAGTCGCCTTTCCCGTAGAGACTGTTTGTGCTCACAGGTACTTGGATGCCCCCAAGACTTACACTCAGTGTAATACAAGTTTATGTTCACACGGCAGTGCACAGGTACAGGAGGTAATTCACTGAGTAGGGACAGGCCAGAGATCTGCGGACCGGACAGAGCACAGGTGGAGACATCAGTTACAAGCAGGGTCTGGGTCACAGACAATGGTCCAGAGTCCAGGTACAGTCAGAATGTCAGGGTCACAGGCAAAGGTTCAAAATCCGGTTACATTCAAAAGGTCGGGGTCACAGGCAATGGTTCAGAGTCCAAGTTCAGGCAAAAGGTCAGGGTCACAGGCAATGGTTTGGGGTCCAGGAACAGGCAGAGGTCATACACAGAGAAATCAATCCAAGGTTCAACACCAAAATAGCACATTTATTTTTGTATTTCTTTTTATTATTGAGCACGTGTTTAGTCACTATTATTATTCAATAAGCGCCGTGGTCTTTTCACTGTTCAATGCATTATTTTATGTTTTTAAATATCTGATTTCTTTATATACCATTTCCCACACTCAGAACATGAAAATGGATTTCACCTGTGTGAATTCTCTGATGTTCAATAAGTATTGATATATTGGTAAAACACCTCCTACAATCGGAGCATGAAAATGGCCGTTCACCAGTGTGAGTTCTCCCTGTGATATTCCCCTTGATTAGAGGAATTAGATGATATATCTGCACTTCTGGAGAATCTTGTGCAACGTCATTATCTCCAATTTAACAATCTGCAGAGACAAAGAGATGTTTCTTGGACATATTTCCATTGTTGTGTATATCTGTGGGGAATAAAATGAATACATTTAGAAATGAATATTTCAATTACTTGATATTGAGGGCCATAGTAACACAATGGTTAGCATTGCTGCCTCACATTGTTGGGCCCATAGATTTTATTCCAAGGCACTATCTGTGTTGAGTCTCTTTGTTTAGTCCAAAGAGATAGGTAGGTTATTTGTCTTCTGATTAAATAATTTGTGGAAAGCAAATTAGACTGTAAACACCAATGGGCAGGGAGCTGCGTAGCGTGGTGGTGCTACACAAATAAATAATAGTAGTATTATTCTTAAGCCTAAACAATCTCACTCTAGACATTTTAATTTATTAATATAATTATATAACATAAATAAAACATAACATAGTTGATCACTAGCAAATGTGTGAGGCTTACCATAGGCAACTCATATATGACATTAAATACAACTCTTCAGAAGCTACAAGAACACCAACTCCAGAGGAGTATTGACAACTAAACTTCCCAATGGAACCATCCAATTTTACAAAATTAACTGATTGTGTTCTTGGAAGTGGCAGAAATCTGACATCAACTTGTACTTTAATTGAAATGACTTTTGCACCAACCAGACATAATTTCTACGTGAAAGTACATTCTCCCAAATTATGGGAGTGCCTTGCATGGAACATCTCGGACAGTACTTGTAGAGGGAAGAGGATGTTGGGTAATTTCTGTGTTGCCTTGAAATGACTTTTCAGATTTTTTTTTGCCACGATCACTCATCGTTAAAAATATCCAATTACCCCAAATCTCATATTTTACACTGTCATTGTATGTTCAGGACAATGGACGTGCATTAATGACTTGTCAAATTTCTATTATATAAATTGAACATCTCCTACTCAGTGATGCAAGAGGCTGGTGATTCTCCTCCATGATGTCAATGTACCACCATGATGACTGTCATTCCAATGACAGTCATCAGCCAGACACATTCTATGATGTTCCTGGAACCTCAAGAGACAGAGCGGTACTCTCTAGAATCTCAGGAGGCAGGGAACTTTTATTTAGAAACCCAGAACATAATGCAGTCCTCTCTGCAACCTTAGAACACAGGTTACTCCTGTCTGAAAACTCAGTGTACAGGGTAGTATTTTCTGAACCTCAGGACACAGGGAAAATGGAACCTCAGGAAACTTGTGGCGAAGTTGCCCCGAGTTTACTTGTTTAGGATTGACTTTTAACGGAAACTGCTGCACTATATAATGCAGGACCTCTTTCTTGTGGATTTAACCTTTTGAAAAAGTAATCTAGACGAAATGCGTCGAGGGATTAACTGGATCTGTTGGTATACTCAGCTTGAGTCAGAGACTGCTTACCTGGCCAGAGAGTACTTTCTTTCATGAAGTCATCTAACTGAGAACTACTGTTTCCAGATAAGCTGTCTCATATTTTAAATAATGTACGGACAATAATTTGCTCTTATGAGCTGTTCATTTTGTAATAAAATCATTTTATAATTATTGAGAAGTCTGTGTTGGTTCAGAAACATATTCTGCTATGGCAATCTTTTTTGAGTTTCAGTGCACTACTGGCTTGGTGGTCTGCAAAGGAGATTTGGAACTCTAATTTAAAGATAAGCCCTTTATTAATTGACCTTTGGTACGCTGCCACTCTTATGGAATCATAATTCACTTTAAGGTCTACAGATTTACACTATGTCTGGCGCTTCTGTTTTTTTGTATTCAAAAAAGAATCCATGTTGGGGTAAATTCCTTTTCATGTTCCGAGTGTGAGAATTTTTGTTTAGTAAAATCACATCTTGTCTGTCATCACAGAATTCATACAGGTAAAAAAAATTTTGCTCTAGAGTGTAGGAAATGTTTTACAAATAAATCTTTTCTTATTGAACACCTGAGAACTCACACAGATGGGAAACCATTTTTATGTTCTTATTGCAGGAAATGTTTTTCAAATAAATCAATTGTTGTTAGACATCAGAGAACTCACACAGGTGAAAAGAAATTTGTATGTACTAAATGTGGGAAGTGTTTTACATAGAAATTCTATCTTGGAGATCATGAAAGGATTCACACAGATGAAAGCTGATTTTTATATTTTGATTGTTGGAAATATTGTACATAAGAGTTGAGTCTTGCTAAATATAAGGTTGCACACATACATTAATCTAGGCAAACAAATGTTGGTATATTTGTAAGTGGAAAGTGTTTCATTTAAAGAATCAGTCTTATTAAAAATACAGTTTCACCATTCTTGATCTATAATCTACATAGAGCTCATCTCCCAGATCCTTTTCCAGATATAAAAGTTTGAGGAGACATCCTTCTTGATATTGTTGATATTTTTATTATACTGTTTTGTGTTTTCCATGTTATTATGATTTTTGTAAGACACCTTTTTGACTATTCATAAATGTTTTAAATGGAAATGGTTAATGAAAAATTGTGTGTTTAGTACATATTGCTTATTGAATACTGTATTTCTTGCAAGTTCTTCTGGCCTTTAATACTGACCTTGTTGTGTTTCCTGTTTTCATTTTCTGCTGCTTTGAATAAAAGTGCCTTAAAAAGTAAGTGTAAGACAAACAGAATTATATGCTATCCCTTGCGAATAAATTAATTGTAAATAGTTATGTGCAAGTCCTCTTTAGTGCCTGAAACTCTCGTCATTACAGGGATGGTAGGGCCACATAAGGTACTATCTAGTTGCCTGTCCTCTGCTGCCAGGACTTGCTGCATCTTACTGGTAAATCCTGAATGATCAGACTCTTTCTTGTAATGTGGTTACCACACCTTAAATATGTTTTTATGTTTCTCCTTTTAGGATTTTTGGTGGTAATATTGGGAATAATTATGTCCTATATGAACTGAGAATAAAAGGTAGTCTTAAAAGTTAAAGCTGGTATGATGAATGCACATTGTATGAATTGAGGAGCCTGTGTGTTGAGTAAAAGAATGTGACCAGTTTTGAGACTGTATATGGGCTTGTTCCCATAGAAGAGTGGGACACACTGGAGCTGCGTTTCGTGTACTGACCCGTAAAAGATCACAGCCCTATTTCAGGTGCCTGAATGAATTGAAGCTAATCAGCTCTGTTATGGTTTGCAAAACATCTGGTCAGGTTCTGGGAAATCAAAGACCATAGATTCTGACATGACAGGGATACCTGTCTAAATTTTCAAAGGTTAGAAATCTCTTGTATATCTTTATTTTTCATTTCTCAATATAAGACCTGTGACGATTATGTATTGTTGTTATTTTCCCTTAATATTCAGGTATGGCAATGTATATTGTATGTAACCTTGTAATGTAATCTCAACGTGTGCTTTGCTAAATGACATGAGTCTGAACCTATGTAAGTGTCAATAATCTTTTGAAATTAGCCAGACCCAGTACTAGATAAGCATCTCTGAGGAGTTTTTTTTTGTATGCAGAGGATGCGGACCTGACCAGCCAAGCAGAACGAGCAGAGGTGAGAACTCAGGCCCTGTGAGCATTCCAGATCTTAGGTCATCCGTAACTCACTTCGGAAAGCTCTGTGTCATTTTGGGAATCAATCTGACTGTAAGAAGGGTTTAAAATCTTCTGCTTTAGACATTACATTGTGCATTTTTATGAGGGGGTCTATCAAGACTGAAATGTCCCATATTACTCAATTGTGTTCCCTCACACAAGCCAAGTCTTAACTAGTAAGTAGTGACTCTGGTTTTATGTCCTATTTTATTTTCTGAAACTTATTTGTGCAACATATTGTATGTCTTGTTACTTACTTTTTGTAACTAAGCCTTGGAGACATAAATCTTGCATATTCTCCATGATTCTTTGTGAAATTGCGAAGCCCAGGGAGGCTCATGCTACATGTGTATGTGATTTAAGTGTGAAACATTAATAAGTGGTTTTGGTGAACGTTAAGGACACCATAGTAAATCCTTTGTGGTGGCATAAAAGGTATATTCATTGCTAAGTGTCACAAGCCAGCTGTTCAGATTGCTGTATCTGAGACAGGCTGGGTGTTTGTGACAAGACCTCCAAGACTTATTTTCACAACTGCTTCAGCTTATAATGCAAGGTTGGAGCATAAGGAGGACAAGCCTTATCAAGCGATACCGCATGAATTAGGCAATGTAAGTGGAGTACCGAGGTGCAATCTGTCGCAGTTGTTTTGTACTGAGGTGATGTGGGGAATAACTACTTACATGCTGTCAGTCTTGAGAGTAGTTTCTGTAGGAAGGTACGGAGATCATTTTGTCTGTTCTGTCTTGTTCCTTGTTTGTATTTTCCTCTTGGGGTTCTCTCGTGCTGTTCATTGAAGCAAGTTTGAGATAAGTATAGCAGATTTCCAGGATATGGTTGGTGTTTTGGATCCTGAGTGATCTATTGGTGGTAGTTGTGGTAAAACTGTGATAGAGTTCTTTTGCTGGCAATAGCTCTTAGTGTTATAGCTCCTTTTCTTGTTATAGCCCTTTTGCCTTTTACAGTTATTTTGCTCATTATTACTGCTCTTACTGCCCATATAGCTCTTTTGCTATTGCAGTGTTGCTATGCTATTACTTTGCCAAACTTGGAGCTTGAGTTCTTAAAAGAACAGTTGTGATATAGGGGTATTTGGTGTCTGAATAGGACTGCCAGATGTATGTGGTGTGGATAATAAGCAATGTTGTGTGTGTGTGTGTGTGTGGTGGGGGTGGGGCGGTTGCTGTGTGCAGCTGTACTTTGTGTGTTTGGTATATAAAGAGTTCAGGAGGGGAGAGAATTAAGGCCATACTTGCCAACTCTCCCGGAATGTCCAGGAGACTCCCGCATTTCGCGTGCGTCTTACGGACTCCCGGGAGAGTGTGGCAATCTCCCCGCTCTGCCCACTTGAAGTGGGCAGAATTAGGTCCAAAATGCGCGCGATTCACCGGGAATGACACGATTTGCGTCATTACGTAACGGGGGGCGGGGCCAAAATGACACAATTTTCTGGGCCCCACCTCCTGCATGCCCACCTTCCCCGGCAGGCTCCCGGATCATACTTGCCATACGTTGGCAAGTATGATTAAGCCAATGTACCGATAGGTCTGGTATTTAGTTATATGTGGGGGAAAAAAGATCTCCATCACAGTCAGCTGAAAAGTTAGATACATTCAGCTAAGGATACACATTTCACAGGAGAGGAAATATGTCATATGACAGGAGCAAAATAATTGATAAAAAAATGGAAATTATTAAATGATGATTAAACGATGAAATGATTAAAGTGAGATTAATCTTATATATGTAACATCATTTATGTTGATCGCATATATGTAGTGCATGACTTTAATGTACACACATGCACACCTATTTAATCATTGTATAAATTGATACATTGTCACAGCATGTATGAGATAATGTAACTTGTGTTATGCGGGAATCCTTGTTGCGTGTTAAGATTTAGACAGGGAGACATGCTTTCCCATTGCCAGACCACAGTGCTAGACACAGATCACATTTAAAATGATATAAGACTTAGAAATATACTGGAATATGTCATGCATTGTCTTTTGTTCTACTGTAGATAAGCATCATAAATGATAATTTAATGACACAGTTCGCCTTTTGTACTTAGAAGGAATTCTACTGCCAACTACTGACCAAAGTTAGTATTGGTTTCTGAGACTTAAGAAGTAGGAAACAATTATCTCTGTTGAGACTTAAGATTTTGAATCTCTGGTGGGTGAAGAAAAGCCATGCCAGTCTTCATGTAGATTCTAAGATGCATGATTCAACCTTATGGCTGCAGTGTTGATGGTGTCTCCATTCAGTAAATCAAGCTCTGAACTGCTGTAAGGCACTGATCAGATGTGTCTTTTCACTCACAGGTTTATGATACTCAAGTAACAGAACCTGATCAGTCATATCACTTAAATTTTACAATTTGACCCTGGACCCTTTAACTGCACCACTGACTCATGTGAAGGAAAATGAACTCTGAAGCTGAATGAAAGACAAAATTGAAGTTTGAAGCTAGAAGCTAAAATTAAAATAAAAAATGGAAGCTTCTCTATATCTGTGCTATAATGCTTACATGCATCTAATGAGCACTGGTAACGTGTTAACCCCTACTAATCTAATCATATACATGTGTGTTAAGTTTATGCAGGTTTCTGTAACTGTCATTATGTATTCTTGCTCTGGGGTGAGTCAGGGATTTATGCTTCTTTGACCTGAGTGAAAAGTCTAATTTCCGTATTAGTTTGGTGTTTCTGCCCGGTTGGATACTCTTGGAGCTTTGTAACTTTAGATTACTGTAAGTCCCCTTTACAAAAACCGAGTGCCCACTGAGGTAAGACTTCCTATCTTGCACTTTCTGGGCGGTGAGATAGTACTGTAGTTATTCCCAATCTCTGACAGAGCCAGGTCCAAACGTGGACTTCTTTAAAGGGTAAAGATCAGATGATGCAAGTACTTGATTGATTTAGAACATATTTTATTGATTATTGATTAAGCAATTTTGTATCAGTTTATTAAGAGTGATTTTATTTTTTTGTACTTTATCCTGTGATATTCTTATGAGCGTCTGAAAATATATTCTGTAATATACTTAAGGGTGACTGAGAAACGGAAGTGTGATAGTAGGGACACAGATATGAGGTTCTGCCCATGTTTTACTGGTTGAATCATGATAGATTCTCTGTGGTTTCATTTTGCTGGCCCAGCCAGAAAATTGAACAGGAAAAGTCATTTTTCCCATAGACTTAAATGATAAATTAAGTCCACAGCATATAAGACTGTGCTAAGTGTGTTTGTAACTAAGAGACCCTCTAACCAGACATATTTGTAAGGGTGTCCTTAAGTGTGTTGTAAATTGACTCTTCTAACTGAGGTGGATGGCTCTGGTTTTCTGAAATAAGTCGGGTAGGGTCCAAGAGGGTATTTGTCAGGAAACACGATGCTGAATCAGTCCTTACTGGAACGCATGTAAGATATTTCCGGCAAGTGTTATGTATTAGAAATGGTCTGATTGCAGTGAAGAATTTGAAGCGATGGGATAAGACAGGATAAACACAGGCTGAACTACCCTTTCCCCTTATGGGTATATTTGATAGACATATTTTAAATAAATTAGGGAACATTATAGGAAAATATACTAGTACATGGAAGTCTTATTGTTTCAGAATCAATGACCAGCCTGTCTGCCCACCTCCTTATGCGTCACAGACTATGGTTATAAAAGACATAGAATTCGATGAAAAAGTATATAAATACTGTCCCACAGCGCTCAGTGAGAGGGTCCTGTATCATCTGTTATATCACAAGAATAGATTCAGTTAGAGAAAATTAACATTGCACTATGGTGCATTCATTTTCTTTTGGCCCTTGCTTATTTTTCCCCAGAATAACTGGCCATGTTGGAAATGCCTCATTGGACAGGATGGACCGCTTATGCCACCCTGTCTGTTGTTGCGGGGAACCGGCTGGACTTACTTTGCTGCCGTCCCCTTCCGTTATCCCAAATGTGCCCTCTCACCACAGTAGGAGGGGCTTACAAATGCTGCCACCACTGGACTCCTTTACCAGCATCCAGAACCGGCTTATTCTGGGTAACTGACGCTGCGAGTGTATCCAGTTACTGGTGAACCTTGGCTGGTACTCCTGACCTCTTCCTATGGTTCAGGGTGCTGTGGATGAAACCCCCCTGACCTATCACACTGGCCAGAGCTGCTGGGTAGCGGGCAGAGAGATGGTACTGGATGCTTGGAACGGATTACATTTTGGGTCTAATCTGTAGGTCACAGGGATAGAGAAGTTCCCAAGCAGGTCTTTCAAGCAAGTGATGTTTATTTGCTGACCCTGGTGGAGAGTACCGGGGAGCAGGTCAGATGGGACATGAAGAACAATTTTCAATACAAGACAGTGCTTTTTATACAGATTTGAACACAGCCTAACCGGGTAAGCCAGCCCCCTTGAGGTCTGAGCTATTATTAGAATATGGATGCAATTTGTTTCCCCAAACATGGATTTACATGCAATGCAAAGCTAACAATATTTACACTTATTTGTAGTATTCTAAAACTTGCTATGATTTCCTACATCTTATTTTTGACACAGGAAATCTAACAGCAGTCTAATTAAACCTTCCCGTGCCTTCAGGAGTTAGACTGTCACACTTTAAAGGGTCTAATTAACATGATATTAACACGGGTCCTTTCTTCAGACAGTCGCAGAATACACATTCCCAAAGAAAGGTACAAAACCCCAAAGAAGTCATTTCCCCACATAATGATACACAAAAGACTTCACAAAGGCTTATTGTATCAGATATATACCTCAGAAATCATGCATTTCCTCTAGTAAGGTTAGCACAAAGGAGTTTCTTCCCTGGTCTCAAAAATAAAGATTTCCCTTACCAAAATATGCACAATATCAAAAAAAAGGTCCATTTGCAATTATATAAATAAGCGCCCTGTGCTATTTCCTTCAAATAAATTTATAACATAAGTTATTTATAAGTGATCCAGTCACACTCATCATTGGTAAATAGTTCAATATTATTGCCAAAATGATAAATGACTGTTATTGGCACTGACATTTTATATGAACTGACATTGTGATTGATTAGATAACGTCTTTTTTTATGAACTGCAGACTGTAGAAGTCCTACTGCTGTTACTAATAATCTTTCTAAACTTAAAATTTAGTTCACAATTTATTAAAATTTAAATATGAATTTGAATAGGTAGGGGAGAAGGCAAAATCGTTAAGTGGCACAACCAACGTCAAAATACCAAACAGTGCATGGCCATTCGGCACTAACCACTGGACTCAGGACAAATCCTTTACGATTGGCCACTGCAAAATCTGGCTTCAGCGTGACTACCCCCCCCTTTGGGCTCACAATGCCCCGCCCATACAAGGCAGGCCAAGGAGTCCTATTTAAAGGAACCAAGAGCCAAGGTGCTTCAAAGAAGGTAGTGACCTGCGTCCAATCAGCGATAGCACCATGTGACCGGCTGCCGACTCACAAAATGCATTTCTGTCAAATGTGTCTGTTCCTCAAATTAAAAAAAGATTAGTCACAATCAACGATATCTAACGGGAAGGTGAGGTGGGATTTCCAGCAGGGAAAGAGAATCCAGCATGCCTTGCTTAGGGATATATACTCTGCAGAAAGCAACCTCCCAGCAAATCCCATTGGCTGGAAACTGGAGAGGAGTTAACCCCGAAAGGGTAAGTACCATTCATTAACCCTATCATCTGCGTTTAGGGACATTTAGCTTATGGCTGCACTTGTCACTGTTGTAGTTACTGAAAAATAGATGTGAGTATGATTAATGAGATGAAATATATATTGTATAGTTTGAATTAGAAAATGCTAGATTAATGCAGTATTTGTTTTATTTGTTTTAAGTTAGAACAAACTTTAGAATTACAGGAAATCACGGGAAGGGAATATATACTCACATGATCAACTAATGAAATGGCAGGTTCTATTCATTGGGTCCTTGTGAGAATAATCATATCTTTCTTTGTTTCCTCTCTAATGATGTGGGACACATGGAAAACAGTTTACTAAAGTGTTGAAAAAAATTCCAACGTAAAGTAGTAACATAATGGTGTCGAAATCATAAGTAAGAATTAACTATCAGTAAAAATTAACCTTGGTTCTACATAGCAATCTTAGCATTCAGCATTGCAAAGTTTAAAACCCTGACGCCTTTCCTCCCTGTGAGTGATGAGACTTTACAGTCTCAAGAGGAGGAGGGCGATGTTGAAAGCACACAACTGTCTTTTCTATTGTAGCACAAACTCCCGGACCTCATTCATGAACCTATACATAACCCTCGTTTGATCCTGTTTGTGGATCCAATAGAAATAAGTACATCTTTAAGATGTCATTGAAAAATTGAGAAATATAGTCATTGTTTGCAAGTGGCAAAACAAAGGAGAAAATACATAGTTATATTGTTGTATTGTTTTAAACTGAAGTTCAGAAAACTGATGTGAAAGACAAGGAGGTTCTTATGTGTACAAAATTATTAGCAGAACCTATCAGTATAGTTCTAATGTTGGCCCCCAAAATTGTTCTTCCACTGAGGTAAGTGATTGCTTTCTGTAATGTAAATAATTATTAGTGTTTAGATAATCATTTTTAATATCATCAACTTTATAAATAAAATATAGAGTAAAATAATTATTTTCTAAAAACTGGAAAAAAATTATAAAACAATTGACCATTCAAAATCCAAAGAATATCATCTATATTATGTATGATAAAAAGCTATATGTTTTTTTTTATACAATATCTTTTTATTGAATACAATTGCAAAAATATATTCGAAAAGAATATGGGCAATCACATGTGATTACCATTTATCAATATACATGGGAAACAAAACCACAATAAATATTGTTCATTCTAGCATTAAATAAACTCGCATATAACTATTGGTTATACGTTTCACCTTTGTATAGGTAATTGCCTCTATGTTAAATATTAGTATTACTCAACAATTCTGAAAGAGAAGAAAAGAGAGCGAGATAGGAGAGGAAAAGGGGAAAGAGAGAAAAGGAGAAAGAGGTAAGCAAAGGGATAGGAAGGGAGGGGAAGGGACTTAAGAGCAAAAATCCAGTCGAAAGTGATCACTGGATGCAATTCAATGGAACAACAGAAAAAGGTTTATTTAGTTAAGGCAGCGTATCTACCTGTCCCTTGAAAATCTAACCATATAAACCAAATGGAACAATAGTCCTTAAACCTATCATATGAACTAAGAATCAAGTCATCCATGTATCTATAAGATTCAATGCGGGTAAGCCATTCCTTCAGGGTTGGAGGAGAGGAGGATCTCCAATGAACGGGAATTACTGCCTTTGCGGCACTATTTAAATTCTTTAACAGGGATTTTTTATATATTGAGATCAACGACTTTGTCCGGTTTAATAACCAAAAACCTGGATCATCTGGAACTTCCGTTTTTAAGATTTCTTTTGAAATTGCTATGACACCATCCCAGAAGGGTCTCAGGGATGAACATTCCCACCAGATATGTAGCGGTGTCCCGACACCCGAACCACACCTCCAACATAAGTTAGAGTTCCCAGGGTACATTTTAGCGAGGAT
Organism: Mixophyes fleayi; assembly: GCF_038048845.1. NCBI lineage: Eukaryota > Metazoa > Chordata > Amphibia > Anura > Limnodynastidae > Mixophyes > Mixophyes fleayi. Next base: position 22,309,992 of record NC_134406.1, read on the forward strand.
ATTAGGACACCTATACCACCTGGAAAAAAGCTATATGTCTTTAAAAAATGGGTTATTGTATATATATTGTGATTCCCAGATTCTCGTATGGAGATTTTTGAAATAGTGCTTGAAAATTATGCCGCATACCTGTAACTAGTACACTTGCTAAAAATTAAAAGTATTGTGTGTTAAAATTAATAAAATTAAATCTCAAATAAATTGCCTAAATTCACTATTATGATCACTACCTTGCTCTAATTAATATTTCACACACAGGACCATTGTCACATGATCAATTGAAGTATGAAGTGACTGAACGTCATCTGCACCCATCCTGCTAAACAAACCCTTCTAGTATCTTAAGGAGAGAATTGGTATCCTTTAGTAAAGATGATAACTGTGTGACATAGTTTTTGAGGAAAATTTCCACATATATTCAGAAGCGGGTGAGATAAGGGAATTATTGCCAGGAAGAGGTCTTAATAACTATATCTTTGGAAAATAGTAAAAAATTGGGATTGTAGGATTTTTCTGTAGCTTATGTTGAAATTCATTCAAATCAATGATCCCTTATCTATTTTGTTTCAAGAATATTCTGTAATTCTAAAAACAAAGTCTTGAGTGTGAAAAAACAATAACTGAATTTCTGCAACAAAGGAACTTTAAGGAAAAGTATAAAAGGTTTTATAAACAAAATAAAAGCTAGCTCTGTGATAATATTATCATCAAATTTCAAATCTGGAATTCTACCTTTTAGAGACAAAACAGTTACATTTATAAACAATGAACAGTAGGCTGTGTTCCAATTTAAATGCCATATTGCAATTGTCTAACGTAATATATGGCGCTCCATGATCCGTTGAGGTCTCAAGTCTATAGTGAAGGCTTTTAAGAAGTGAGGAATGTCTCTGTCCAACAATACTAATTAGGAACTTCTGTTCTTAGAATTAACTCTTCCACTGCTACTCACATCTCTCTTCAGCGCACAAACAAATATAATTGCAGTAAATAAATGCCATATCAAATGAAATGATAAAAATAAAATAAAATAAATACATATATATTTCATGCTAATATATTGACTTCATCCAAAGTACCTTTGACAAGTGGGATCCTTTTTCAATAGTTTGTAAGATTTTACAATCTTGTAAAAGTCTATGAGCCTCAGAAATGTAATCAATCCTATTTGAAATTACAACCCCTGCTTACTTGCTTGTTTTATCACAATCTCTTTATTTTCTTTCGGAAGAACACTTCTAATCTTAGTTGCTATAGAGTTAGAGTCAAGTTCTTCTCTTACCATTTTATGGAATATCTATATAACTTCCCTTTGACTCCAGTGGAAAACATTTTGATAGTGGACTTAAACAAGATTTTGTGGTATGATTAGTAACTTATATTGGATTAATTTCCATATCCTCTTATTTTACTTCCCTAATGAACGTATTTAAAGAAAAGTTTGTAAATCATTAAACTTATTAGTGGGCGCAGAAAGGCAATCCCTTACTGAGTAATGACACTTCTGATTTTGACAACTCATATTGAGATATGTTAAAAATGCCATGCTTGATAGGATGATTAGAATTTATTGTAGGTTTCATCTTTTTTTCTCCCTTGTTGCTCCCCACCCCATCTTTACTCTGCCTTCTGGGTGTCTTTTTTGAGAGTGGTGGCTATTTTTCCCTTAAACTGCTATTTCTGAATATACTCTCTTTGTTGGGGTTGGGATTGAAGATAAACAAATTTAATTTGCATTAATATCCAATCCTAAAGGTGAACTGAACAGTTGGAGAACTAATAGATTTTTTGGGTTAGGCAGAATCAACTTTATCAAATCGAGTATCTTACCAAAAGTGTTGTATTTGCTACAAACCCTCCCAATAGATATCCCATCCAAATTAGTCAAGGACTTACAATCAATGGTTAGATATTTTGTATGGGGAGGAAAGAGTTCTAGATGCTCTCAAGACTTTTACAGCTGAAAGTCAAGGGGATGCCAACAGCTCCCAATATTCTCCAGTTATTATCAGGCGGTAAAAAGAATCTTAATTCAATACGTAAAGTTGTCATTTTCTGTTAGGGGGTGAATCTATTCAGTGTTCACAAGTGGGGGTCCCTGAATTCTAATTACCTTATGTAATTTTTTTGATTTGACAGGGATCATCCTTGATTTTTCTTGTGGACTATTTTAATATATGTTATAATTTTTAATTTGGTTAAAATTTGATCTAGGTTTCATAAAAATTAGTTTTCTTCTCTGTTATTTTCATAATCTTTGTTTTTAATCTATTAGGAATTTACTTTCTTCTTTTTTGGCTTTTATAGCTAAATTGCTAAATAACTGGAATAGAAAAATAAGTAGTTAGTACTTTAAAGTCAACTACTGAAAATGTGCCAGTAGATGTCAGTCATGTCTTAAATATAGCAGATAACTGTATATAGTCATGTCAGAAAAACACACAGCTTTATTTAAGAGCAGAATAAAATAGAACGTGATTGAAAGAGCTTATTGACCAAAGGACTAGTTATTTTTGTTAATAATTAATGGTGTTCAACTTAGTTGCATATGTGGTATATTGTTTATTGCATTATACTCTCCTCCATCTGTACTGTTTTATGTCTGCTTTTGCAGTGTGCGACGGTCTGTATGTGCAGAGAAATGGCCTAGTGGGCTTGCACATAATTTGGCTAGATAATTAAAGGATCATGGTGGGCTATATGCAAGATGGGCTTATTTTCTGCACTTGTAGGTTCACAAGATTGAAAAATGGGCAGCTTTGCTACATATTTAAATGAGCACAAAGGGGAATAGTTGGGCAGTGTTGGAGTTCTGCCCTTAAAGTGCAAGGGACATGTCACTTTACAGTGCAAACAGACTGGATTTAATAACTTTTCGAGGAATGTAGAAACTCTGATTTGAAGTCAATAAAAGGTCATGTATGGCTTATGTTATTATGATTGTGTCCTATTGTTTATCATATCAGGATATGTTTTTATATGCTTATGTCTATTTTTATCTGTCATATGTGCCATGCACTTGTTTTCTGTTTTTTGTTTTTTTTCTAGATGTCTGTCGTCCCCGTGTGTGGACCCCAACACTTTGTGGGTGACAGTATGACTGCTTGTCTGTCTTTTTTGAAATTATTGTGCCTTATTTATAGCTAACGAAAAATGATTTTCTTGGACAATATTTGGTGAATAAAAGTATTGCATTCTACTTTTCTCCCTTTTGTTCTGGTTATTTTGCATCCCTGTCCAACAATGGGAAAGATTTTCCAATATTATATTTTCTAAACATTTTTGCTTTATAGTTGCTTATCTGAGGGGGTGTGGGGTGGGGATCATCTATCCATTTCTTTTATGTAGCCCCCTGTCACCATGTGTAGCCTTAGGGAAGTGCATAGGTAGGTAATGTTCTTTCTCTCTTGCACTCTCCTCTGCCCTGGCTAGCTCTTGGGTGTGGGCATAAGTGACCAGAGGGCCCCAACTCATGCGGGTCTTACAGCAATGTTGTTAAGTGCCTGGACACAGGCATTCTTGCTCTGTGGTGCAGTGCTATACATTTACACAATACATTGGGCACCAGACCATGACTATCACAATTCAAGACGTTTCATTTACACATGTTCTCCACTCCAGCACAATTCTAAGGTTTCAAAAAGTAAAACAGTTCTCCTCCAGTACAGTTCTTAAATGCTTAAATGGTTATTTTAATATGACAGTAACATTTAAAATGATGCTTCAGCACAAATTTATTCCTCTCAGCAGTGTTTACTTTTAAAATAGTGCTTCAGTGCATATTTTTCACAGCACTTTTTACTTTAAATCTGTACTGAGGCACTAGCTGTATTTCTCTAAGCAGTGTTTACTTTTATCCCTCCACTATGATGGTAATATCACTCACTTGGTTCTTACAGTTTTTCTCTTGTGTAGCTTCAGCCAATGGAATTTCTCCAGTGTAGCTTTCAGTCCTGCAGAAGTCAAATAATTAGATGAAGTAAACTAAATTGATTAATGCGATTAGTACATCACGTGTAATGATGCAATCGCACTGATTAATAACACACACACATTTACATTCGCACTTACACTTGTATACAGTACACATTTATAAAGGTTCCAATCCACAAAATGTATTAGAGATTATTTATACATAGATAAAACTATAGTAAAGGTATTTATGGTTCAGGTCCTCTAAAATGTAAAACGTTTGGTCTCATATTAAAGCTTATTTCACCAGCATTAACCCGGTTTCGATAGAGTAGCAATTGCATCTAGCGGTCGCAAGTTATGAGCAATATGAGATTAACACTCAAAAGTACTTTGTTTATGGGTCAGTTTGAACTGGTTATTCGACGGGAAGACACGTAGGCAACAGTTGGAGTAAGATGCCCCCCTCAAATGAACTGACCTATGACCAGCAGACAACTGGAACATCGTTAACTCTGAACCAATGAAGACCTCTCTTGTTATTATCTGTGTATATTCGTGACATCACTGTTAATGCTAATTCAAGCTGCATATAAATTCCCTGGCCCAGAGTTTTCTTTCTCTTTTCCTGACAACAGACAACATGACTGTATCTGAACCTGGGCCCAGGACGCGCTTTGCGAAAATGTAATGTATTCAGATTTATATTTTTTTGTCTATTGTTATAACTTTTATGCTTAGCGTGGCTTACTGTGAATCCTGCTATCTTTTGCTATTAAATCTCTTTGTGTGTTGGAACCTCAATAATCGCATTGGACAATGGTTATTGGTAGCGATAAAAAGAACATTACTGCCTCTCTGCTCCCATCAGCACTCCCCTCTCCATAGGGTCTGTTGAAGAACCTTCTCCTATGATATGATTCTCAAGCCATTTCATGCATTGTTCAAAAGTATCTCCCATCCTCCCAGCCACATGGCAAGATTAGCTATTTTGCATGTGTTTGTAAAACCCCCCACACAACTCTGGTCAGTTTCAGATAACAGCTTTAAAGCCTGAGACAAAGGAGGGTGTTGGGACACTGGAAGGGTCACTTGCTTTTTACTGCTGGACACATACATAGTGGGGAGAACCGACAGTGGTGATGACATCATCATCCCTGGACCCAAGAAGCTCCATGTGTGTGTGGTGAATCACCACACACATGCTGTTACTTGGGAGGCTGGGTGTTTCCAAGTTTGGACTATAAAAGTCCAGACCCGGGACCCTCTCTCTCTCTCTGGATGCCTGCTGCCCCTTGACAAAGAGCTCTACACTACACTGCAGGACATACACTAGGGATACATTACACTACGGATACACTACACTAGGGATACACTACACTGCAGAAAACATCTATAGGATTACAACACACTACTATATATATATTACACTAAGCTACAAGAAAGGATTCTATACTACAGGAACGTTCCCTACACTGCAGATAAGAATCGGACCGAGGATACAAGGACTTGATAAGTATCAATAATATATATATACCCATAGAGCTATATGTGTATTTGTAATGTGGATTTAACTATTTATATACATATAACTGTGTAGCTATTGTCTGATATCTGTGATAGTTAAATCAATTTTATAAATACTGATTCTTATTAAGGATACATATGCAAAGCTAGGATAGTGTAAGGAATAACGGTGGTGAACATAGGGTTAATGTTATATTTATATACTATGTTATGTTGAACAACGTTATGATATGTGTGTGAATTGTGAATACAAGCTTTTCTGTGTTAACAGTAAAATACTTTGATTTAAATACATACATATGTTGTGAGTATTGATTATTTATAACGAATATATACTGTGAAGTACTGCTGAGATACAGTGATTATTGGATAAATAGTTCTGTAAAACTTGTGTTATTTAGTGTGGTCAAAAGACTGAGTAAGGCAACACTGTGTAAGGAAAAGTGCATAAAAGTGCGAGTTTTATAGCGAGTGTATCTAAGAATAGAACTAAAGGATAGCGTGCGCATGTGAGGCGCTACCACAGGTCCTTTAACATTGGCGAGCTTAGCCCTGGCTGTTTTAATTGCAATATACTAGGATATAGTAGTGAAAATTGTTATATTGTTAATCTAATTCGGTAGAGGAGCGGGGACGAATAGCTTAGGTACACAAAGGAGGTGATACTTATGTGTTATTAGCGTACGCTTTCTCTGGAAAGAGGTTTGGACAGATAACATTGTTTTACTTGAGGCCTAGAAGAAATACAATTAATTACAGCGAATCTAGTTTAAAATTTAAAGTTTCTTGGATACTCGTTGTTTTATTTCTTTCTTTAAGAAGGAACGGTTCGTCGCACTGTGAGCGTTTGTGAGAAACGTGGATTCACTTTTCAAGGTTGCAACAGTCATTTGGAAGGGTCCTGCTGAGAGGGGAAAGACGTTCCTGAACTGATAAGAATCTTTCTGGAAGCAGCATTTTTACGTCTCAGAGGCTTAAGGGGACCTGTATTACTACAGTGAGAAGTAACACTCAACACAGAACAAAAATGATTTCTGTATCTGGACAGGCGAGTATGAGTTTTATTACCATTGAGAAGTTGTCAGCAAATAGTATGTTTAATCCAGTGATTCCTAATAACTACACATCTGCTGAAACATTATGGGCAACACTTTTAGAACAGGCTTATACACATGATGCGCTGTGTATTAATAGGAGAACCGTGTTCAACAAAAAAACTAAACGTCTCCAAATGTTAGCTAAATTGGTACATGCTTATGAAGATAGGATTTGGACATCTGAACACGCTGAGATGATACTTAAAAACAAAAAGGGCACTGATGCAAATTCTCATTGCCAGTGCTGCATTGAAAAGGTTAAAAGTGTTTCCATACTTGAAGCACAATTGGAAGACAAAGATATGGCCAATATAGATAGGGGAAGACAGATTTGTATGCTCAATTCCCAAATATTAGAGAAAGAAAAATATTACACAGATGTTGATAAGGAATTGGCAGAACTGTATACAGAAATCAATGTATTAAGGGATAAGGTAGCATCTAATGAAGTTCTAATTGCTGAATTACAAAGTGATTTAATCAATAGAGCACAAATGATAACCAATATGCAAAAAATTATCAATGAGTTATCACCCTTCTCCACAACACAGAATACATCCATGGCTAGAAAACAGGTATGTATAACAGATAAGAGAAGCAGTGAAACAGGGAGTATAGGACATAATATACATATGCCCATACTTTCTCCTGTGATAGATCAGCGAAATCCAATAGCCTCAGTGGCTGACCCTGTAGCACGCACATTAACTTATTCCCCAACACCCATGGGGAGTGTCTCTAATGGTCGTGCGCAATTTGCGGATGATCAAGTTTTTGGCCTAGGCAGTGGTTGGGAAACTGTACATACCGCTCCTACACCACAAACAAGTCACGGTAATGGCACAGGATTGCATGTTTCCCATCAAAATTATAGTATGGAGAAGACTCAATTTCTGTTGAAAATCCGCAAGGAAATTCCAAAATATGATCCCATTATAGACCCTTTTACCTCCTGCAATATTTTTGAGGGACATTGTGACAAATTTAGTGTCACCCCAGAACATCGCATGGACTTGTTTAAATTGTGGTTACCCACTCACCTCAATCAGAGGTATGCAGCAACTGGAAAAACTGCTCCCAAAAATGGTCAATTTCACGATGAGGAAGAGAGACTTTCTGTCCTCATGAAATTGGCAACTGGCCATTGGGAAGTTACCCCAGAGATCCTATCTAACTTTAAACCAACCATTCACGATGAGCCATTGTCTCTATGTGGTAGGTTTGAAGCAATGTATAGAAAAGTCACCAAAGATCAAGGTGCAGACGTTCCACAAGGCATGATACGCATGTTTGTGGAAAAGTTTCCTTACATTGACACAGCAATTCGCTTAAGTGCGGCTAAAGAACCAACGCTTGCAGATGCAGCAATGGTTATAGAAGAGTATAGACAAGATTTGATGAAAAATAGGAAGTCACTGAAGATGAGGGAATATGTTGTGGTAAATGGCAGATCACAAGATAACCGTTACACAACATATGGCAATGTGCGCAGACAGACACATATTACACCTACAGCTCCTCCACAGGAGAAATGGGTGAATGTGCAATGTTATGCATGCCTAAACTTTGGCCATGTAAGACGTAACTGTACACAAGGTGTTCGCAAAGAGTATATAAGGGACTCTGAACACCTGGGCAATAACAATGGCTTTAAAAACAAGCCTCACGTTAGAGAGTTAGATAAGCAAACACATACCCAGTCAAAACTCCAGCACCTGAATCAGATGCAAAAATGTGTGTCGCTTGTAAGTACACATACTGGCCAAACAGGACAGTCTCATGTACAGTTACATAACTCAGTGACTCCACAGACACAGAACTCTTTAGAACAGGTAAACAATTGTGACGTACAGAAAGCACAAGTAGCAGTTCGCACAGCAGATATCCCTACTGGGAATCTGGTGCAATTAGATTGAAGGTTAGGGACCCCTAAGGATCTGGCACCAATATGCAATATCATATTGGATTCCTCAGGGAGACCCCACATAATTGCCAAAATAAGAAATGAATTACTGAAAATTCTGCTTGATACTGTGGCAGAAATTTCAATCACTAATGTAGAACATGACTTACTACCAGACAGCCCTCAGTGTGTGGTGACTGGATTTGATCACCAACAAGGGGGGGTAAAAGCCCAAAGAATTGAGGAAGTCACTGTGGAAATCAACAGTGATTTCACCTTAAAAATTCCTATGTGGTATTATTCAGGTTCTGATAACATTATCGGAACTGATGTAATGACACAGAATGGCTGGATCTTAGATCTAGCAAACTGTTTACTATGGAAGGGACCACGAAACTCAAAAGTCTGTGTGATAAAGAAACATCACTTAGGACCACCCATACATGAAATTGCTGGAACAGCTAACATGGTTGTACACAAATGGCCAGAGGTCTCGCATAACACAGACCTTGAACCTATTGTATACAAATTCCCAGAGCTGTGGGCTCAAGGGAAGAATGATTGTGGAAAGATGATTGATGTTCAGGTGGACATACAAGGACCAGATCCACCACCTCAACGCCAATATCGTTTCCCCCCTGAAGCTATGGAACCAGTGATAGAAGCTGTGACTGACTTAGAAGCAAGGGGGGTGGTCATAAAGGGAAATTCCAAGTGCAATAATCCCTTATGGCCTGTCAAGAAGAAGGAGACTAACACCTGGAGACTCACAATTGATCTCAGGGTTTTGAATAAATATACCCCCATGTCAGCACAGGTGGTAGCAGAGACACCAGACATATTGGCAAGAATAAACGGCAAAAGTAAGGTATTCTCTACCATTGATGTAGCCAATGGTTTCTTTTCGATACCATTGACAGAAAGCTGCCGTTACAAATTTGCATTCACCGTGCAAGATACGCAATACATGTTTTGCGTATTGCCCCAAGGATTTCACAGTAGCCCCACATACTTCCATCAGGCATTAGCAGAAGTACTGAGTGTATTTTCACACCCAGAATGCCTGCTGCAATATGTGGATGATCTACTACTCCATACAGAGACTATGGAGGAACATTTGACTCTCCTAAAGGAATTGCTAGCCCTCCTTGTACGTGCAGGGCTCAAACTGAGTCCTCACAAAGCAAACCTGGCTAGGTCAGAGGTCATATTTCTGGGAGTCAAGATCGCTCATGGGACAAAAGGTATAATGGCCGCCCGAGTTGAGGCAATGGTCAAATTACCTAGACCAAATACCCTTCAAGATTTGCGAAAATTTCTTGGGGTTACAAACTTCATGAGGGAGTTCATAGAGGATTTTTGCTACAAAAGCGAAACCTCTGTATGAATTGCTCAGAGGTGAGGAACCTTCATTGAGAGGATGGGCAGAAGAACAGGAAGAGGCATTTTCTACTCTGAAAAGAGATCTCTCTTCTGCCCCAGTTTTGACCACTTCACACCCAGAGGGTGAGCTGGCAATTCAGGCTCACGCTGGCCCAGAGTCCATATCAACAGTCTTACTACAAGAAGTAGGATCTGAGACTAGACCACTAGGCTATTTCTCAAGACTTCTTTCTCCTGTGGAAAGAGGTTTTGATGAATGTGCAAAACAACTGGCTGCAATACATTATGCTGTCAAAGTGACAGAACATATTGTGGGCTTTAGACCACTTACTATACAGACTCCACACTCTCCATTAACCCTTCTACTCCGGGACATGTTGCCTGGAGTCTCTCAACAGAGGTTTGGGAGATGGATAATGGATTTGAGTGGACACAATCTCCAAGTAAGTCACAAGGCCAAATATGTATTGTCCCAACTGCTAAACACAGCAGGGACGGAACACGACTGTGGACAAATGTCATATGATGAAACAATGACATTGTTTAGACAAACAACACATCCTGGTGACTGAGTCATTTTTGTTGATGGGTCTCGGTCTCACACGAATGGGAAATATGTGACAGGTTATGCAGTCTTGGATAAGACTACAGGGCTTCAGAGTCTTGTTAAATTACCTGGTCACCTGTCAGCACAAAGGGCAGAATTGGAGGCAGTAAAGGAAGCCTTACTACTCCAACCGTCAGGACCACGTACTATATATAGTGACAGCTCATATGTAGTTCGGTCCCTGACATTACACTTGGATACCTGGCACAGGCGCGGATTTGTGGACAGCCAGAATAAACCCCTTGCACACGTTTCAGTGCTCAAAGAGTTATGGGAATGGGGAATGATGCATCCTAAAGAGGCTGCGATCATTAAAGTTCCTGCTCACCAGAAAGGGAATGATCCCCTTGTCCTGGGTAATAACTCTGCAGACGAAGCAGCCAAACTGGCTTCTTTATCTGGGTTTTTCAGAGACCCAGATTACAAGGAAGTATCATCCTATAAAGTGACGATACGAAACAAGATTCTGGATGAAAGCCCAGTGTCATTTGAAGAGGAACAAGCAAAGGATCCTCTTCTTATACCCCACATTACCATGCCACAAGATCCCTGGTCAATCAAAGAGGGCATCCTGTGTCATACGAACAATGAGGGTTCAGAACCCCTGCCAGTTGTTCCTGCACATCTTCAGGTAGAGCTGACAAGACTCAACCATCAGCTCCTCGGACACCCTGGCCGAGATAAGCTCATGTCCCTCTTAAAGGACAAATTATACTGGTCAGGGATGTCAAAGACAGTGGAAATTGTCACACAACAGTGTCTTGTGTGTGCACAAGTGAACCCCAGAGCTCCAGCTCTCAAGCCGGTTTTACAGCGTGTGTCCCCTGCAGAAGGACCCTGGGCTGCCCTACAGATAGATTTTATAGGACCACTACCAGCTGGCAGTCGCAATTGTCGGTATGCCTTGGTAGTGGTGGATGTATTTTCAAAATGGGTTGAGGCCATTCCAACTGTAAATGACTCTGCTACTACCACAGCAAGGGTCTTATGGGAACAGATTTTGTCACGTTGGGGAGTTCCCAGGATCATCGAATCTGATAGGGGAACACACTTTACTGGCAAGGTCATGAAAGCGCTTTGTGAACTACTGGACATAAAACAGCGATTTCATGTACCGTATCATCCCCAATCAGCAGGAATAGTAGAACGAATGAATCGAACAATCAAATCTCGTTTGACCAAGACACTGTTAGAGAAGGGCTCCTCTTGGGTGACAGCTCTGCCCGCAATTCTGATGGGTATTCGGGCAACTGAGGCAACGACAACAGGGATCACCCCATTTGAGCTCATGACTGGTCGCAAAATGCCACTTTGCTTCCCCAATGAACCACAGTTGTCAAACCCCATCAAAGAGGCGATTGCCAGAGATGTGTTCTTACAACAGGTGCAAAATAACCTGAAAGAACTGCTGCCATACGCAGCCATCCGGCTGAACAAACCCTATCTACAGGGGGAGACTCCCATGCCTCCAGTAGATAGTCTGGTAATGATCAAGACATTCCGAAAGGCAGGTCCCTGGGATGCAAACTGGGAGGGACCATATCAGGTCCTTGAAATCCTGGGTGACACAATGATAAAAGTACAAAGGCCAACGACTACAAAGATAGACTCTCGGAGAAGACGTAAAGTTCTCTGGGTCCACGTTGATCAAGTGAAAACCACGCAAGCCTCCTTAACTCAATAGAGTGCTTCTGTGCTCATTGAGATGGTTAGATTGAGAAATCATACCCCTTCCAAATAAAATTAAAAAAAAAAGTTTTAACTGATCATTGAGAACCAAAATGTAAGGAAAGGAAAATCCTAGAGCCCTACCCTGATTACATCTTGTACTGTATATGCAACTAACAGCGCTCCAAGAGGGACACTCCTCCGAGGAGCATATTTTACTCTTTCTCCCACTGTAGGTGTGGATGTAGCGGAGGAGATGGGAAGAACACCAGCAACCCCAGAGAAGCGACTAGGTACCCATCCAGATACTACTGTGTGGCTTCAGAAAATCCTGCTTGGTTTTGGTCCAGAACTCAAGAATTGGCTGCTCGACTTCGGGAAGGAAGAAGACATACTGCAGAAACTTTCTGGGAATCAAGCTACAATCAAGCTGGAATATGATGCCAAAGTATCATTTTCTCATTCATCCCATAATAGTTCTCATTATATTGGTATTAGTAACACATGAAGACTAAAGGACAACAAATGATGAACTATTAAGGAAAGGGGGGGTATGGACTTTGCAGGCATCATGGACTTTGCAGGCATCATGGACTTTGCAGGCATGGGATCTGCTTTACATGAATGTCTTTGTTTTTTTATTATTCCTTTGTGCCTTTTTCTCTTTTCCTCTTCTCCTTTCTTCTCTCCTGCTCTTCACACCCTCGGGGAAAGGGTGGTTTTTTTCCACTATGGTTCCCCCTCTAGGAGGTTTTTTTCCTGTTGTGCGCCAATAACATAAGAGGTTTTTTTTTATCTCCTCCATAGTTGGTAGGGAGAGGAAGAGAGAGTTGAAAATTATCGGGGTCTCTCTCTCTCTCTCTCTCTTTATTTTTTTTTTTAGTTCACCACCAAATCTAGGGACAGGTAACTTCTAACTTGTAGTGTCGGTTTTCCGACAACAGGGGGACTGTTGAAGAACCTTCTCCTATGATATGATTCTCAAGCCATTTCATGCATTGTTCAAAAGTATCTCCCATCCTCCCAGCCACATGGCAAGATTAGCTATTTTGCATGTGTTTGTAAAACCCCCCACACAACTCTGGTCAGTTTCAGATAACAGCTTTGAAGCCTGAGACAAAGGAGGGTGTTGGGACACTGGAAGGGTCACTTGCTTTTTACTGCTGGACACATACATAGTGGGGAGAACCGACAGTGGTGATGACATCATCATCCCTGGACCCAAGAAGCTCCATGTGTGTGTGGTGAATCACCACACACATGCTGTTACTTGGGAGGCTGGGTGTTTCCAAGTTTGGACTATAAAAGTCCAGACCCGGGACCCTCTCTCTCTCTCTGGATGCCTGCTGCCCCTTGACAAAGAGCTCTACACTACACTGCAGGACATACACTAGGGATACATTACACTACGGATACACTACACTAGGGATACACTACACTGCAGAAAACATCTATAGGATTACAACACACTACTATATATATATTACACTAAGCTACAAGAAAGGATTCTATACTACAGGAACGTTCCCTACACTGCAGATAAGAATCGGACCGAGGATACAAGGACTTGATAAGTATCAATAATATATATATACCCATAGAGCTATATGTGTATTTGTAATGTGGATTTAACTATTTATATACATATAACTGTGTAGCTATTGTCTGATATCTGTGATAGTTAAATCAATTTTATAAATACTGATTCTTATTAAGGATACATATGCAAAGCTAGGATAGTGTAAGGAATAACGGTGGTGAACATAGGGTTAATGTTATATTTATATACTATGTTATGTTGAACAACGTTATGATATGTGTGTGAATTGTGAATACAAGCTTTTCTGTGTTAACAGTAAAATACTTTGATTTAAATACATACATATGTTGTGAGTATTGATTATTTATAACGAATATATACTGTGAAGTACTGCTGAGATACAGTGATTATTGGATAAATAGTTCTGTAAAACTTGTGTTATTTAGTGTGGTCAAAAGACTGAGTAAGGCAACACTGTGTAAGGAAAAGTGCATAAAAGTGCGAGTTTTATAGCGAGTGTATCTAAGAATAGAACTAAAGGATAGCGTGCGCATGTGAGGCGCTACCACAGGTCCTTTAACAGGGTCCCTCTCTCTTTTATTTGGGCTTCTTGATTTGTTGCTCTCTCCCTGAGTTACTTTACAGGACACTCTCACAGGTTCTGGTGCTCCATGCTGCTAATGTCAGTTACTCCCCCCCCCCTCTATCTTTATAGGGAATGGCTGTCCACTGCTGACTCCTTAAATGAGGCATGCATTTCGGCATCATCTGGTCACCGGAGGGGTGTGTGAATACAATAAAATGCCAGAGTGGAGCATTACATTTATTATTAACAGTCGCACAAAACCCTCTTTATTTCTTACCTAAAGCAAAGTGGGCACCAGTGGCATCTTCTAGTATAGATCTACGTCACAGCAAAATAACAAAGCATAGATAACGATGCAGTACTAGCTTGCACAGGGCTAGTTAAACCTAGAGAGGTGGTCGTAATTTTTTTTGCGAGCCCAAAATCCCTATGGCTGGTTTGGCACTATGACAGGAGGACCTCATACTGTGGGTGTCTCTGCTAAAGTGCATCAGCATTGGCAAACAATTTTGGGAGAACCCCATGCTTTTCGCCTCCCCCTAATTTTGCAAGTACCAGCCTAGACTGGTAGCACTAGTGCTGGTTTTAGCAAAATTGTGAGAACCCCACACTTCTTTTTGTACACCCCCCCCCCCCTCCAGTTTTGCAAGTACCAGCCTAGGCTGGCAGCACTAGAGCTGGTTAGGCTATTTTGGGGGGAAAGGGCCTTTTTATTATTATTAATTTAATGGCCTTGTGGATCATTGCATATGGTATGCTAAAAATGTAATATACACTTTTAATGTATTATATGCTTTAAGCATATCTAATGTAAATGTACACTTTTTACATATTATTCCAAGTCACACTTATCTTACGATACATACATCTTGGGATACATAATAAACCACAGTATGCAATTTATGCTCACGTTGTAAGCATAAATTGCTTCCAATTCTATATAAGTATGTATTTTTTATGTTCTTTCTAATACCTTCCATCCTACACTAAGGAAATGTTTGTACATAGACAAATCACCGTTGTTCATACAGAAATCTTAATTTCACTATAATGTATATAATTTATGACATTCTTATAAGAAACACTGATCACGGAGGATACGCACTTTATTTGTCCTCAGCTTTTTAGAGATCTATATGCTTGTCAAGATTTGCAATTTCTGAAACTTCATTTATGAGAATACTGAGATCTCCAACAACTCAGACAGTGATCTATGAACCTTTTCCATCATTGGAGTACTCATCTATTGACACTTGCTGAGTCTGTCCTGTTTACTCCAAGTTCCAAGTTTAGCATAACCAGGACCAATGCTGGCATCTCCAGTACCCTGCTGCCCCCCCCCCCCCAGATCCCACATACCCCTGCACCTATTCCAATCACTGCTCTGATCAGTGTGGGGACTCTGATGTTTATGGGAACACATCGTCTATGCCGCTATAGCCACACTTGCCGTGGCTTTCGCCTTTGGAAGCCCTCTTTCCCAAAGGCCCAAATATACATCATTATTCAGTTGCCTCCAGCTCTTGTACATATAGCTATGCTCGACCACTATGGCTACTAAAGGTGAGAGAGGTCAGATTGAAAAAGTAATACACAATGGATAAATGATAAATAAAAATGGCAAGCAAAAATCACATTCTAAAGAGGCACTAAAGGCAGCAAGGAACAATGTATAGGGATAAATCGAAAGTCAGTAACACTAAATCCAATACGATGGTGTGTGCCAACAGATGCCTGCAATGCACATGTACAAAACTTGGTGCGGCTTATAATGTGGAAGGAATCAGCCGTGAGCACACCAAAAAGAGCACACAGGGAGGGGCACAGGACACAACTTGGGACTGTAAGAAGCATAGATGAATAGAAAGAACTTGCCAAGTGCCATTTACTGCCATTCCTAAATTGGTGAGTGTTGCGGAGCCTGAGTTTGGAATAGGTTCTCGAAGCCCCGCTCTAGAAAGACTTACCCCAGAGAGGTGCGGAGTCTAACGGTAGAGAGGTATTCACCAGTGATCCCCGCAAGGGAATATAAACTTAGCTGCTCTCTAGCCGCAGGTCAAGGTCCTCTAAGGTGGATTAGAGCAGGGTGAGATGGAACCGTGGAGTGGAGCAGGACTGCTGGACGATAAATGCAGAGGTTCAGGTGAATGGCAGTGATCTGAAGTGTTGAGGTCTTTAGAAAGCGAATAGCTGACAACAGGACTGATTATGAGGCACAAGGTTCCTGCAACAATACCGCAGGTCTTGATCGTGGAACAGGTAGCACAGGATACTAACTGAGAGGTGGTGAACTGCAGAGAACTGATGCACTGTGATCCTTGGAAAGCAAATAGCATGAGGACGGGACCGATGATGAGGCACAAGGCTCTTGCAATAATACCACAGGTCTGGACCATGTAATGGGTACACAGGATACCAACTGAGAGGTGGAGAACTGTGGAGAACTGATACACTGAGATCCCTGAAAGGCGAATAGCTTGAGGACGGAAACAAAGATGAGGCACGAGGTTCTTGCAATAATACCCCAGGTCGTGATCGTGGAACAGGTAACACAGGGTACCGATGTGCAGACGGGAGCCAGAGAGAACAGCGTCCTAACAGGTAAGGAGACCTGAACAGGGCCATCTTTTCCATTGGGCACGATGGGCAGGTGCCCGGGGGCCCCACGGGCAAGGTGGCCCCATAGGCAAGGCTCTTAATAAGAATAAATAATCCTGCAAAAAAAAATCCTGTAAAAGAAGAACTTCAAGGGTCACTGAGCGAGTACATTTAAAAAGCAGTGCATCGGGGCCCCTATATATATATATATGGGCCCCGATGCACTGCTTTGCCCGGGGGCCCATAATGTTGTTAAGATGGCCCTGGACCTGAAGATCTGGCAACTTGGTAGAGAAGCAGGCTTTAAATAGACGGAGCTGACAGGCAATTAGCCAATCAAGAGAATGCAGGAAGTTTTGAAAAGACCAGGGGGTATATTTACTAGACTGCGGGTTTGAAAAAAGTGGAGATGTTGCCTATAGCAACCAATCAGATTCTAGCTGTCATTTTGCAGAATGTACTAAGTAAATGAAAGCTAGAATCTGATTGGTTGCTATAGGAAACATCTCCACTTTTTCAAACCCGCAGTTTATTAAATCTAGCCCCAGATGTGCGCATGCTCAGTTCAGACCAGCAAGTGAATGCAGGGAGTGAGAACCAAGGGAAACAGGTAAGAACAGTGACCAAAATGCAGGTTAGCTGGTGCAATGTGTGATAGTGAGAGTATAGTCCCAGACCTCTTAAGACAAAGGGTTAAAATATGATAAAGAATGAAATAGCAAAATCATTTCCCCTATATAAATACCACTTTGCAAGAACCTGGCTAGTATTATTGCAGTCAAACAATAAGACTTCTATCCACAATTCTTTTTCAATGATTATTCAAATTAAATTATGGGCTACAAAGAGAATGGTTGCAGCAGGTTTAACCACACAATATTAAAAATGGAATATTAAAAATGTTAGATGATCCCAAAATAGATGTAACTATGCAGAAGAGTATATTGGCTTAGAACATTGCAGTTTACTAAACCTTATTTGAAACATAAGCAATCTTGTGCTGAGTCATTGCTACACTATTTGGCATTCTGCCACTAGATCAGAGAAACGAAACCTTATTCTCCTACCAGTTTCAGTGACAGTTCAACAACATGGACTTTACCCTACCTTCTCTGCATGAAATAAATACTGAATATATACAGGAATTAACTGTGTTAATAGGCTAAAATAGAAAACTAAATGACTTCAAAGTAGAGATGAGCGCACTCGGATTTATGAAATCCGAGCCCACCCGAACGTTGCCGATCCGAGTCGGATCCGAGACAGATCCGAGACAGATCCGGGTATTGGCGCCAAATTC
This sequence comes from Mixophyes fleayi, assembly GCF_038048845.1. Classification (NCBI taxonomy): domain Eukaryota; kingdom Metazoa; phylum Chordata; class Amphibia; order Anura; family Limnodynastidae; genus Mixophyes; species Mixophyes fleayi. Next base: position 22,328,113 of record NC_134406.1, read on the forward strand.
AAATCTGAAACTGAGGCTCTGACTCATAATCCCGTTGTCGCATCTCGCGATACTCGGATCCTATAAATTCCCCGCTAGTCGCCGCCATCTTCACTCGGGCATTGATCAGGGTAGAGGGAGGGTGTGTTAGGTGGTCCTCTGTCCTGCTATATCTCGTGCTGTTCAGTTAAGTTCTGTGCTGTTCAGTTAAGTTCTGTGCTGTGCTGTGCTGTGCTGTGCTGTGCTCAGTCCAGTGGTGCTGTGTCCTGTGCTCTGTCCTTCTGAGGTCAGTGGTGCTGCTGGGTCCTGTGCTGTGTCCTGTTCAGTCCAGTGGTGCTGTTTCCTGTGCTCTGTGCTTCTAAGGGCATAGTTATTTCCCCAATATTCCAAAGTGTTTAAAAAAATAAAAAAAAGTTATTTAAAAAAAGTACAAAAAACTAATTACATTTTTTTTTAATTGCAACAAAATTTGCTCAACCAATCCTGCAGTATAAGTCCATTGGTACTGCAATATTACCAAGTTCACACATTCAGCAGTAAAAGTCCAGTGGTTCTGCAATATTACAAAGTTTACACATTCTGCAGTATCAGTCCAGTGGTGCTGTGTCCTGTGCTCTGTCCTGCTGAGTTCAGTAGTGCTGCTGGGTCCTGCGCTGTGTCCTGTTCAGTCCAGTGGTGCTGTGTCCTGTGCTCTGTGCTTCTAAGGGCATAGTTATTTCCCCATTATTCCCAAGTTTTTAAAAAATAAAAAAAAAGTTATAAAAAAAATTAAAATAAAAAATTAAAAAAGAAAATAATTATAACCAAATTTGCAAAGCCAATCCAGCAGTATATAAGCCCATTGGTACTGCAATATTACCAAGTTCACACATTCAGCAGTAAAAGTCCAGTGGTACTGCTATTACAAAGTTCACTGATTCAGCAGTATAAGTCCAGTGCTACTCTCCTGTGCCGCATATAATTTTTAAAGGCTTTGCCGAGTGTGTGTGGCTTAGGGGTACGCTCTCTTGTGCTACATATAATGGAAAACCAAAATTTGGAGGATAAAGTAGGGAAAGATCAAGACCCACTTCCTCCTAATGCTGAAGCTGCTGCCACTAGTCATGACATAGACGATGAAATGCCATCAACGTCGTCTGGCAAGCCCGATGCCCAATCTCCTAGTACAGGGCATGTAAAATCCAAAAAGCCCAAGTTCTCAAAAAATAGCAAAAAGAGAAACTTAAAATCATCTGAGGAGAAACGTAAAGTTGGCAATATGCCATTTACGACACGTAGTGGCAAGGAACGGCTTAGGCCCTGGCCCGTGTTCATGACTAGTGGTCCAGCTTCACCCAAGGATCTAAGCCCTCCTCCCCCCCCTACAAAAAAATTAAGAGAGTTATGCTGTCAGCAACAACAACAAAACAGCAAAGAACTCTGCCTTCTAAACAGATGACATCACAAATCCCCAAGGCGAGTCCAAGGGTGTTGTTGGTTGTGAACCCTGACCTTCCCATCACTGTACGGGAAGAGGTGACTCCATCCAGCATTTGCAGCACACCCTCTGCATATGCTGGAAGGATCACCCACAGTCCAGTTACAGATTTGGCTAATGAAGGTGTGAATGTTGTACACTGGGAGGAGGATATTGATGTAGCTGGCGCTGAGGAGGATGTTGATGATTATGATGCAGACAGATACCAAATTGCCTTTCTCAATTTCTATTTATATTCTAGATTATATAACGGCTGAAAAGTTTTCTGTTTTACTCCTAGTGGAGAGGGGATCTGATGCAGACAGATACCAAACTGCCTTTGTCCATTTCTTTGTATATTTGAATTTCTAGTTCTACAGTCTATGCAGGCTGCTTTATTTATATTCAACTACAAGTGTAGGGCGGGGGGGGGGGGGGCATAGATAGACACCAAAGTAACGTGGTCCATTTATTTCACTTTCTTGCTCCACAGTCTGTGCAGCCTGCTTTTTTTTATCTTCAAAGTATTTATATTTACAAGCCTTGCAATCTAAATTAACTAGAGGTAGTGACGTGGTAGAACTCCAAAAGGCAGTTTGGAAGCCCCTGTACAAACTGGCTCTATTTTTTAACTGAGTTGTCCCCCCTCCAGTGTGTACTCGGAAAGAGTTTTTAGTGCAGCGGGGAACCTGGTCAGTGAGCGGCGAAGGAGGTTGCTTCCTCACAACGTTGAAAAAATGATGTTTATAAAAATGAATAATAAATTCCTCAATGAAGTACAGCACTGCCCTCCAGACAGTACAGAGGGAATGTGGTTGTGGAGTCCAGCGGGGACAAATTGATAATGTGTGAGGAGGAGGAAGTACACACTGTAGGGGGAGAGGAATCAGAGGTTGAGGATGAGGACGACATCTTTCCTCAGTAGAGCCTGTTTAGTTTGTACAGGGAGAGATGAATTGTTTTATTGGTGTGGGGGCCCAAACAAACCAATCATTTCAGCCACAGTTGTTTGGTAGGCCCTGTCGCTGAAATGATTGGTTTGTTAAAGTGTGCATGTCCTACAACATAAGGGTGGGTGGGAGGGCCCAAGGACAATTCCATCTTGCAACTTTTTTTTTGGCATTATGTGACCATTCAACAGTCGTTTGCCATGTTCAAAAAGTAAAAGAAAATGCCAACAAATTCAATAAATTAAATCAAAAGTTAAATGCCCTGTCATTATTTAAAACGAGAGGTTTTGACGTGCTAGAATTAGTGTAGTGTTAAGATGTTATAAACACTACACTTGGAAATTGGAGGAGGTATTGTGGCCCCGGTATCAAATTGGGTACCGGGGCCACCCTACTACGCAGTCCAGATACTTGTTTGGTGGAATTCAGACCAGTTGAGGGTTTTATTATTATATTGTGGGGACCACTCTATCTATACCACACTACAACTCTATACCACTCTATTTAATACTTTAATTCTATTTAATACTTTAATTCTATTACTAATTCCCATAAAGAGGAACTGCCGCGTCTATTTAATACTTTAATTCTATTAGTAGTTACCATAAAGAGGAACAAAATAAACCAATTTTACCAAAAGTATAATATGACTTAGACTCACAAACACTACACTTGAAAGATGGTGCCTTTAAATGAAAAAGTCAGTCTTCATTGCACGACTATGTGCAACAGGGACAGTTTTTTGGTTTACAAAGTCAACCAATAACACTTCGACCCTGTCTGTCTTTAACATACTTGATGGGATCTCAATGACGAATGGTGTGTACCATGTTTGGAGGAGGTATTGTGGCCCCGGTACCAAATTGGGTACCGGGGCCACTCCACTATGCAGTCCAGATAGAGGTGTATCAGATATTAAACAACGTTGACTGTTGCTGCAAAAATTTTAAATAATATTGTGGGGAACACTACACTACGCAGTCCATAAACTTTTTGGGTGGAATTCAGACCTGTGTAGAGTTTTTTAATAATATTGTGGTGACCCACTCCTCTACGCAGTCCAGGTACATTTATTGGTGCGAATCATACAAGTTCAGGGTTTTTAATATATATTGTGGTGACCCACTCCTCTACGCAGTCCAGGTACATTTATTGGTGCGAATCATACAAGTTCAGGGTTTTTAATATATATTGTGGTGACCCACTCCTCTACGCAGTCCAGGTACATTTATTGGTGCGAATCATACAAGTTGATGGTTTTCTTATTATATATATTGTGGTGACCCACTCCTCTACGCAGTCCAGGTACATTTATTGCTGCGAATCATACAAGTTGATGGTTTTCTTATTATATATATTGTGGTGACCCACTACTCTACGCAGTCCAGATACATTTATTGCTGCGAATCATACAAGTTCAGGGTTTTTAATATATATTGTGGTGACCCACTCCTCTCCGCAGTCCAGGTACATTTATTGGTGCGAATCATACAAGTTCAGGGTTTTTAATTTATATTGTGGTGACCCACTCCTCTACGCAGTCCAGGTACATTATTGGTGCGAATCCTACAAGTTCAGGGTTTTTAATTTATATTGTGGAGACCCACTCTTCTACGCAGTCCAGGTACATTATTCGGTGCGATTCATACCAGTTGATGATTTTCTTATTATATATATTGTGGTGACCCACTCCTCTACGCAGTCCAGATACATTTATTGGTGCGAATCATAAAAGTTCAGGGTTTTTAATATATATTGTGGTGACCCACTCCTCTACGCAGTCCAGGTACATTTATTGGTGCGAATCATACAAGTTCAGGGTTTTTATTATATATTGTGGTGACCCACTCCTCTACGCAGTCCAGGTACATTTATTGCTGCGAATCATACAAGTTGATGGTTTTCTTATTATATATATTGTGGTGACCCACTCCTCTACGCAGTCCAGGTACATTTATTGCTGCGAATCATACAAGTTGATGGTTTTCTTATTATATATATTGTGGTGACCCATTCCTCTACGCAGTCCAGAAAGATACCTCGTTGCAACGCTTTGGACTAATAACTATATTTTGAGGTGTTCAGAATACACTGTAAATTAGTGGAAATGCTTGTTATTGAATGTTATTGAGGTTAATAATAGCGTAGGAGTGAAAATAAGCCCAAAAACTTGATTTTTAAACTTTTTATGTTTTTTTCAAAAAAAATCCGAATCCAAAACCTTAAATCCGAACCGAGACCTTTCGTCAAGTGTTTTGCGCGACAAATCCGAACCCCAAAAATAATGAAAATCCGGATCCAAAACACAAAACACGAGACCTCAAAAGTCGCCGGTGCACATCCCTACTTCAAAGTGAAGTGTCAGGGGGGCAATTGGATGTGCTGTATCAGAATATATGAAAGTGGTGCAGGAATATTTGAGATGTTTTTGTTCACAATTAGAATAGTTCCTCACATCACAATAACATTTTGCAATCAATTCAATACTCAGCCATTTGCTTTCAATTGTAGCCTTCAAACTTGTATATATGTGCATATTTAGTAATGTCCACCATGTTCAACGACTGCAATAAAAATATACATATCAATGTTTGATATGAGGACATTGAGGACAACCACCAGATGAGAGAAAAAACAGGGTGATCTTGTTTTGTAGGTGTTGGAAGGGGAAGTTATAAAAGACAGACTTCGGTATAAATGACCTTGTCCGAAAGTCGCTCACCCCAGAGGTTGTGAGCTGGGGAGGGAGATGTGTGGTACTAAGGAACTAGGTGATGCTAGCTGTCCACCTGTTCAGGCCTGAGAAGATAGGGTCCTGCCCCACAAGGTTGAAAAAAGGTATGACCACACCTACGTGTAGACCAGAAGGGATTTTCAAGAAGCAGGCAAGCAGCTCAGGCAAGGAACATAGTAGAGGGCCATTGAGGTTCAGACAGGAGGCCTGAGAGAGAAGACTTGCAAGTGTCAGGAATGAGAGGATCCATTGAGCCTAGTGTGTGTCCTGAGAGAGGCATGGAGGCCAGAGAGACAGGAAAGAGACCTGGGAGTAAATGTATTAACCAGTGATTTGATGTAAAATTGTCAGAGATGAGTTTCTTTCAAAATCGACGCTTTCAAAATCGCTGTAAATCGCGGCCCCAATTTTCCCCCACTCTAGCTATACAAATTGCCAAATGTATGAAGCTGTGATTTCACAAATTCACCCGACTTTTGAAATCAAAATCACTAGATACTGCGCGCTGCTCTCTATAGGCGAGATTGGCAAACACATCACTGTTACACTGCCTGCCTATACAGTCATAGGACCAAGCAGTTGTCTAATCTTAATATCTGCCGGATGTGTTAAAAAAAAATAAGCTTGGACTCCTCCTCTAACCACTATTAACCCTAGTGCTGCCAGCCTACTGCTTGTTGCATGAAAATCGGGAAAAAATTTCCACGCAACCAGTACTAGGCGAAACTAGTTGGGGGATGGGGTGGCACTATAACAGGTGGACATGCAGCAGGGGGTCCCCCTGCCATAATGACAACCAACCACTGGCTGTTCAGGGCTGGGCAGAATTCCCTAGGGAGAGGGGTCTGCAAAAAAGATGTGCAGGACCCCCTCTAGGAACTGAAAGCACTAGGACTCTTCCTACACCCCTGAAAGGGGCATTTGGCTATGGTCAGTTTACAGTAAGCGCGTGCCAAACGCAGCCATGTCCGAGTCAAGCTCTAGGCATGGCAAAGTTACTACTTTTTCTGCCGTTTTTCTTGTTCCAACTACAGGGCTACTCTCTAGTATCACAGTCTCCTATACATGCTAGAACATGTGTTTGCAAACAGGAGCAACTATAAAAATGTTTTATATGTTCAATAAACATTAATAACATCCTAATAAATGTATTACATAGGAAATACATTTTTTTTTATTTTTTTTACTGTTTTAACATTAATGCCTTTATTATTAACTGACATTCATTCTCTAATTTTTTTTTCTGTGTGTTGTTTTGCAAATTTATAATTCACATAGACTTTGGACGTATCATGCAGTGTTTTGTGTAGTAGAGCACAGCAGACCTATACACCATTTCCATATCGCACGGATCTTGAGATCCGTGCCTGGATGAATTTGGGAGTGCGCAGAGCTTGTTTATGTGCATTCTAAAACAAACGCATGTTGCGCTCAGTGTGCAAGCCTTGATGAATCAGGCCCATAGTGTGCTTCGATAGGCCACATTTGATGGGAGACAGGTGATATGTTTGAAGTTTGCACTATTTCTATGGTCAATCAGAATGAAGTGTATGAAAGATCTGGGGAATCTGGATTTGATGATCTTTCACCAGTTTCTAGAAGCTGAAAAATTGAGAGGTAGAAAAGATGATTGTAAATGATCTAAAAAGTTTTATTTTCAGTCATGTGATTTTGTAACTTTGTCATCATTGCATCTGGTTTCTCCGATTCAATTAAAAAAATAATTAAACTGCATAGTGTTGATATCTCCCTCCCATAGAGTAAGGTGCACTCACAGCTACTCAGATGCCCCCAGGACTTAACTCAACATAGTAAAAGCTTATAAGCAAGAACCTAGCACAGAGATAGGAGAAATGGGGCCAAGAGCACACCCCCCTATCCACTCAGGAGGCAGCAATAATTTAATTACAGCCGAGTGCCCCCCGCTGCCTGCTGGTAGCCGGGACGCAGCGGCAGTGTGAGAGGCGTCCCGGTTGCCCTGGCATCAGATTGACTACAAACCTTCTTGGGGACCACCTCTGCTGCAAGACTCGGGCTGTCCCCTTTACCACGGGGTTGGACGAAGCTTCCCCCGGGGAACTGATTCTCTATACAGTTCTCTAACTCCATCACATAGCGTAAATCATCAGCCATCATATCTCCATCTCTACATGTATTTTTTGCCAGTGCCAAAGTCTGTCTTCTTAATTTCTCAGAATGTGGAGTTTCGATTGCATTCTCAAGATATGTTTTGGTCAACCAAATCTGCATCAATGTGAGTATTATACATACTTATATGTGTGGGAAGGACAACTATTGGCCAATCTGAACTGTCTGTTTTACATATTTCTTAAACATCACTAATAGAACATATAAATATTATTTATATAACTTCCATATTTATATACATGGGTCTTGGGGACCACCTCCGCTGCAAGTCTTGGGCAGTCCCCTTTACCACAGGGTTGGATGAAGCTTTCCCTGGGGAATGATTTTTCAGTCCTCACCTCTCTATAAATATATACGAGTCCCCTGGTTTGATTCAGAAGTGCAGCATTTTGGCACAGAGCATATAAGTAAAAAAGGTTAGGAAAGCCCTGCTCTTCACTACCGATGATAAATGCTCTGTCCATCAAAAAATATATTGTGTGTGTAGTCTTTTAAGTTTTTAGTGTGGGTGCAGGCCACTTTCGTTTCTCAGCATCATCATTTAATTATATAGCGGCAAGGCATGGAAAACCCTGCTCTTGGCTACTGATGAATGATTTGGCAATGTATTGTATGCATAGTCTTTGAATTTTATTTAGTATTGGTGCAGACCACCTTAGTCTCTCAGCAACTTAATTTATTTATATAGCGACAGCAAATTAGGTAGCTCTTTACAATTGGATATCTACTTGTCTAAATACCTACTGAAGCCTCTGTCCATCTAATGACATCTGATTGTTACTCTCTTCACTCTCCATTATGCATGCTGTGTAATGTTCCAAATTTAGTGTGTGCATAACATTTCAACATTTTTATCTCTTACAATAATTTTTTGTTGTTGTTTAAATTATCCAATGGGCTTGCTTCAGTTGGTGGCAAGGCAGATAATATTATTTTGCAGCCACTTCAATGTTCTACATGCGGTCGCTGAATGTCGAAAATGCCCAGAAAAAGCCCTCACATGCAAACACCCATTTTTAAATTTAGATTTTACTGAATGACCCTTTCAAAATTGACAGGTTTTGAAAATAAAAAAAGATTAGAATATATAGAGTTTCTTGGGGTGTGCAGCTGCCTGTTGAACTTCACACACAAACTCCTTTTTTTAAAAATAGATTTCACCTAATGACCCTTTCAAAATTGATAAGTATTGAAAAATAGAAAATATTTTGAATATTAGTGTTTATTGGAATATGCAGCTGGATGCTAAACCCCATACACAAACTCCTTTTTAAAAAATAGATTTCACTGAATGACCCTTTTAAAATTGACAAGTATTGAAAAATAGAAAAGTTTAGAAAATATAGCGTTTTTTGGGGGCGTGCAGCTGTGTGCTGACCCTCACACACAAACTCCTTTTTTTTAAAATATAGATTCACTGAATGACCCTTTCAAAACTGACAAGTCTTGAAAAATAGAAAAGATTACAATATATAGCGTTTTTTGGGGTGTGCAGCTGCTGAACCTCACACGCAAACACCCAGATTTTTTCAAAATGATTTCAGATGTTCCTGCCCCACACAAGATTACTTTCATTAGCAAAACTTAGAATTTTAAAAGAAATAAATCTATTTGTTTTTAGGATTCTGCTGCTACTGTTTTCCTCCACTAAATATTAGACCCCCGTGTTCTGGTATTGGTTTTGGATCTGGATTAACTTCGTGCTTTGGTTTTGGTTTTGGCAAAACTGCCCTAGCGTGTTTTGGTTTGGTTTTGGATCTTGATTTTTTTTCTAAAATCCCTATTTTTTTTTTTGCTAAAATCACATATTTTTGATTTTTTTTTTCCACCTACATTATTATTAACCTCAATAACACTAATTTCAAGTGTATATAGTACAGTGCCACAACTGACGGCGCCTAATATCGTAACATACAAAATATTCACGGTTGTAACAAATAGATATAATAGTCTTAAATAGTGACAGCTCTTGAAAGCCGTTTATTCCAAAATGTATAACTCTTTTTTATGATCATACATTCCGTCCGGATCCACACGAAAAAAGACCCCCTTTAGGGAGATGTACTCACCAGAAATAGGTAGTACATCAGCGTGTATAACTCTCCTACGGTCACTCCGTTTGTGCCGTGAACTCCTCCACGAACTGTGATTAGGATGACGCCCTCTATTGTGAATCCAATTGTCGGACAAGGACAGAAGATGGGGGGAGTGGTCACGTCTTCCGTTCTTTCGCCGATCCACGATCCTCTGTATTTGAACCACGGTTTTCCTTAAATAACCTCAGCAAATGAAATCCATGTATTTCTCCCGCAATCACTTGCCTCAGCTCTGGTACACCGAGTCCTCCTACAATACGGATCCACCGAATATGATGTAAAACGGGGGATACAAGGAAATGCTAATAGTGCATTAACTCTTACATAAAACGGTTTATTCAATAAAAAATGGACATACAAAAAATGTGTCATACAGTAAACACTCCTCTCATCCGATGTACCCTTACCAGCATAAGATGGTATATATGCAATATATATATATCCTCAGAATCGCCTGCAACTCACGGGAATAGCTATATAGGGTAAGGGACATACACAGTGAACCTCCATCCAACGCGTTTCGATTCGGTCTGAATCTTTCTCAAGCCTTGAGAAAGATTCAGACCGAATCGAAACGCGTTGGGTGGAGGTTCACTGTGTATGTCCAGTAAAATGGTGTGATGGAATTCGGTAACGGGGACACAAGACCTCAAGTAATTGTCTAAAACCAGCTGCATTAATAGTGGATATTGGACGCAGATCTAATACTAGCATAGTCGCCATGGCGTCTGTGATCCGCTTTGCGACTGGATGACAGCTTTAATACTTGTTTCCTCTTGTAAAGGATTGTTTAACAGTCAATTGTTGTAAACTACTAGTAGTCTTCTTCTTGGTCTGCTTCTGGGATGAAGATCCACCCCAAGCAGCAGCAGCAGCAGCGGGACTAACGCTCAAGAATTCTTCTGAGGAATCCAGGATAGTGGAGGAGTCATCTAGTCTTAGCAACTTGGATGAGGGACTAACTCCGATCGCTACTGAGGATATTGATGAGGACGGTGTTGTGGGTGTAGATTGCAGGTGTCGGGATTTAACTGAGAGAAGGGACCTAGCTGATGATGGACTTCTAAGGACAAAACGCGTTGGTCCCCCCCACACACCCCGCAAAGCGACTCCCTGAACACTCACCTCTACCCCTGGAAACACAACTCTAACAACTCTCCAGGATCGAAGGGTAAAGCAGGGAACCAAAGAAAAAACTGAGCCCACAGTGGAACGCAGAGTGCGCTCCACCAAAACCGGAAGTCCGGCACAAGCGCTTTCAGGTTAACCAGCAAACTCGTTTGACTACAGTAACTATACCGCTCGGGATACGCTACAAAACCCTCTGACTGCAGCGCCCGTACTACAGGACAGAGAGACCGCCTGACGACTACCAAACTGCTCTTGTAAGAGCTTCCTGAGCAAAAGTAATCACACCAGCACCTCACGCAAACCCCCCATTTGCAAAAACACATAGTCAATTCAAGTGCCACTTTCAAACATTAGAGAACGCATCACAGCACATACCAAAGAGGTTATCACAAAACATACTGCCTCTATAATTAGCTCTAGCCAACCAGGAGCTCCTTAACGCCCCCCCCCCCACTTACCACTAGCCACATCCCTCACAGGAGGTACCAAACCACCACAATATACAGTGCAATTAGGGCTGTAAACAGGGCAAAGAGCTATAGACCCACACCAGCAATTAAGCCCCAGGAGTATATTGCTGGTACCGACCTGTACTGTGTTCTCCACATACCATCCCTGCCCCCCAACCCCCCCCCCCCCCCCACTCTCTCTCTCTCTCTCCCCCCCCTTTTTTTTTTCTCTCTTTTTCTCTCTTCTCTCTCCCCAGGTTGCGCCACGGCAAAAACAAAAAGTTTATGTATGTGTGTCTGTGTGTTAGGGAATTAAGACTGTAAGCTCCAATGGGCCAGGGACTGATGTGAGTGAGTTCTCTGTACAGCGCTGCGGAATTAGTGGCACTATATACCGTATTTCCCCATGTATATGACGCTCCACTCTATAAGACGCACCTTATACATTATAAACATTATCCTCAATTTTTTCAGAGTATTTGTGCAGCTTATACAGAGGAAAGACAACGCTATAGTGAATTCTGACTTACCCTAGTCAGATGATCCCTCTGTCTGGTAAAGTGTTCTGTCTTCTCTCTGTCTGATCCTGATGCTGGAAACCCGATGAGTGTTTAGTAATATTCCCTAATGGCATAGCTTCAATAATAAAGCACCATATTAGATATTGTGGTTGATATATATATATATATATATATATATATATATATGTATATACATATAGGCATGGCGATCGCAGTTGAACGTTGCTTGCCGGTTCACACTTCCGGGGTCCTGGCATCACTAGTAATGTCCCGCTCGACGCGCGTTTCGCCTTGTGAGCTTATTCATTGGAATCACCTATTTCAGGCTATTTCAACTTGCAATCACATGATCGTGTGTGTGCGCAAATTCCAATATTTTTCCTTTGGGACAACACTTTCTCTTGTCAGCTCCTTTCTAAGAATAAGCCTCTTTTATCAACAAACAAATGAGTAACTGTGAGAATGTTCAGTTCTAAAAAAAATTAGGCTGTTAAAGGCAAATATCAATGATTAGTCAGGTTCTAAAGATTTATTGTGAGAATTCAGTTATCTTGCACCACACCTTTCATTACTGCAGAATTAGTGGCGCTATATAAATCAATGATAATAATAATAATAATAATAATAATAATACTTAAATACTAATCCTTTCTTACAATGTTGCCTTTTAGTTTACTTGTTTCAGTAACATATGGAATGGCTACCCTAGTTACCTTATGAACCTGTATCAATAGAAAAGTGCACACAGCCAAGAATTGGTTTCATTGGTCAGAATACTGCTTAGCCATCATAAACCAAATTTTATAACATATAGGAAAGTTGATAGGAGAAAAACAAAAACAAAAACATGCTATTTCCCAGCAATTACAGATCTCCCTCAGTCTTACTTTTTGGACATACATTTTGTTTTGTATTCAGACACAAATATACTTTCATATTGTCTTGAATAAGTGAAATAGAGTTTTTATGTGAAAGATGGATTAAGCCACTTTTCAGTCAAAGTTTTACATATGAATAACAGGGGGCCCATATAGTCAATGGCCATATGAAGAATAGCTATGGGAGCATTTCTTGCTAAATTGTTCAATAGCACACATGATTCAACTACTCATGGAATGTATCCAACCCTTGCTGTAAGACAAACAGCCATATCAAATCTTATCAGACATGTTAGGGAGTTCTTGTCGACATGCTGGCTGTCCTCAGAAGGACCACTTGCAGGGCCATCTTAACAACATTATGGGCCCCCGGGCAAAGCAGTGCACCGGGGCCCCTAGATATAGATATATATATAGATATATAGATGTATACAGATACAGATATAGATATATAGAGATAGAGATAGATAGATGTACTTGCTCAGTGACCCTTGTAGGTTTTCTTTGCAGGTTTTTTTCTTTTGCAGGATTATTTTTTCTCATTAAGAGCCGTGCCTATGGGGCCCCCTTGCCCGTGGGGCCCCCAGGCAGCTGCCCATCGTGCCCAATGGAAAAGATGGCCCTGACCACTTGGCTGGGGTAGCTATCAGACACACAGCATGTCTGGCAAGCCGCTTAGTCCTGAGCGGACTGGTCTTGAGGTACAAGCTGATGTCAAAGGATTGTAGAAAGTTGAATAACGATGGACGAAGCCAAAGTCAAGAGATTGGAGAAGGTAGAATAGTGGGAGACATGACCAAAGGATTGGAGAAGGTAGAATCATGATGTACAGTCCAACAAAACAAGTCTTCTTCAAAGCACTAGCAAAGAAATCCAAAATAAAATTTTGGACTTGTTTGGTAGGGACTTTATAATGGATACATAACAGGTGAGAAAAATTGTTCTGATTGACTTGATCTTTTCCTTCAAGAGATGTATGCAGAGTAAAGAAAGCTGTGCAGTAGCAGGTGAGGTGACTAGCTAGATCGCTGTTCTGTGATATATCTGACTACAAACAGCAAGTAATGTATATCCACAGTGTCCTTATACCCAGATTCAAATGGAAATGTTTCTTGAGATCTGCTTGGCACATATGCAATTTTTTAAATCTCCCTCCTGAATTCTTACCCATAACATGTTTCCCTAAAAATAAAATGGTTTTCTACTGTGAGATTTCCATATTCCTAGCAGCAAAATCCTGCAGGAGATCTACCTGTTTCAGGAACTTTTCAAATCACTGATCTTTTCTAGCAACTGGAACCAAATGTAATGTATACCATACAGCTCATTTTACCACAATCAGTTTTCCTCTGAACCCACAAACTTAAGAAACAGTTCACCTTGGCTCTTTGGGTCTGCAGCGCCATACAGCACGTAAAAAAGAGTATAAAGTAAGATATTGTATGGAAAAAGCAATCATGCTTTCCAAAACAATAAAGGCAAAAAAGAGTAGCACTAAAATATAGACAAAACTACATTTTGGGAAGGATCTAGAAGGGGGATAACCTCTCACTACAACAGGGGAAGAAGCTAAATAAAAGGGAATAAAATAGCACTAGCTGAGACTGCACCCAATAAAGTGGCTGCAGTAAACAGGATAAAAATCCTTGATTGAAAAAAGTAGGGAAAGCATTGGCATGTTGGTTGTAACGATAGTGGAGAAAAGAAGACATGAGGGAGGAGGATCTTGCCCATGAGAGCTTACAATCTAAGGGGAGTGGAAGACGAATGGCAGTGATACAGAGACGGTGAGACAAGGGGAGTAGGGGTGATCTAGATGGAGAGCTGATAGGCTTTAATGAAGAAATGGATTTTAAGAGTCTGCTTGAAGTTTTGGAGAAAGGTAGAGAGCTTGATTGGGAGAGAGATTGAGTTCCAGAGGAGGGGAGCAACACAAGAGAAGTCTTGGAGGCAAGAGTGTGAAGAGGTAATGAGTGAGGAGGAGAGGCATCGGTCATTGGCAAAATGAAGAGGGCAGGAGGGAGAGTGGAGGGAGATGAGATTGGAGAGATCAGTGGGAGGTGATTGGGTTAGGGCTTTATAGGTGTGGGCAGGAAATAAAAATTAGAAGGGCAGCAGAGTTGAGGATGGATTGGAGTGGGGAGAGGTGGGAAGAAGAGAGACCAGTGAGAAGAAGGCTGCAATAGTCCATATTAGAGACCACAAGCAAGTAAATTAGGGTCTAAATTGCCTCCAGTGTGCAAAAGGATCTAAACTTGGAGCTGTTTCAAAGGCGGAAGTGGCAAGATTGGGAGAGGGATTGAATGTGGGGAGTGAAAGAGAGTGAAGATTCAAGGCTAAATCGTAGGCAGCGACCTTGGGGACAGAGGAATGGGTAATGTTGTCAATGGATAGAGAGATATGGGGAGGGGAGGTGACTCAAGGGGGGGCACTCAGTTTACTTTTAGAAATGTTCAATTTAAGGAAGCAATGGTTCATCCAAGAAGACATAGAAGAAAGCTGAATGCATGGCAGAGAATAGAGCGGGAGTGATCAGGAGAGGAGATGTAGATCTGGGTATCATCAGCTTATAGGTGATACTGGAAAACATAAGAGTTAATGAGATCACCAAGGGAAAAAATGTAAAAGGAGAAAAGAATGGGGCCAAGAAAAGACCCTTGGAGGCAAAGTGGACTCAGGCGTAAAGATGGATAATGAGTGTATGAGAACAACCAAGACTGGACAGTGTCATGCAGGCCAAAGAAGTGTAAGATTTGCAGGAGGAGAGGGTTATCCATGGTGTCAAATGCAACAGAGAGGTCCAAGGTGATGAGTAAAGAGTACCATTCAATTTGGCAGTGAGAAGTCTGATAGTGACATTGGTGAGGGCGGTTTCAGTGAAGTGGAGTTGATAAAAACCTGACTGAAGAGGGTCAAGGAGGGAATGGAAAGGTGGTAAAGTGGTTGTAGACAATCCGCTTAAGGAACTTTGATGCAAAAGGGAGAAAAGAGACAGGGGAAGGGGGGTAGTTGGACAGAGAGAGTCAGGGTCAAGGGTGGATTTTGAGGATGGGAGAGACTAGGACATGCTTGACTGATGAGATGGTGCCTTAAGGGACAGATCGAAGAGATGTGCAAGATAGGAACAGCTGTTAGGAGAGAGAGAGCACAGAAGGTGGGAGGGGGGGAGGAGAATGAACCTGACTTCATCCCCAGAGCTGGATGAGAAGGAAGACAGGGTGTACAAGCTAGAGGGGAAAAGTGAGACCAGAAGAGTTGGATGGGAGGTGATATCCCAATGGATTGAGCCAATTTTACATGTGAAATCAGTGGTAAAGTCAAGAGCAGAGAGAGTGGAAGAATGGAGTGTGGGGGGCAAAGGAGGAAATTGAGAGTAGCAAAAATTATACGGGTTGGAAGGCTGAGAGAAGATGAGATTTGAAATAGGATTGTTTGGAAAGAATAAAGGCAAAGCTGTATGAAGAGAGAAGTCTGCAAGAGAGCGTGACTTCCATCAGTGCCACTCAGCAGTACAAGAGCATTTCTGGAGGTATCTGTTACATTTTGAGTGCCATGGTTGTGGAGTTAATCTATGATGACTAATAGTAAAAGTTATAAACAGTATATATAACAGAAGCAAATATTTTCATTAGTCTAGTTGGTCTGCTTCTGGCTATACTGTATATAGTCTAGTCTTCGAAATTTGCTCTACAATTTGTCCCAAATCTATTCCAGATACCCTTGCACAAACTGTTGAATCATAGATATGTTATCCTATTTAGTCAAACCATTTTCAGTTCTTCCAAACATCAATAACAACATTCACAAACCATTATAACATTTCACGATAAAAACTACTTTGTCTACACAGAAAAAATGCATAGCTACACACACACGTTTTTATTGCATCATGAGGACCCATGTCTGGAACATGCCTCATAGGGACCCCCTTTTCCTAATGCCCCATTAACAGGACCATTAACTGTTTAGAAGCTGCTTGTCACCACCAGTTACCACTTGGGGTTTTCAGTTTGGCATAGACATAAATTTGACATTTCACTGCCTTCATCTTCATCATCACCATTTATTTATATAGCGACACTAATTCCGCAGCACTGTACAGAGAACTCACTCACATCAGTCCCTGCCCATTGGGGCTTACAGTCTAAATTCCCTAACACACACACACAGAGAGACAGACAGACAGAGACAAACAGACAGACTAGGGTCAATTTGTGAGCAGCCAATTAACCTACCAGTATGTTTTTGGAGTGTGGGAGGAAACCGGAGCACCCGGCGGAAACCTACGCAAACATGGGAAGAACATGCAAACTCCTCACAGATAAGGCCATGGTCGGGAATTGAACTCATGACACCAGTACTGTAAGGCAGAAGTGCTAACCACTACAAGTATTCTGGCCATCTGAGGACATCCATACATCAACAAATAGCCATGGCAAGAGAAACAGGTTATAGTCACGATCAACCTCTGTATATTGATTAAAAAAAAAATTTCTCTTTATAGCTGTTATCCGGTCCTTTATGTGGCTCGTCACTCTGTAGCTTGACCTGTTCTGAAGAAGAATGGATACATATATAACCATTTTAAAAGGTAAAAATGAAATCCATATATTCAATATGAGATTTCAAACCTACTGTCTGGCCCAATGTTCATCTTTTCCAAATTTTTCCTTTGAATTCCCCTATCGAGAGCCATTAAAGGTTTGCTGATCTTGGAGAGGTGGAGGGTACCATCTGGGTGGAGGTAATATCATCATCAACATCCTGATGTTATGCACAAAGAAGTCTACCTAATTAATCCAATTCGATGTTGTTTAGGTTGGGAACTTTGTGAAAGAGTGTCATGAGCCGCGGCTCTAGTACTGGCCGCCGCGGATCGCCTCTTTCCTCTGCGAGCGTCTCGGCCGTCACCATGACGACTGGGACGTCACTTCTGGCTCCCTCGCCCTGGTTGCCTAAGCAACAACCAGGACGCTTGCTGCTCCCTGCCGCTGCGCCCCCGGCCATCTGTCAAACAGCCTGACATGTGCGTGCAGGATTGCAAGAACCCAGCGTTCTATGGCTGATTGGGTCATTATAATTAACAGACAGCTGGCTGATTGGGGCAGCTGGGCAACCTGTTTTTTTATTGGCCCCCAGTACTATTTAAGACAGTGAGGACTGAGCCTCACTGATGGTTATAGCGTTCTGTTCAAGTTTGCTACCTGATTCTGTGCTTTGTTGGTGATAAACATTTGGATTGCTTTGCCGTGTATGACCTTCTGCCTGTACCTGGACTCTGAACCTTCGCTAGTTGCCCTGACCTTCTGCCTGTACCTGGACCTGAACCATTGCCTGTGTCCTGACCCTGCTTGTACCTGACATCTCCGCCTATGCTCTGTTAAGCCAGTCAGACATTATCATCTCTGTTCCAGTCCTCAGACCTCAGGCCTGTCCCTACTCCGTGTATTACCTCCCACTCCTCAGTACCACTGTGTGACCATAAACTTGTACTACACTGAGTGTAAGACCTGGGGGCATCCGAGTACCTGTGATCATAACCAGTCTTTACGGGAAAGGCGGCTGCTATAGGTGAAGACCTCTTCCGCTAGTTCTACTAGTTTATGATGCATTGGTGGCCATAACAAAAGAGTAGCAACATGCTTTTGAAGCTTCATGGAAGACAGTGTTTGGGGATCTATAACTCCACATTCCTCAGCAAAAAGGCATATGCAAACCAGACCTCTGAAATGTGACAAAGTATCTGGTCTTGCAAACAAGTCAACATTTTCAGCATTCACTCCACATTGTTCACACTTCTCTGCAACAATTTCCAATGCACTTTGCATTGCTAGTGTCAGCAGGATCAGAGCCGGATTTCCACCTCATGGGGCCCTAGGCAAGATATCGGTTTGGGCCCCCCTCCCTACACACACACAGTGGCCCCTCACACACACACAGTGGCCCCTCACACACACACAATACATGCACACAGTGGCCCCTCACACACACACACACAGAGTGGCCCCTCACACACACACACACAGTGGCCCCTCACACACACACAGTGGCCCCTCACACACAGTGGCCCCTCACACACACATAATACACACACACAGTGGCCCCTCACACACACATAATACACACACACAGTGGCCCCTCACACACACACACACACAGTGGCCCCTCACACACACACAGTGGCCCCTCACATGCACACACACAGTGGCCCCTCACACACACACACAGTGGCCCCTCACACACACACACAGTGGCCCCTCACACACACATAATACACACACACAGTGGCCCCTCACACACACAGTGGCCCCTCACACACACACACACACAGTGGCCCCTCACATGCATACACACAGTGGCCCCTCACACACACACACACACACACACACAGTGGCCCCTCACACACACACACACACACACACAGTGGCCCCTCACACACACATAATACACACACACAGTGGCCCCTCACAGACACACTATTAATATACTACCCCTCCCCTCCCCCAACTTATCTTTTTCCATCCCCTTCACACATCGGACGGCACCTGTCATGTGGTGCACGTCCCATGTGACACAGACTCCCCCGACTCGCGGCACCCGACCCCCCCTCCCCCGACTCGCGGCACCTAGGTGGCCTAGCGGTAAATCCGGCCCTGGACCTACACATGCGCAATGCAACTAAAAGCCCAGATGGGTTATCACCAGGGGTAACCCCACTGATGTTTTTACCAGCAATTCAGCGCTTTACATTTTCATACATAGTGGCCATGATGAGTTGGAGAGGTCACTGTTGCTTTGTAAATGTCTAGGTCAACACTTTAACTGGTACAGTCTACTCCTGTCGCCAAAAAATAACAGGTCATACACTTTATAATCCTCTTACCCATCTTTCTCTCTCTCTGCTTCTAATAGCTAGTGATATGTCACCTAATCCGGCCTCCCCCCCACTCCTCCCTCAAACATATATCAGAACACTCCAGTAAACCAGTAAATTCAGTAAACCTCAAACACATTACCTGTCTCCTCTCTGTTCCAAAGGGACAAAAGGATAATGCTGGGAGCAATAAATTAACTAGCGGTGTTAGCAAAAGACTCCCCAGTGTATTTAATGCTAAACAGTGCAATGAAAAAATTCTGGACAGAAAAAGAACATTAGAATAGCACCAATTTGAGACTAACAGTGGCTCTTAACAGGTTTAGCTGACAACTGAAACATAAAAAGAATGTTGATGTTAAATACAATTATCTATACAAATAGATCATTTAAATAACCACATATTCCTTCAGTCCTACCACTCTGATGATCATACCCAGCCACACAATTCAGGGGCAGATGCATGACTGACATGAGTGTGGTAGCTCACAACAATATATTAATCCCAGTGATTTGGGGATAAACAAATGGGATTAGACTAGATGACAAACCATTAAAGAGAATTGAGTAGAATTGACAATATAGATGATAATTGAATAATATCCCGCTTTATGACAAACTTAAATCAAATTTCCTACAACCCTAAAGCACTGGCCTACTGCCCAACTAACGGATATGATCTCCCTCTCAGGTAGCAGATAGTTGATACCAGAGCTCAGTCAGTAAACATTGGGACATTAAACCACCTTAGTCTAGTAAATGATGTAAAAGTATTAACCTACAGTTCACATCACTCAGTCGACCACGCCAGGGCACTCTCTCACAATAGCTAGTGAATACGGTCAATATATATTAACAGTATTAACGTTGGGTACCGTGGGTGCACTTGGTCCTTAGCAGGTGGTAAACTCGTCTATATAAAGCCTCTGGTAGTCACCTGGTGCCCCTCCCCCGACTCGCGGCACCCGACCCCCCGCACGAGTCGGGGGAGGGGCCGAGTTTTTGGTTTTATTTAATTGCTCCTGTCCCCCCCCAGCTGTGCCCCCAGAGAGCCGCTAGGCCCTAGGCAGGTGCCTAGGTTGCCTAGCGGTAAATCCGGCCCTGAGCAGGATTGTAACTCTTTTACCTTATTTTCTTCAGATTACAATCCTTGTGAAGAGCTGGCAGAGTTTCTTCTCAATTTCAGAAAGAACTAGGGCAACATCTTCGTGGAGATCCAAAGCATCTCTGCAAGAAACTTCCCCTTTCCTTCTTTGATTGAATAAGATCACGTATACCAGAGGGGCCTTTGCAAGCAATGCCCAGTTTTCAAGCAAAAGCACGAAGATAAATTGCTGTAATTTGCCTGCTGTTTCTCATCGAGATACAAGTGCATTTTTCTCACATCGTCAGTGATGCATGTTCCATTTTGACTCCTTCAAAGTTTTTATGGCAGCCGATGAGATCAGCTTGTTCCATCTTGCCTCATAGATATTCCTGAAGTTGCACCCATTTTCCACTATAGAAATACAGTCCTCCATCATTGCTCGGAATTCCCCAATGCTTGAAGTGTTTTGCAAGCTATGTCCGATCTTCAGTGTCAGCGAGGGAGTCTTGAATTTAATGGTTTAATTGTCATAGCCAGCTACCAGCTTCACAGTAGCAGAAAGTTTGATGGAATGATAAAGTCTTCCATTATCTCCAAAAAGGTTTCCATTATCTCCCAAAAGGTTCTGGCATGTAACAGTAGCATTTCCATTTATCAAAGCTTCTGACAGATGTTAGCTGACCCGATACTGGTGTAGAGATGCAGACCCATTTGGATAATGCATCTGTCATTTTAAATTGTGAATAAAATTTCATCTTTTGTCATGTCATTCAAAAGCTTTTAAAAGCCACCATCGATGTCAGGTGGAACAGGC
Source organism: Mixophyes fleayi (assembly GCF_038048845.1). Lineage (NCBI taxonomy): Eukaryota > Metazoa > Chordata > Amphibia > Anura > Limnodynastidae > Mixophyes > Mixophyes fleayi. The sequence goes on from NC_134406.1 coordinate 22,349,230, forward strand.
TGACTAAAGGCATGTATATGTACTTCATGTGTTGCTACGGGTATTTTCTTGTAAACATGCCTTTTCAAGTTGCACATTCTTTTGTACTTGTACACCGAGTCCACTGGACTTTCTATTTGTATTTATACTGGGAGCCCCAATTTCTGATCCAGGCAGCACACAACATTTTTATTTCAGGACCAATTATATTCACCATCAATAATACTAAGGTGGCGTAGGTCAATTGCTGTCTTTCTATAGATTGTAAGATCTCCGAAGTTCCCTCAATGTTCCTAGTAGATCCAGCTTCCAAGATTCAAGTTCCACAGACTGATCTCTCCTAGGTAATAGAACTTGCCTACAACTCTCTACTTACTTGCAGCCACAACACTTACATTGACATTGATCCAGCAAAAGACCTAGGACCCAGCTCAGATCTGCCTTCTGCTCCTATTTCTACTTGTTGCCTGCTGCTCCTTTCCTCTTGCAGCCTAGGAAAGAGGACAATCTGCATATGCCTACATCCCTAAAACCAGTCTTAACTGCCATGGTCACAGATCCCCGAGGATCTCCCTGTCGCAAATCCCACAAATCCAATACTCTTCCTACTGCAACCATGAGACCAAGGATTTTATTCCCTGCTGCAGTCTGTTTCATAAAGTTATCTATATAAACAGGGACTGCTCTGAAAAGTTCTTCAAGATATGGGATCCCCAGATATGTTGCTCCTCTCTTGGTTTGAAACAACTCCAACATTTGCTGTATTCTGATTCTTTCAGAGCATAACATGCAATAAATGTGTTTTTGTCACAAATTCACTAGGAAGACTGAATGTGTACCTGCTAGCAGTTGTTGCAAGTGGACAAAGAGGCACGTCGACTAACACCCGCCGGTGTTCTCCAGAGACCCCCGCAGTCACTAGCGAGGTAGCTGAAGTCACAAGTAGAGAGTGCTGAACAAACCGGGTCAGAACCAGATCGGACAGCAAAGTTCAGAGGAGAGATCAAAAGAGTAATCTGGGTAGCTTAAGTCAGAACTGGAAGATCCAAATGGAACCAATACATGATGCAAAAGTAGAGTCGGGAACAGACTGAAGTCATATCCCAAATTGGATCAGTACCAAGGAGCAATGAAGCACAGGAACCACACCAGAAGAAGTGATTTAATATTCCGGGATGCATCTCGTTTGCTAGCATGGGGACATGCATGTGCAGACAGAGCAGCAGAAGATCTGGAAGTGGCTGCTAGGTAATTCGCATTATCAGAAGAAGGCACCCATCATCGTGACAATTCTATATCATGTTAGGTTCCAGGAGTTGGGCTTGAAGGCTGGAGAGCAAAGAGTTTATGTGCTTTGTTTGTTGTTGTTTTTCCCCCAACCTTGTCCTAAATCTCATTTTGTTTTTCTACTTTGTCTTCTCCACTACAGTTACAAAATGCATAAATAACAGTTTTATAAAAAAAAAAAAAATGTTGTCACTTAATGCTATTTACAAATAAATAGCTGTTTGAATGTAATGCTAGCTAAAAATGAAAGGAAAATAACTACTGGACAAACATTACTAAAACAATATTATGCACATTGTTACACAATATCCACACCCAGTCTGCTTCCTCTTTTACTAAAGGCTTGCATGCATACTGTAGTTATCAGAATTCCTTTGAAAGGGACGCAGTATAATACTCTGAGCAGATGTTTTAAAAATAAACCAGCACCAATCTCTGGGAGAATGGAAAAGTAAGTTATAGTTTTTTATAATTTGTTTAACTATAAGTATGCCATTACTTTGGTTAATTCTTCTTATAGACATAGGCGAAGTACTCTTTTGGGGGTGTTACTTAAATTAGACTTAGCGGGGTGTTTCTACTAGACATAAGCAGAAAGGAACTCAGCTGTGCTAAATTAACCCCTTGTTAAGATATTAAAAAAATAAGTACTGAAAGGTGGACTCATCCTTTTAAAGCACCTGAAATAAATCAAATAAAATGCCTGCAAAAATGTTGAAATGCTGCTTGAAAATACAAATATTATAATAAATTTATAAGAAAATATTGTATAACTATAGTATATGTAGAAGAAAATTAAAAGTCAGACAGCAGCATATTAAAATTAGGGCTCCATTTAATACACTGGCATTTCAGAATTGTATTTTTGCTCCGTCGTAAACACCCCTTACTGATCCCCAATCAATGTATCTGAAATTATTAATTTAGCTGTTTAAGGTGAAAAAGGGGAAATAGATAAAACATCTTAAAATAAAAAATATAAGTTAAAGTTATGGAAGAATAGTTAAAATTAATTTTAGCAGAAAATGAAAAGATATTGCTAAGCTTCTTTTAAAAATAAATAAATAATAATTTAATTTGTCATTTATCACAATATTTTAGTACAAGTATGCCACAAAACATGTATAACAAGATAGGTGTGTCAGCTGGTATCGCAGCATAGCAAAGGTTGGAAACCACTGACGTAGGATACCAACTTGCAGCTCTTCCAAATGTCAGAGAGGAAGGACTTTTATGAGAATAAGCAAACATGTAATGTCACTGAAAGGAGAGCAAAGTCTACAGTGGTTACCTTTCACAATGATTACCTATCAGACATCCCAACATGCCCCATTTCACAAGGGAGAGATTTGTCATGTATGGAATTTACACTTTAAAATCACTTACTTTCCATTAATCTTCAGATTGAATTAATATGGGCTCATATAATTCATTAATTATTTAATATGGTTAATATCAACTAAATAATTGAGCCAAATTGAATTCAGCCAAAAGGTAAATGAAATCGCGAACTAGGGAAATTTCTCCCTCATGAGATGGATCATGTTGGCAATTATGGAGTATTTATACCTAGGCGATGGAAATATATATTTAGAAAGAATAAAAAAAAAATATATATATATATAGTATTTAATTATTTGTAGCATTGGCTTGTATGTTCTCTCATGCCCACATTGGCTTGTATGTTCTCCTATGCCCATATAATATATCACAGGGTCACTGATGCCATGCCCAATCACATGCCACATGATGTAAAGTGCTTGTGTTCACCACTGGGTATAAAACATTGGGAGAAGAAAACCTCAGGACAACCATGAAATAAAAATGAATAAAAATTTTCCTTACAAAACATTTTTCTGCTGCACGGACTATGAGCTGGGTAACTTGTCACACAGACACTGAGTTAAACCACATAAATATTAGCCCTTCATTAATTTGAGTAGAGGTGAAACCAGCAGTGCAGAGCTCCCTCCCCTTGATAATCTCACAGCCCCCCAAAATTGTTTTTGAGATGTGACAATTATTATTATTATTTTTTAATATATCAATATGTATCCTACAAGCTTTACTTTACTTTATCCCCATCCTCATCTTGTCCTTTCAGCTTTTGATTGCATCATTACTGTCAGATATTAGCTGTCAAATTCTCGAATGTACTAGATGAATGATAGAGTCTGATTGGTTGCTATCCATGGACCTCATTGTGGACTTGTCCTGCTCATCCGGTCTTAACACCATCTGAGTAATCGTTGACCGGTTTAGTAAAATGGCCCACTTCATCCCAATCACTGGGTTGCCATGTGCCAGAACATTGGCTTCCTTGTTCATCCAGCATGTCTTCCGGCTCCATGGACTTCCCATCAACATTGTTTCAGATCGTGGCTCCCAATTTGTCGCCACCTTTTGGAAAGCTTTGTGCCCCTCCAAGTTCTATTGGCTCTTGCTTGCATTTTAGGCAGGGAGGGCTTGGCCTCCCTGACGGTTATAACGCTCAGTTCCTGACTGCTGACCTGCTCTGTTCTCTGCTCCTGTATTTTTGGATTGACTCTTCTGTGTATGACCCTTGGCTTGCTTACTGGACTCTGTTTGATTGCTCATGACCCTGACCTCTGCCTGTTCTCCAGCTATTCTGTTCTGCCAGCCCTGACCCCTGCTGCCCGCTTTTGCCCTTTGACATCGGCCTGTTCTGGACTACGATATATTCTGCCATCAGGCCCTTGCGTTCGCTACGGTAAATATATAAGCTTGTACTACTCTGAGTTTAAGACCTGGGGGCATCTGAGTACCTGTGAGCGTGTTCAGCTCTACGGGAAAGGCGGCTGCTATAGATGAAGACCTCTTCTGCCTGTTCTACAAGTTTATGACATTTGCCGCTAGCCCTAACAGTATGTTTGTTTGTCTGTCCAGTTATGCATTCGGATACCCCTGCACTGATTGGGATGAAACCAACGCGAGGTGGTCCAGTTGGATACTGGCCAGGTTTTAGGCAGGTTATGGTCCCAGTCAGACCTCCCGTTGGTGTATGCTGGGCAGAACTTTGATCTGGGGAGCCTGTTCTGGGTCTTCCACTAAATGATTTCGATGACATTTTATATATAAAATGTATTGGTCTGTTTGTTTGTCTGTCCAGTTATGCATTTGCAAACCTCTGCACCCATTTTGATGAAATCAACAAGAGGTGGTCCAGTTGGATCCTGGTCAGGGTTTATGGGAGTTAGGGTCCCAATTGGACCTCCTGTTGGTGTACGCTGGGCAGAACTTTGATCTGGGGAGCCTGTTTTGAGCCTTCCACTGGATCTATTTGAAAGAAAACTTAACAGACTGACAACATTGGATCCCAGAAGACATACTCGGGGTTGAAGTCCCAGTCGGACCTCCCGTTGAGAAGTTTGAGCAGAACGTTTACCCAGGGAGCTTGTTCTGTGCCTTCGACTGGATGGGTTTGAATGCCATTTAATATAAAAACGCCACTGGGCAGCCACCTCATGGGTGCTAAGCTGCTAATTATTTTTAAAATGTTGACGCTTACATTCAACTCATTGATTACTCAATAACTTGAAGATTTAAACCTATGCAAATTTTTGCCCATATGCCACATTCTGTTGGCATATGAGCAATCTGCAATATTAGAAAAATGGAAAATATCTGGTATTGACAGGTGAACAACAAATAATATATAGTCCTCTAGAATGAATACCTTTTGGTCAATTTATCACCTTGCTACATCCAGTTCTTCACTGGAGGCTCTGTGGATGCCCGAGCTGTACCACACCCCACGCACTTCTTACTGTAGCAGGCGGGAGGAGGGTGGATGCATCTTCTGCTCCTCAGACTGGGATTGTGGTGCTGACATCATAACCCATACTGAATGTGGCATCTGATTGGAAACCTTGCAACACCTGCCCAATCAATTGCCACCTTCACTACTCGCCTCCCTATAAGTTTGATTTTTTTTCCCTCTACCTCCATTCCGGCTTCTGTAGGAATCAAAAAGCAGCAGTTCGCGAGGGTGAAATTGTGTTGATATTGCAATCCTGACTGCTGAAGATTAGTGTCCATGCCGTTTAAGTAAAAATCATCTGTCATTAAATATTTTTACAACATATATTTTCTGTTTTCTAGGGATCTGAAAGAAAACAACTTAAAAATGGAAGAGCCATTGAATTTGCCTCCAAAAGTTGATGAATGGACAAAGGATCATGTCAAACGTTGGGTAATAGGACAACTAAAACTTGAATCAACCGTTGGAGACATTTTATACAATCAAGAAGTGACAGGGGAGATCCTAAAATTACTGTCTAAAAAAGACATTTTGGAAATGGGAATTAAACATGGACCAGCTGTTTCATTGGCCCATTACATAGCAAAAATGAATTCGCCCAGCATGACTTTCCAACAAAATAGTACAAACATTAGTGAAATAAGTGCACACGCAGAAAAATCTGGATCCAAAAAAGTCCAGAACAGTTCTATCACACCTCAAGATAGAACAGACGTGACTAAAGGTAGTAAAGTAGAAATCCTACCCAAAGACTTAGAGAATCCAAAAGAAACTTGCTCTGACGTTGATTATAGTCATGTAAGAATAGCACCATACCCTTTTGATAGCACTCATGAAAGCAAATGCTATACTCAATACCATTGTCTTCCAGCCGAATCAGGTACATCCAATTATATTGACCCAGTACATGAGTACAAGGAGTTTACCAATACAAGAAATGCCACAGATGAAAAGATGAAGTTTTGCAATGAAGTTTTCAGGTTTGCAGCTGCATGCATGAACGCCTGCACAAATGGTACCATCCATTTTGGAGTGCGTGACAAACCACATGGAGAAATTATTGGTGTTCATGTAGACAATACTGAAACTTATGTCAAGTACATTGATCAAATGGTGAACAAATACTTTGAGGATAAACAAGTACATATAGCAAAACAGTGCATTCGCCCACCTCGTTTTGTCAATGTGCTCAATCAAGAAAACACAAAGTCTGATTTAGTTGTTATAGAAGTAGACGTGGTCCCCGAATACGCTTGCTGTAATTCAGAAATATTCCATACATACCAGCATATTTTCACCGACAATACTTGGAAAAAGAGTAAAGATCAACATTGTTTCCTTCGAGATGGAGGGAGCTCCAAAGATGTTTTAGCAAATGTACGGCACAATGATGCTGATTTAAAATTGTTTTATTCTCAAAAGAAAGACAGGGATGAAGCTAGAAAAAGAGCAGAACACAACCATATAACAAAGCAAAAGAAGAACCTAGAACAAGGTTCCAAACTTGTGAGTTTAATAACTGGAAACCGAGACACATTGGACAATTCCTACTATAAATGGTACATTTTGGTGGCTAATAAATGCCAGGCATATCACACAAAGCATCTACAATTTATGCATGAAATAAACTGGTTTGCAATTTTGGATTTTGATCCAGAGTCGGTGACAGATGGTTTATGTAAAGCTTACCAGGAGAAGCGGAAACCAAACTTGCATTATCCACATCAATACCGAAATATGGACAATGTCATAAATCAAAAGATTGAAGAACTTAAATTGTATCAGCAGCCAAGCTGGATCTTCTGTAATGGGAGATGTGATCTTATGAGTAAAGAGGATGAACCATTGGATAACAAATTATGGCAGAAAAAAAAAGCAGGTGAAGTTAGAGACCTTGTGTCTTTTCTGTCCAGGAAGGATATAATGGAAAGAGGGAAGTTCCTTGTTGTGTTTTTAGTACTTTCTACTGTTGAAGATTCTGTGGATCCTATGAATGAAGTGTTCAGTGCATTTTACCAGAAACTTAATGGTATAACTGACATCTTATGTATTTGTGAAAATGAACAAACTTTTCAGAGATGGAGAGATTTACAGACTAGACTTGTAAGCGAAGAGGAAATGGAAGAAAGATGTATTTATAACCTGGGCATTGAGAATATAAATGGAACAATCCTTAAACTGAAATCTAATACTCAATCCTCAAATCGCTTCCTAACATCTCATGGTGGTTCTTCTACCATTCTGCTTAGGAAAGATGAAGATCTCTTGACATCTCTAGATATTCTTTGTGTAAATGAATGTCAAGATACAGAGATAGAGAGCAATGAATCCAAGTTTAAAACATTCATGAAGGAACAGGAAAAATATTTCTACCGAGGAGGCAAAGCAACATGGTGGAATTTCTATTTCTCATTCAAGGGACATACAGGACCTTTTATTAAAAGAGATATCCAAAAGAAATTAGAAGAACAGATAACAACATGGTCTGAATGTGACAAACAAATAAGTGTAAAAATAATTACACTGTTTCATCACCCTGGGTGTGGAGGTTCTACTACTGCAATGCATGTCCTCTGGGAGCTGAGAGATAAATTCAGATGTGCAACTTTAAAGAGAAAGACGGGTGGCTTTAAAGACATTTCAACAGAAGTTATCAATCTGGCTGTTTATGGATCATCTAATAGCACAGCCTATTATCCTGTCTTGCTCTTAGTAGATGATTACGAAGAGGAGGAAGCTTTATCCATTTTGCAGAACGATATCAGATTAGCCATTGCAGAACGGTACATACGATCTGAGAAGCCAGTGGTGATCATTTTAAACTGCATGAGATCTCAGAACCCAGAGCAAAGCTCAAAATCAAATTGTCTGGACAGCGTTGCTTTAACATATAAACTTTCTGTGCAGGAGCAAAGAGTTTTTGAATCAAAACTTAAAGAGATTGAAGAGAATTATGAAAAGCCGGAGGATTTCTATTCATTTATGATCATGAAAAGCAATTTTGATGAGAAATATATTGAAAATGTTGTACAAAATATACTAAAAGGCCTAAACAATGCAAGTAAAGAAGCTCAGCTCATATCTTTTCTTGCCCTTCTAAACAAATATATAAAGGATTCAGCAATCTCTGCTTCGACGTGCGAAGAGTTCCTTGGGATAACAGCAAACATAAAAACATATTGGGGTTGTGAGAGCATAGAAGATACAATGGGCACATATTTTACATTAATACTTAGCACAGAAGTAGAAGAATACGGGAGATATCAAGGACTACGCATAATCCACCCATTGATTGCACATCAATGCATAAAGGAGTTAAAGAGCACATATAATATTCAGCAGAGTAGTATCATGCTGGACTTGCTGCAGAACAGTGTATTCCATGATAATGGAATTGGCAAAGATATTTTAATTCAGAACATGCAAAGTATGCTGGTCACAAGACATCGAAAAGAATATGGTGATGAAACAGACACTCTGTTTTCTCCACTAATAGAAGAAATACAAGAACATGAGGGCTGTGCAAGTGTGGAAAGAGTTCTGAAAGAGGGGGCAATCAGATTTAACCAGAATCCCTACATCTGCCAAGCATTAGCAAGACACTTCTATATCAGAGAGAAAAACTTCAATGACGCATTTCATTGGGCAAAGGAGGCAAAGCGAATTGCGCCAACAAATTCATTTGTTTTAGATACTTTAGGTCAGATCTATAAGGCTCAGTTAAAAATAATGCTTGACAAGTTCAGCAAAGATAATCCCATATCAGTCCAAGAATTAAATGCCTTTCTAGAAACTGCTAACTCTGCATCAATAGCCTTTAGGGAGTGCCAGGAACAAACAAAAAAGTCAGAAACGGAGAGACAGGAATATGACATAACAAAGGCTAGACGTTATCGTGTGTATAATACAGCAGGATACATGGGTCAGATTGAAGTTTGTCTTTATACAGTAGATATACTTCAGCAGTTGCCATGGCTCAGTTCAAAAGATAGCCTGTCCAAAAGACACCTGACACAGTACTTGTCTGGTAAATGGGACATTTCAGTTGATAACGTTAGCAAAAATTACCAAGAGTTCCAGAAAGTTCTTGATGATTTTAGATTTTTTCTAACCAACATAAAAAACTATTTAAACAAGGCTTTTGATTTCTTCCAGGACTATTTTGTGTACTTAAAACAAAGGAACATGCTGAAGGAAAGCACAGAATTTAAAACACGTGAAAAAGTTTCAGTGTATCGCAAAAAATATATCCGGGTATTCTGTAAGTGCAATCTAATAGAAATAACAGATCAGATGGTAGAACAAAAGAGGAGCTCCCCACAACGTACAGAAGAGTACAGGGTGGGTCTGGAGTCATACAAAGCTCACCGATTCTCGGGAATCCTGGAATACCTCACAGTTCATGGAAAAGATGTTAAAAAGATGGAAGCCATTGTAAAAGCATACACATATTTATTAAAGAGTCGCACAGAAAAATTTATTCTTAGAGATAAACAGAATTTAATTTTGGCCAATATTGTGCTTCATTGTATTTCTCCAAGTTCTACCCAAATTGTACCAATTGAAACATTGAAAAAGTATCTAAGAGAGATTTTGGAGAAGGTTGGTTTTGATCACAAGTATCCAGAACCTTATTTTTTAGCCTCATTACTTTTCTGGCCCAGCAACATTCACCAGCTGGATTCTGATTCTAAACATATAGAAAAATATGTAAACTCTATGAGGAAGTCTTTTAGGAGTGAGTATCGGCACATGTGCCATGCCAAACACCCTATAGCACATTTCTATCTTGGCAAAAATGATGGCATGAAAAGACTAATTTATAAAGGGAAACTTGACCAGTGCTTCTCAAACTTGCCAGTATCAGATTTAAATTCTCTCTGGCACACTGGAGAAATATGGAAAGAAGCTGAAACAAGAAACTCTCTATCTCATTTAAATGGCAGAGCTGAAAATGACCAAATCTATGTAGAGTGCGAAAATGGAATCAAAATTCCAGTTAGACCTGCTTACCTTGGGCAACTGAGAAGCGGTAAAAGTATTGAGCGAGTGTCTTTCTACTTGGGATTTTCTATGGCTGGTCTGATCGCTTATAACATTGAAAGCAAATAAAATAAGTACCAACTGAGAGCCATATAAATCTACATCCAAACCATTGGGCGTGTAGGGATTCTAACCAAAACCTTATAGGGGTTGTAAGTGAAAAAACACCAATGCAGCAATTTTATATTTAGAATGTCTACTTGTTCAATGTGTCAAGCTGTACACTGTTTTTTATTGCTTGAATCTTATTTTATATTATATATGGAGAACAATGTGCAATTACAGAGTTCAACAAATTCCATTATAGTACAAAAAATGAATCACGTAAATGAGACACAAATAGTATACAAAAAAAATGGGAAACAGGGTTGTAAATGACATGAGAAAATTACAAAACTATATCATGTCCATGTACTGCTCTTTAAACTAGTGACTTTCAACAAATGTATCAAAATGAGCTCTCTATCGTTAAGCATTATTACATTCCTTATACTTTACTGTTATTACATTACCTTTTGGCAACAAACTTTAATTGTGTTCATCTTGATTTAAAAGTACAATAAATATGAATATGCCAATGATGTTAATATAGGCAAATACATATTGCGCGCAAAATTTTAAATCTTGAAATTCACTGTGTTAACATAAAATTCAATGATTGCCTATGTGTATTGACCCTTTTATCTGATTAATTTGTTCAAAGAAGCCCCCCAAAGTACCATGCTCAGGGACAAATGCAGGATTCCTAAAGGGGGTCTCCAAATGTTTATTTCAGGGCAAATCAAAGGGAAGGAGTGCTGGGCAATGTGGACCCCAAAGTACAGACTGTAACTTTTACCAAAATATTAGTATTCTATATATATCCATACTTTACAAATATTGTGTTCTTTATATTATAATCCATATATATGGGCAAGATGGGTTATAATGCTAGTTTTGTTGATGCCCCTTGTCTTCTGAGTGTATATGAGTGATACTTGCACTAGGGGAGGGTCATTGACAACCATGCTATCTGTTTGAAATAGGACTAGTGTACAGGAGAATGTTCAAGGACCCAGCACATCGAATGAATGACAAGAATTTAGTGATCTCAAAAACTAATACAAGATTTTTAGTTTTGGATAGTTTTTGTTTTATTGTTAATTGAATGCAGTCTATCCCTCCCTCAGATTAATAAATTATACTTTATTTTTATAATAAAAAAAAATATTTTAATATAGTATTTAATTTAAATATGTTTTAACATTGATTATTGTTTTAATACTGCTTGATTATTGCAATACAGGTTGTTTTAAAATAATTCTTTCCTTTTTCAGATCAACAAATGTAAAAAAACAATGTTTAAAATAAACATAACAGGGCAGACCATGATTTTCAAAAGTTAAATTCAATGCAATTATGTTTGACATAATAAAACCATCTTCTCAGAAAACATTCCTGAGTATGGATCATTTTTAGTCTATGTGCAGGTATAGTCAAAAGTTATGGAATGGATGGGAAAAGGGTGAGACGGGTGGGGGGAGTGGAGGATAGGTTATTTACACTTATTTCGTTAATTTGTAAGGGAGTTAATAATTGAGGAATGGATGCAAAAGAAAATTACATGTTGCTGGTTTGGGGTTTGGGGCTTGGAGTGGAGATGTGTGAAACACAGATCATCCCATTGTGCATGGCTACAGGGACAGTGAGTTAAATTATGTTAAGGGCCGTATGGTCTAATACATTTTTTAATTAAAAACATTGTGTGTAGATATGTGGGCCTTTTTAATAGAGATGCTCACTGATCCCCGTGTTTTGGTTTTGGATCTGGATTAGCTTCGTGTTTTGGTTTTGATAAAACCACTCTCGTGTGTTTTGGGTTTGGTTTTGTAATTTTTTAGAAAAATTGCAAAAATATGCTAAAATCACATAATTTTGCTCTTTTTTTGATCCTACATTATTATTAACCTCAATAACACTAATTTCAAGTATTTTGCAGTAAATTTTGACCACCTCACAGGTCACATTATTATTTTCATACACTTTAGGACAAATACTGCAGCGACCTGGCTGGATGGTAAGCGACAGAGCAATGACTCAAACACACGGCAGTTCCTAACACATCTAGGACACATTGGCACACAGCAGTGTGCATCAGGGCCGTAACTTGGGCTGTGCGACAGGGGCGACCGCCCAGGGCGCAACGCTGAAGGGGGGCGCAATTTAGGAATATTTTAGGTTAATTTGGTTAAAATTGAGGGCTAGGGGGCTGGCATTTGTCTTTCTCGCCCAGGGCGCTAGAATTCTAAGTTATGGCTCTGGTGTGCATAAGCTCATGGGATATCGCAGGTTCGTATGATAGAAAAGTTACCGGCCACTGCGTTTCGCTCTCTCAGAAAAACGGGGTCACCCAGGAATGACTGCATGCAGCTGTGACCCCATGGACAAGCAGATCTAGGTGCACTCACATGACTGATGGAAGAAACGAGCTGTATAGTGTGCCTGGACTCCTCCGGCTTGACTGTCAGCCGCAAATAGCTGTGTTACTGGCGGCTCTGGAGGGGCCAAATGTGAGGAACGGCAATCCGTAAATAAGTGGTGTAGGAGGCTTATAAGGAGATGGCAGCCTGTGTCCTGTGATAACGTGTAGAATGAGCGCATGCAGTTTCACATCAAAGAAAGGCAAAATAACAATCCTGCATAATGAATCCAATCCAATCCAATAAATCAAAGGTAGATGTTGTGGTTGTAACAGGGTACTAACGCGTTTCATTACACTAGTTAACTTCATCAGAGGATTAGCACAGTTAATCTAGCAGGGTTCAAAACCTCATTAAATAGCTGAAGCCAATTAATTAATCAATCCTGCATGCATCTGGTGATCCGTGGTTAAACCAATAGCAAAGTAACCTATATATAGGGATTAACCTCGTATGGGTGAGACTTGATAGCTACATAACAAAGTGATGCAGATTAATAATCTTATATGTCAGTACATATACAGAGAAAATAAAACATGAGAATACAGATAAAATATTATATGAGATGTGATAAAAAAAACAACTGCAATAAAAAATAATATGTATGAATACAATCAGAAATGCAGAATAACAGAAAATAGGACATATAAAAATATAATATTAAATAAATAAAAATGATAAATAAAGAACAATAATAAAAAAAATAAAAAGGAAAATAAAAAATAAAAAATAAAATGTAAAGGGAAACAAAAAGTAGACACTAAAACATAAAAAACAAAACAAAAAATATAATAATGTATAAAAACATATATAATGCCCACTTCTGTACAATGAACTGCCCATCTGGCACAATTTACACAATATTTTCCAACTATGAACACTAACTATGTAACCTAATAAAGGCAATGCCATGCCTTATTATAACTCTCTGCGCCCTAAATTTACACAGTGCATGAGTTAGTTGAAATAACAGGTATCTTGCAGGTCAGTCTTTATTATGTGTTTGAAGTACCCTGCTTTCCTCACACATTGCTTCTATGTTCAATTTACCTTGATATTAACATTAGAGAATATTGATTATAGTCTATTTTTATTATTGACAACAGCATTTTCCAAATATATCCAGTGGACGACAAAATCTGAAAAGTTGTGCCCTATTCAGTGCCAAAATAAAATCAACTTTACAGAAAAAAGTTTTTCTGCCCTATATAAATAGGTTAATTTATGGACAACAAAAAATGCAGACCGGCACTGTTTTTTGTTCGTCCACCAAAACTTATGTCAGAGTGCATGCCAGCTTCCCGGTCCTTGGACCTGCCCCTGCCCAACTTAGAAAGAAACCAGGAAAAAACTGGAAACAGTAAAATAGGATCACCCAGGGGCATGGACTGGCAGCCGACACAAAGAGACTTGGTTCCTTGGGGCTCTGCTCAACTTCATATCGACCCTCCTTATATTGGGGTCACCTTTCAACACAATTTAACCAGGATGCATGCTCACTAGTTTTCCACACTGCAAGAACCTCTCTGACCCCTACAATGGACTGCACAGTCACTGCGGACACTTTACACCAGCCAGCCCTCTGTTCCTGGAGACCCTGCCAGTGTTAGCTCCTGCCTTATGGGATACGTCCGTTGTATTGCATGAAATAAAAGATTTTCAGATGCAATCGCTGTGGTTCCATAGCACAAGAGTTTTGTTCGCAATATAGATTACAAGGCAAAGCATTGCATGTATACTCCTGCGTGGTCGGTACCGACAACAAGCTTCTATCAGAACTCTCTGGTTTCCAAAGCCAGAGGTGAACAATTTATACAGTTTACAGTAATAAAAATAGTGATATCACACAATTAAACAGATAAAGTATTAAGGTCCACATCGATAGGTCGATGGGTCATGACCTCCCAAGAACTCGACGCTACATTGGCTGATTCCTCTGCCCATTGTCTTTGGAAGTGGGGGTCATCTTTCCACATGTGGCCAGGTCTACATCCTCAGACTCTCGCCCCATGACCTATATAAACTTGTTTTTTTATGGCATGTAAGCAATTGTAATTCAGTGTATAAAATCTAATATTAGTTATCCCTAGTGATCGCAATGCTACATAATACAACTGGAAACATTCTTATGCAATTGTGAACCGAATGACTAAACTCGATGTGATTAACATGTTGGAGACATTAAATACCTTATTTGCTACTTTCTATTTTTATATAACTAGAAGAAGTCGATTAATCTTATTTTATGCTGTAGTTTGCTATGATAATTATTGTACAGAAATTACTAGCTTCATCCAATTATTAAACTTCAACATATGGGATACATAAACCCAGGCACCCTACAACTCACGGAGCCCCAATTATACCCACATACCTATGGCCTTTTCTCCCCTTGGGGTCCCAATATCACGGAGCGGGTCACATCTTTGATGTACATGAGACGCCCAGACTGGAAAGGAGGAAGTCGGGCATAGTCTCTTTGCTCCATAAGAATCATCTGCGTGTCCTCTTATGATCCCAGTAGCTAGCACCAACCTGGAGGATTGTGACGACTGGGGACACTTAGTTATTCCTGGCCCAGGCATCGCCCATCTTGGCTCTTATCTGAAAACTGCTGTTCTCCCATTTCCCGCCAAGATTGACCACCATTTTGAGGGTTCTCTGGTTCACGCAGCCTATCTTCAGAATATCAGCTATAACCAAGTGGCTCACTAGCTAAACGAAACTGTTGGGGCAAAGGAGAGTAGATCCTGAGTTACATTCAAATGGGGATCTTTTGTGCACCTGCAAAGTAAGTAAAGGTCCTGAACCTGACTATATAAGGCATTCTCAGCTGTAGACAACCCGGCTTATACTCTGCAGACTCTGTTATACAATCTTTTTGAACAGTGACCATTCTCATAATTGACTCACCATATGAGTCTTTCAAAGGATTAGAGACCTTTCTATAAGCACTACATAGTGCTGCCACCAAGTGGTCACCCAAGATACCAGATTTGTTTCTAATATATCTTTCAAATTACCTGGGCTGCCAATACAAGTTAGGAAAGCACCAAGTAGCTTCCTTATCCTAGATAATATTACTAACTTACGCTATTCTATTCTTCAAGGTATTAACAACCAGACTTTAATACTTCAAATGTATTACTGACATCCCTTGGAGCACACAAAGGCATTTACAAGCTCAAATTTGCACAGTTTTGTGCATGGCTGCCTAGCTACTGTGTGTGGAACCGTGGCTGTTGACGGCCTATGAAGCAAACAATACAAGGTACATAACTTACACACTAATTAATCATTCAACTGCCTGCTAACGACCTTGGCTTGAAAAGGAAATCATGGTGAAAGACAAGAAGTAAGCACAATAAAAGAAAGTCCATCAAAACAAGGGAATAGCGATACTATAGAAATCTTTCAGGACTTGTCCTGGCATACTTTACAGCAGAGCAGATGTCTAAAACGTCTCACAGATGAGCTCCGCCAGAACAACTTCAAATACTGTTTAACCTACAGGCGTCTCATAATGGCAAGATTATTACTCTCTGACTTCCCTCGGACCTGGAACTTTTCTTCTCCACACTGGGCGTACCAGGCTGGAATTACTCATTATGCCAATTGTAGACTCTACCTCATCAGACCGAAGATACATAATGGCATACAGTCAAATGTCTGAAAAGAAAACCAAGGAGGTGGAGTAGCTCCTGCCCTTTAGAAAATCCTTGAAAATTTCCATGTATTAAACAGTCTCATTTCACTAATCTTCATGAAGATTATTGTTCAGTTGTTCTTGACTCTCTGACTGCTGCTACTTCCACAGGGCGGTCCTAGAACTGACATTTTTTTAAAACAGGGTAAGACCATTCTGATACAATGGAAAATCACTGTATATAGAATTAGCTGGCAATTATTAAATAATAAATATATGGCTGTCCAAAAGGCAGCAATTTTGGATCATAAAAAGCAAATAATATGATAGCCAGTTATCTACAGTCCATTGACTTTCCTGGCCTTTCCGTGGAAGAAAGAGATTTCCTAGAACAGCCTTTCATGCTTCAGGAACTGGAGCAAGCAATATCATCATCTCCCTCTGAAAAAAGCCTGGAATCTTATGGCTTTACAATCTCCTATTATAAAATTTTTAAAGATAAACTTGTTCCACTACTTCCCCAGGCGTCTAATTCTGTTTCCGAAAAGACAAAATTATCTAGACAATCTCTAGAAGCCCACATTAAAATTATCCCTAAAGAGGGGAAGGACAACCAAAGTGATTAACCTGATTCATCTTATCTTACAGAGAGATATCCCATCTGTCCTGGTGTCAACTGATGCCGAGAAGGATTTCTAGAGGGTTGACTGAAATTTTATGACGGGCCTTCTGAGACCCATAGGTTTGAGTCCCACATGTCTCCTTGTCTGAACTGTTTGATATTCTGAATGGCACCTATTAAAGTAATTCTATCGTTTTCAAATAAGCATTGCCCAAACGATTGTGTTGTGTTTCCAAGGCACAAAGTAATTTATTTTAGCAGATGTAAAATTTAACAATTCAATACATAATTATAATACAGTACAGCCAATACCAAAAAGATAAATACATACCGCGCTCGCTGCTCTCCCACTGGCACCAGCGCACAGTATTTCACTCCAGAATACTGTGGTCAGAGTAGACTGAGGCCAGTGCCAGTGAGAGCTGTTATTATATACACTCAGTGTTACAGTAAAAACAATGCAGATGGTGTGGCTTGCTTCTATTGGTCCAGGTATCAGGAAGGTCCAGAGTGCTGCAGGTCATAGGCCAGTTCAAACAGAAATATCCAAAGGTGGGGGTCATCTCTCCAGGGGTTGTGCTCTGAATTTCCCGCCAAGAATCCAGTTACAACTAGCCTATTAGCATTTTATAGTCAGTATTTCTTTAAAGATTTATTCCCTAACATCACTAACTAGAGTATGCAATGGGCGATCTCTTCTTGTGAAAGAACCGGACAACTGCTGATGAATAGGGGATTAAAATGATACCAGACATGACACGTTTCATGTAACCTAGACCTTAAATAACACTAAAGTGTACATATAATAACAATATATAAACTAATAATAACTAAATACTATCTGCTCATAAATCACTGTGGAATGGAATCATTATAAATATGAAATATATAAATAACTAAATGTTGTAGTGTGTGTGTGCTTATTTTACCACGTGATCGCACCATGCCACGTGTAGCGTGGCATACTGAGTGCAATCGCACAATAAAACAATATTAACCAATATACTTTCGTTCATCCAATTATACAACTTCAACACACCAGAAAGAGCTGTCCACTACCACCTTTAATTTTTGTTTTATACATGGAAGTTTTTCCATGGTCCATTAGAGCTAACCCTAATATAGTCAGAATAAAAGTAGGAGATCAGGAATGCAAGTTGGCTCTGTTTGCTGATAATTTACTGGCTACAATCTCCCATCCTGTGACCTCGCTGAGTTCGTTGATGGTCTAAGGCAAGGATTTCCCTTTGAGTAGCATCCTTCTCAACTCAAATATTAGGGTTAGTTTAACTAGAGATCTCTCATAGCTCTTTTGATTTTTTTTTTAACCTATTCTGGTGAATTGCCAATCCAAATGTTTAGCAGGGATTGAGAGTGTCAATGTGGTTACAATGAACATGGTACCTAAAATTATTTGTATAATGCAGACATTACCAATACATATTCTTCATAGATGGGTCCAAGATATACAAGGAGTGATTAGACAATTAATTTGGGGTAAGAACCCCCCTTGCATAAAACAGGATATTCTATATCGGTGTAAATATTTAGGAGGTGTCCAGCTTCCTCACATATCTAGCTACTACCAAGCTATACTGCTACATAGATTTCTAGAATGGACAAGAGCTAAAGAGCAAACAATGGGTTTCTATTGAAGAACAATTTGTCCAATTCCCCTCAATGACCATGCATTGGTTGCCGAGCCAACCTCCAATCTTTCATCCAACCATAACACCTACCTTCGCTTGCTGGAAAAGGTCAAGAATATTATCATATACTTCATCTATGGTTTCTCCTCTGACCCCTTTCCTAGCTAACTCAGAATTTTCTCAGGGAACTTGTTTATCAGCAATCCATGTCTGGTCTCAGGATGGAGTATTCCGGGTAGGCCAACTGGTGAACTCATTAGGGGTCTGTCCATTTGCAGAAATTCAACCAAACAGAGCTTTGGAAATACCTGCAGATTTGACACTTTCTAAACTGAGTTCAGGCAGCTCAGAGAGCACCTATTATCTTTGAAGCCATCTGCATATCATCTCAAACAACTAACTACACAATATCTACTCTTTGTAAACTAATTCTAGAAAAGTTTTTGGGATTCCTTATGTAATTTGACAAGGACATGGGGAGAGCCTCAAATAGAGAAATTACTGATGCGGAAAGAAGGAAATTTTTCCAAACTACACACACTTGTTCAATCAGTACATCAGTTGTGGAGACCAAATACAATATTTTAGCCCTTTGGTATAGTCACTCAAGTCTACTTAAAAAGATGTATCCAGGGAACTTAGGCAAATGCTGGAGGTGCTCTGATGCAATAGGGAGTTACACACATATCTGGTGGGAATGTCCAAAAATAAAATTATTCTGGAATGGAATAGTCAGAATGACTAAAAATATCTTAAACTGTGAGGTTCCTATGGTCCCAGGTTGTTTAAATTTTGCATCAGCAACTACAAGAAACAATATTAAGCCACCGCATACAAAAAGAAGGTGAGGTATGTGGCTTACCGAGCATCATAGAAATCGCATTCGGCAAATGTTGGGACAAAAGCAGATGACAGACTAAGGGAGGAGCCAGGATTAGGTTTTGTGACAGAAGAAGTTCTGTCAAGTTTTCAGGTTTGGCCAATATTAAATTCACCCATGATAAATAGGGCGTCTGCTTTGATTCTTTGAATAGCTTGGCATGCTTTCTCGAAGAGACCAGTGTCATAAGTTGAGGGCCTAATCTTTGCACCAGGATCAAATGAGGAAGTCTTTATATAACATGTTTTTATCAAGTGGAAAAGGACATTTAGCACTTATTAGGACAGGTGGGGCACTTGTTGTTTGTGAACTGAGAGAGGGAGGGCACTGGAAAGCGAGTCTCTTGAATGGCTGCAATGCCCACTTTCTGACATCGAAAAGATTTAAGGGTCAATCAGCGTTTGGTGAATTAAGGCCTTTGGCATTTATAGATAGCAATTGTGTGGACCTGAGCCCTGCCTACAAGGACACCCTCAAAGTGTATGTTAAAGAAAAAAGAAATATATTCCCCATTCACAAATATCTTGTAGATTTCCCAGTTTACAATTCTTTAATTGGTATTTATGACATTAAGTAGAGGGGTGTCAGGTGGAGGCTCAGGTTTATATGTTAATGGTGCACTTCTGAGCGGTTTTCCCATAATTTGGAAAAAGTAATATTTTGTGCTGCTACATATTATCTGTGTTGTGTGAAGTAGTTATGTTGAACTACCACAAGGTGGCAACAGAGTTTTACAAGTGACAGACTATGCTTGCCAGAGCCGGATTTAGACCTCATGGGGCCCTAGGCAAGATATTGGTTTGGCCTCCCCCCTCCTCCCTGAAACAATCCATGGCACTATATTTTTTTTAGCATAGCATATACCCCTATAGTTAAGTAGGGGTATATGCAACACACTGTGGCCCCTCATTACTGTCCCTTACATCACACTGTGCCCTCCTTTATCATTACACTACATCACACTGCAGCCCCTCATTACTGTCCCTCTCATAACACTGTGCCCTCCTTTATCATTACACTGCATCACCATGCGGCCCCTCATTACTGTCCCTCTCATCACACTGTGCCCTCCTTTATCATTACACTGCATCACACTGTGGTCCCAGCAGTTAAAGAATAATGACCATGGACCCCATATTTTGTCAAAGGATCTAGCAGAATTTTGAATTATACTAATCATATACTCCATACGATGAATATTAAGCTCAGTGGTCGAAGTGGAAATTTAGAAGTGGCGGTATGAAAAATGTAAGGGGAATGTAAACAAGTGAATGGAATTTTATTATTTTACAATGAAGGCAGCATGAGAAGTAGCGGTATGGCATACTACCATATACACCCCACTTCCACCACAGCTTACCTTTCAATTCACACAAATTGTACCTTATTTTTAACTAAACTTAGGTATTAATCATAATTAACATGTCAAGAAACTGCAGTTCAGGGTTAGCAAGCCCAGTAATGAAAAAACAGCTATCTCCTATCACTACCACGTCACAGACCGTCCGCCACTACAGTTACTGACTGCAGCCTTCTACCTACAGAAACATGAAAAAGTGCTGGAATGTAATAATCATGTTAATATGTCAGTCTTCTGCATGAATCCCATAGTGCAACAATTAAACAAGTCAGACCACCTCACAATATAAATCCAACCAGATTCAGGATAGTTTACAGACTGTGCTGCTCTCTCCTACCTGTTCTCGTCACTTTCATAACTTGTGGCTGCTGTGTCTTTAGATCAGTTGCTGCTTGTCTGGATCCTAGAATGTTGGAGGCCCTATTTGGAAAAAAAAATGGGTACATGAACTTTAGTGAACTCCAACCAGCCCAAGTGTTAAATCATTATAGCACCCACATTTTATAAGTAGGCCTCCCTCCAACCAAAACATTAAATTAATAGTGTTACCATTTAAAGAATAAACCTATTTTCCTCCCACAAACAGCCCCTCACACACACGTAATATAAATACACTGGCCCCTCACACACACACACACACACACACAGTGGCCCCTTACATACACATAATACACACAGACAGTGGCCCCTCACACACAAATAATACACACGCACACAGTGGCCCCTCACACGCACACAGTGGCCCCTCACACACACATAATACACACACACAGTGGCCCTTCACACACACACACAAACACACACACACACAGTGGCCCCTCACATACACATAATACACACACACACACACACAATTAATATATTACCCTACCCCTCCCCCAACTTACCTTTTTCCATCTAGGAGCTGTGTAGTCTTCATCCCCTTCACACATGGGATGGCACCTGTTATGTGGTGCACGCCCCATGTGACACACAGCAGGCCACACACAGGAAGAAGGGAGGAGACCAGCCACCACATTAGCCCCTCCCCCGTCTCTCTTAGCCCCCCCCAGCTGGGCCCCCCGAGAGCCATTCTGAGGTAAACTCTAGCTGAATTTTCCCGCCTTTGGAGTGTACCAATCAGCAGGGGGGAGGTCTCCTTTACACTTCCAGCACTGGTGGTTTTTTTTTTTTTTAATACCCTATGGGGTACTTAGCTGACACAAGGAGGAACTGTGAGGAGAAGCCAGCAGCAGTAAAGCTCCCTGAGGTGCCTCTGAGGTCCGACTATGATGACAGTAAAAGGTGCGAATATCCCCCGCTCCGGAGCGTACCACTGACAGCCAGGGAGTCTCTGACTCACTCCCCGCTGTCTGATGGTTCAAATGCCCAAAGGAAGCCTCTATCAGCCCAGACTGCCACACTGCGTTGTGCTCCTGTATCAATGCCCATTCAGAATCCTTCCTAGGGCTCTATGAGATCCAAGTCCCCCCTCTGCCTCAGCGGGGGGACTTGGTATCTCCCAGTATGTCCGGTCCTCGGATGGAGTGCGGCGCTCTGTGCCTGTGGCAGCGCCGGACCCGTCGGTACAATGCAGTGACGGTCGCTTAGCGCTGTCACTGCTCTTGATCAATAAACACCACACTGAGCTGTGCGGTCTGTCTTTTATAAATATTCCTCTTCTTCTATTTTTTTAAAGGAAAACGGAGCATTGCTCCATTTTGAAACCTGTCAGGAAAAAGATGTTAAATACATCCATCCTCACCTACACTCATACCAATAATCTAATAAAAATAATAAAATCTAAACCTAAGCAGCAAGTACTGCTAAGCAGTACTAGACGCAGCCCAACTCCTTGGGCACGGTTGCCAACTCTGAAATGAAAAACAAGCAACCGGTTAGTGAAAAACAAGCCCAAACCAATCCTAAAAAGTCCCAAAAAAGCCCAACTTACAGGGGACCGTCCTTTTCTAGAACACTAATTTCTACACTAAATCTCCATTTAGAAAACCTTTATAAACACAAGAGGACACATTTATACACTGATCGGGCAAGTGAAAAAGCAAATGCTGTAATGTAGGACACTGGTATGTCTGTACCACACAGCCCCATGATATAACAGTATAAGCAGTCATCTGACATGAGCAGCTTACTGAATGGGAGGGGAGGGTGTTATACAGCAGTGTTACCTGCTATAAGTGCAGATCGTGTGTCTGTCACAGCACTTATATCAGTAGGTTCCTGTAGATCCGTCTTCCTGTGATTTATTCCATGTCCTCCTCTGACGCCCACCCACAAAGCGCCACTACATTGGAGGAATTCGCTGCACAACCCGCCCACAAAAAAAAACCTGAATGCACCAATCACAAGATGGTAACAGGGAAAAAAAAACGATTATGCAGCCTGAGGGCTTGGAGAACGTGTCCAAGCCCAAAAACAAACTACCCGCGGCAGTGAAACAAAACGCAACTTCACGAAAAAAATAAGCCCAATTTCGCTTGTTATAAGCGGAATTGGCAACTATGTCCTTGGGCACTTAAACAAAATTGAGGTCTGTGGGGTTGCAGAGGGGAGGAGTCAGCAGCAAACTTAGTTGTTAACTATTTAAGTGCCAACTCCATGCGCCCTCATACAACCCCATGGTAGCAGTGTCCCCCAGAGTGGATGAAGGAGAAAATAAATATAACATTGTTCTCTGCTGTTTGTGACATTGTGGAATGTAACAATAATTAATAGAGTAAAATATAAGTAGTCATTATGCTGTATGAATAATTAATATCAAGCACTCCCTCATCTTATTTCATTGTAACACCAAACATCCATTAATTTAAACATAATATGTCTGCTGCCATAAGCCTTTCATATACACAAACACACACACACACTTACTTCCACACACAGACATACACACACTTCCACACACAGACACACACAATTACTCCCACACACACACACTTAATTCCATACATACACACACACACACTTACTTCCACACATACACACTCTTACTTCCACACATACACACACTAACTTCCACATACACACTTACTTACACACATACACACACACACTTACACACACACACACACACTTACTTCCACACATACACACTCTTACTTCCACACACACACTTACTTCCACACATACACACTCTTACTTCCACACACACACTTACTTCCACACATACACACTCTTACTTCTACACATACACACACTAACTTCCACATACACACTTACTTCCACACATACACACACATATACACACTTACTTACACACACACTAACCCCATCCTGTCTCCAGCTTCTTTCTTCTGTAACTTGGAGTAGTGTGGGGAGGGGGCGGTCTATGCTCCATAGGCTGAGTAACTGTTTGATGTCACTCAGCCAATTGGAGCAGGTCAGAGGGTACTGAGGAGTTCCTGCTTGAGCAGGAATCTCCTCAGTACTAAAGAGATGCAGTCTGCTCCTCTACTTGCACAGGTCCACGGTTTTAGTTTTATCCAAAATGCTTGCAAGTTTTGCATCAATGTTTTTCAGGAAATTACGTTTTGCCTCGCTTTGAGATCCGAATTTGGCATGTGAAGCAGAGTCAGAGTCATGACTCGGTTTCACTTGTAACCTCAAATCTCGGATTTGTCAGATTTCTCCGAATCCGAACTGCTGATATCTAATTTTTATGTTTATCAATGGGGTACCAGTTATCTAGAAATTAGAGCAAATCTAGCAAAACCGATATCATATTCGGAATCAGTGCCACAAAATTACCCCCAAATCACTCTATTAGGATTGGCAATAAATGAGTGTTGACCAGTGTAATGAATATTAATGTTATCCACTAGGTGGCAGTCTGATCTAATCCAATCTTTATGTTCCAGTAATACAGAATGCCTATGTTACTATTTTAACGCACACTATTACTTTATGTCACTAGGTGGCACCCTGACCTCATTTTTATTACCATCATAATCATATGGTCTATAACTAGCAATACATTTATTAAATATATTAAATTATATAAATTGCATAATTTATTTTAAACCTACTGAGAGATGTACTCTATGTCCTTTTTTGAGGTTACTTGCGTATTGTATGTTTTTCATTTATTATATACTGTATAATGTATTATATGCATATTAAGCATTTAGGCTAAATATGATTCTCTATGGAGCATTGTAATCTAATATGTCAAACACATTATAGTTTACTATTTACATATTACATTTTTTTATGGGGCAAAATAAGAAAGAGAAATATAAAGTAGAAAGAAAATGGGCTCCAGATTTAATTTTTGTGTCTATTCAACAGAAAATTAGCAAAGTTTACCTAACTGTTTCCTTGTATGAGAACAATGTTTACTGTTGGTAAAGATAAATGGCTATAAACCATGATTGTGAACTGTGGAGACTGTTCAATAACAACACAATAAATATGTGGAAAGATTGGCTTTAGAGTTGCAGAATAAAACACAGAAGATAAGAATGGCCAGTCCAGTAATGGGGGGAAGGGGCAGACATGATCCATCCCTTTTAATATATATATATTATATATATATATATATATATATATATATATATATATATATATTTATCTGCTTGTTTTGGCTGTTTTTTTTTGTCCTGAGAGATACGGACTTCCAATCAGGGAGCCTGGACCTGATGCACTGGCCTGAAGGCTGAGAACTGAGGAATGGGCAGCTTGGGCTGGGGGGCAGGGGGGCAGGGGGGCATCTGCACCCTGGCCGGTCCCATAATAGGCTACCTTGGGCTGGGTCACTGGGCCACCTGCATATTTTTCCATTAAAATCATACTTGCATACTTTCGGAAACTTGATTCCGGGAGATGGGCGTGACTGGAGGGCGGGAGGAGGCGGGGCGCAGCTAAACGTGTAATTTTGGCCCCGCAACGGAAATTCAGTTTTTTTGGGGGGGGGGGGCGGGGACAAAATTATGCGATTCACCGCGAATTGCGTCAGTTTGGTACGCAATAGCGGGATGCGGGAGATTTGTCAGCTCTCCCAGGAGTCCGTGAGAGCGACCTGAATTTCGGGAGTCTCCCGGACATTCCGGGAGAGTTGGCAAGTATGATTAAAATAGGCTGCTGAGTCGAGTCTTGCCCCCCGGGCTGAAATTTGCCAGCCTTCCCCTGACCACATAAGAACTGCTGCAGGAAACAGAAGGAGGGAGATGGGGAATGTGAAGCTTTGATATC
This sequence comes from Mixophyes fleayi, assembly GCF_038048845.1. Classification (NCBI taxonomy): domain Eukaryota; kingdom Metazoa; phylum Chordata; class Amphibia; order Anura; family Limnodynastidae; genus Mixophyes; species Mixophyes fleayi. The sequence goes on from NC_134406.1 coordinate 22,375,123, forward strand.
AGGACTGGCATGGAGTTGTGGCTCCGGCTGGACTGGCTGAAGAATCAGAGGCTACAGCGAAGGTTTGAGAAGAGGAGCAATCTGCTTTATTTTTCCTGAATCCCTGCAGCTCTTGTGTATCTGTGTGCCCACCATAAGTGGGGTGACAGAGAAGCGGGACCAATGCCTGGCTGGTACGTCTGTGAAATTGTGGTCTGTTTTTGATCAGGCAATGGAGGATAAAGCAAGATATCTGATGGAAAACAGTCCAAAGTGGCACATGCCAGCCTCTGCAGTACTGCAGAGCTTAACGTACTGGATCATTAAAGGGTTAGGAAACCACTCACCATATTACAATATTTAGCATAATTGTGGATTCGCTACTTCTGCATAGTCTCAAAGTTAATTTCTCTAAATATTGCAACATAGCTGTGGTTTCCTACCCATTTAATGAAGCACAATGGCACTCAAGTGCGTGGGCTCTAAAGTATTGTCTCCTACATACAGTGGATACAATTGCAGTCTGTCATTTTGCTAGGAAATAGTGAAATCATTGAGCACCAAGCACAAAGTGCTTGTTGAATTGATAGATTACATCCTCATGCTTTAGTGATGTCACTGGTTCTTACTGAATTAATAGATTCCGTCCTTATGCTTCAGTGATGTCACTGTTTCTCATTCAATTGATAAGTTGTATCCTCGTGCTTCTGATCCTAGGGTTGGGATAGATGGCTGGTAGAGAAGGAAGTACAGATCAGCACAGCAGTTTTGTCCATCCCCTCTGTCACAACAATATGAGTAGTGGGAATGACTGGCACTCTTGATTGGTGGATGGCTTTGATACAATACTTTATTATTTTTGGGTAATGACCTTCAACTTTTATGGGAATTTGTTGATGTATAGGAAAATTATTTACTTAACTTTAAATAATAAGATTGACACACAAACAATGATTTCCTGAATCAGCATAGGAAACCCAAAACCAAATTTAGCCTTTAGAATATGTGTTATCAAGGAGACTGGCATGATGTTTTTTATCCATCAAAAAGATTCCAGTGAACTCCAAGGGGTAAATGCATACTTACCAACTTTGAATAGTTGATTTCCGGGAGCCTGTCATGGGAGGTGGGCGTGACGGGGGCGGAGCTACAAAATTCACGTAATTTTGGACACGCCCCGTGACGTCATGACGTAAACCGCGTCATTTGGCAGCGGGGGCGTGGCCAAACGCAGCGATTCCCCGGGAATCGCAGCGTTTGGGAGCTAATTTCGAGAGATTGCCACACTCACCTGGGAGTCCGGGAGACTCTCGCAAAATGCGGGAGTCTCCCGGACATTCCAGGAGAGTTGGAAAGTATGGGTAAATGTATCAAGCTGCAAATTTCAGTCGGGTTTGAAAAGCGGAGATGTTGCCTAAAGCAACCAGTTAGATTTTAACTGTCATTTATTTAGTACATTCTACAAAATAATAACTAGAATCTGATTGGTTGCTGATTGGCTGCAATAGGCAACATCTCCACTTTTCAAACCCCCAGGAAAATTGCAGCTTGATACATTTACCCCCAAGTCTGCATTCTTTAAATAATTTCTCTAGTCTAATGGAATATAATATTATGCAGTAGCACTCTATCCAAGTACACTACATTTAATGTTCGCATTATAAAATTATACATTTATTATACAGACAAAGAACAATTGTCTATTTCTAAATGGTTGTAGATATCATTCTAATCTAATCTATATCAGAACAAGATAGAACATACTTAGGACTCACTTATCTTTTCCATTTTTCTGGGTTGCAGATTCTTCATGAGTTCATACATAATACATACAGGGATTCATTCAGAGTTGGAAGTACCTCAAATTTTTTTACATAAGGTATGCATTTTCGTATCGAATATTCAACCGTATATACATTTTGTTGCGTATAATTAACTTGCATTCCCTTATGCCTGAATAGAGACAGGTAGGAGTGGGAAAGCGTAGGCTGAGGTTAGTATGGGCGTAGTAACATAACTGCAACATAATCAGATCTGTGATAGGATATACATAAGATTTACATATGATTCTTTCTTCCTTTTCCCAGCTTGGTACGTTCATGTGCATGTTGCCACAGTGTTCTAGTCCATCTTGGTTGTTGACTTCTGGCTCCTGATCCCTGGCTCTGCTTCACTGTTGGCACTGGTTCCTCGTTCTGGCTTCTGATTACAGACATTTCTGACACAGACTACTCGGCGTGAATTACAAACACCTCCTCCATATCCAGCACGTTACCCACATGTAGCTCCACTACAGTTACATACAAGAGTACTTATTCTCAGTTCAGCATTGCTTACATCCACACTGAGGGGCTCTGGGCCTGTCTCAGTAGTGATGCTGTTTATTCAACTGTTTGTGCTCAACTGTTTGTGCTCTTTGGACTGTAATACCATCAGCTTGTCTTCATGCCTGCCTCAAATGAACTCCATATATAGCAGAGACTATTTGTTATTGTGAATTAGTGTCAGAGATACTTCTCCATTACCAGTGTGCCAGAAAGACTTCTGCAGCACCGTGAATCTCCATCTTTGTCTGCATATTCCTGTTGCCCTTTCAGCACTGTATTACTGTTCTGCTTCAGCTATTGTCCTGCACATCATTATTGCCAGTTTAGTACTGTGACTCTGGTGTTAGACCCTGTCTGCTGCTGAGCCTTAATAAAATCTTTTACAGCAACACAACCTCGTTCTTCCTGCCAGTTTATTTATAAAAATATGCTTTTGGCAAGACACACAGCTCTCCAAGATCTGCAGATAGAGCAGGACAAAGACATTACTCCAAGTACCGACTGTCCCTCACTGTCAGCTGGCAAAGACCGTTATCTCAATGCCAGTCTGACTTCAGCTATCACTTGTTGTTTTGGGAGCTGTGCAATTGTAGGACCTGTCCTGCTGTGTTTTTACTTGTCACGGGTAAACATGCAGACAAAGGGATAGTAGATGATACAATTAGGTTATTGTTCTGTGGCTGTACAGCAGAGTGGCTCAGAGCTTGTTTAAACAGGAGAGGTCACAACCCAGAGACAATACATTTACATACATGATGCGATCACCTGTAATTAAAAAAAGGTTGTATCTGTGGGACCTTTCCACTAGCTTGATTTATAAGATCCAACTTGAAATGGTATGAACTTACTAGACAATCAATCAGCTCAATTCCATCCCAGCACCCTCTGACACCCTCAAATTCATTTGATCCTACAAATGAAGATGCAGTATCTACTCTATTCTTATCTTTCGACTCTACCGCCTGTCCTCTTGATACTACACCTTCACAAATTTTTCCTGTGCTCATCCCACCCCTAACTAAAATCTGTAATCTCTCTCTCTACTGGTATATTTCTGTCATTATTCGAGCACTTAGTGATTACTCCTATTCTTACAAATTCTAATGCAAACTATCTCTCTAATTACTATCCCATCTCTCAGCTCACATGCCCCTTCAAGCTTCTCAAGAGAATTGCTTACACTCGCCTCTGACGCACTTCTGCAAACAAACTATTGAATCCTCTTCAGTCAGGCTTTCATCTTCAACACTCCACAGAGATTGCATTGAGTAAGTTTGTCAATGATTTGATCTCTTCTAAATCTAAAGGCCATTACTCTCTTCTAATTCTTCTGGATCTCTCATTTGACACTGTTGACCACTTTCTTCTCATACAAACACTACAATCCCTAGGTCTTCAAGACACTGTCCTATCCTATCCTCATACTACCTATCTAATCTCTCTTTCAGTGTTAATTTCTCTGGAACCACCTCTGCTCTGCTTCCTTTATTAGTTGGAGTACCACAAGGCTCAGCATTGGGTCTTCTACTCTTCTCTATCTACACCACTTCTCTTGGAAAACTAATAAAGTCCTTTGCATTTCAGTATCATCTCTATGTGGATGATAGACAAACGTATCTATCCTCTCCCGATCTCTCACCATCTGTGTTGTCTCGTGTTACTGACTGTCTTCCGGCCACTTCATCTTGGATGTCCTCTCGCCAACTGAAACTCAATCTTTAAAAAACTGAGTTATTAATATTCCCACCCGCCAACACAAGGTACCTACCTGACATTTCTATTTATGTTGACAACCTGTAAGCTAAGACTATAATACAGAAACCGCTGGCTATTACCTCATTATATCACAGCATCCAAGTTCCGGCCACAAACTATACACCACGCATTCCATACTACGTTTTGCAAGATACCAGACAAAGACAACTGAAACGAGATATATATTCCAACAACGGGCTACTATTCTCTCAACAAATACTCAGTTGTCAACCATACCCTGGAAACAGGCCAAAAAAGTGTGTAGTTCAGCACTCAGCACATAACAACAATTGTTAAGCCTTCAGAAGTTCTGTCAATGCTATATAAATACCTCCTCCAATAAATTATGTTTAATCATCTTCAATTGTGAGTGGTTCGGCTGTAGTGGTCTTGGAAAACAAATACTTGATTAATACATTTCACCATAAAATATGAGTTATCTGTAGGCTATTTAAGGCATATGGAAAATAGGATTTGCTAAATAATCTGTTACCCTACTTGGGCACCAGTGTAACAAAGAAAGAAAGAAAGCTACCGGACTATACAAATGGCTGCTTAGACCCCTCTATGGATGAAAGCGGCCAGCAATTACATTATCTGCTAACGACTAAAGCAAGTCTTTTCTAATGTTCTCAATTGCCAATTAGTCTTTTATTCAGATGGGGAAAAACAGGAAGTGTCCTTCCAGAAAGGACTCGGGGAAGATTACAGACATCCCTCAGTGCAATTCTTAAAGATATCAAATACTTCAAATGTGAATGACAATCTCTCACTATCTGCCCCAACCCTCTCAATTACCTCTGAAACAGCCTCTCTCGTGCTCTCAGTCCCACTGGACAACCACAACATTAATGAGGTCCTGCAACTTCTCACCAGCCAAACAAGACTTGCCAACCAAGCAAGACTTTGAAATGCTAGAAGTCACACTGCAGGTGAGTAAAAGGATGGCTAACCTCCAAGCAGACCTCGCACACCTTGTTACTAGATTGTCAGCCGTAGATGAAAGCAAGGAAATCTAAGATGACCACAGGGCTTCATCAGACCACTCCTCAGAAAGCGAAAGAGCTGAGACTCCTACAAAGCAGAATTGACAATCTGGATAATAGGGGCCTGCTAAAATAACTTGTGTATAAGAGGAACATTGGAGGGATATTCCCTTACAGGGGCTAATAGATATATTGACTAAAATCTTTAACAAAATCTTGGAGCAAGAGCCCAGTGAGTTCAATACTTTTTGAGCTCATAGCGCATCCAAGAGACGTGCCTACAGATCGATAGATGTAATTTGCATACTTCATTACTTTGCCCTTAAAGAAAAGATCCTCAAAGGAATGCGATGCTTAGATGGAATCAATTTTGATGAATATAGGATCCAAATCTTACAAGATATTTCAAGGCATACGCTACAGCTGCTTACAATGCTGAAACACATCACAGATAACTTACAACAATGCAGATGGGGCTTCCCATTTAGCCTGCAAGTTAAACATAATGGGATATTAACCTTCCTTTATGATCCTTCACATATGGACTCTTTCTGCTCAATCCTTGGTCTTCAGAAAACACATATCCCTGAATGGCAAGATCACTACCTACATCGTGTCACACATCGGGAGCTTAGTCTCATTTACCATGTCTGTCTGTGTCACCTCATGGCCATCCAGGCTTATCTGAGTCTCCTGTGGCATTTCTATCCTCATTTGTAAACAAACACTTCTGTCTGTTCTGCTGTATGGGCGTAGCCATATTGGATTCTGTCAGGTGATGTTCTCATTCCTTCCAGACTCCAGCAGCTGTGATCACATGACCTGTGCAGCCAATAGGCATTGGGAGCACCCTATTTAAACCAGCTCCAGTGATCACCTCATTGCCAGAACAACTCACTTTCTTCTCCTGAGGATAGTTCTCTGGCTCCAGGCATCAGTTGTTTCCAGCACTGTTCCTGACTCACTCTGCATTTCCCAAAGTGCTCATGTTTCTTCAAATACTCATCATTCATTAAACTTTGCAGCTATCTAAGTGCTTATTTCGTAGCTTGGTGTTCTACCGGTACCAGCAGTTCTGTAGCTGGAGCAAGCTCTGAGTCTGAGAGTTTTCCAGCGGGTTTGAAAAACCAATCAGATCCTAGCTATCATTTATTTAGTACATTCTACAAAATGATAGTTAGAATCTGATTGGCTGATATAGGCAATATCTCCACTTTTCAAACCTGCTGGAAACTCTCCGCTTGACACATTTACCCCCTGGTCTCAGTTCTGAGTTCCTGTTACCAGTTGTAACTTATGTTCCGTTTCCGTGTGTTACATCTTCTGAGTTCCGTATTCCAGTGCAGACTCTGGTCCTAGACTCCTTCCTATCTGCTAGAGCATACCACAGCATTTCCCAGATGAGCAGAGGTTTTATCAAGGCCTCCAGTTTCAGCTACACTCCCACTTCACCAAGACCCAAGGGTCCGACTCAGATCAATAAAAACAGAGGACCGTGACACATCTGCTTCCAACTAAAAGAGAAGACAAATAGCAGACAGGGAGGCTATAAAAGAGCATGAAAAGAAGACCTTGGGGATACCTTGTGACTGATCTGTAAGGTTGCACAAGGTTCATGAACCTGACTTCGTGCTCTACTGCTTAGGATCAAATGTTGAGTTGCGTTATTATAATTTGAAAGGCAACTAGCGTGATCAATTTGCAAATTTCTATAAACATATAGGTATGGTTTTCTGTTTCAACTTTTCAGCTTCTCCATCCGTTCAGTTTCATGTTAGTCAAAGATGCACTTTTTCTTTCCTTATTCAATATATTTTGTAATGGTTATCATTGTCTCTGAGTCCCAGTGACCCCACTACCGCAAAACAATTAATCATGGGAGGGATTTTAGCCTCCATTAACACCAGGAGCGCTTCAAAAGTTTTTAGCTCTTAATATTTATATTATTAATATTAATGACTTGTTTGTTCTCTCATATATTTTCTCCCCTCTACCTTCCCTAACGCACTCCTCTAACCCTATACGTTCTCATTACTAAAGATTTACATTCATATTTGGTTGTTAAGTCATAAATAAGCCCTCAGATAGGTGGCAGTTAAACGACTAATGTCTACCGAGATAAAACAGTTTCTAGAGGGCGAATATTCCAGATACGAGAGAGTTTTACGGGAGTCAAAGGTAGACAGAATTGCTGCTGTCCTTCTTTGCACAAATTTGCCCTCCTAAGCTCTTTGTAATATGATATACTTCTTGATAAACACCATTCTAGACTGGGCCACTTGATTCTGTTGACTAGAGATGTTCACTGACCCCCGTGTTTTGGTTTTGGTTTTGGTTTTGGTTCCTTATTAACTTCGTGTTTTGGTTATGGTTTTGGCAAAATCTCCCTTGCATGTTTTGGTTTGGTTTTGGATCTGTATTTTTTAGAAAAATTGCTAAAATCACATAATTTTGCACTTCTTTTGTTCTTACATTATTATTAACTTCAATAACACTAATTTCCAGTCATTTCCAGTCAATTTTGACCACCTCACAGGTCACAATATTATTTTCATGCACTTTCGGCCAAAGACTGCAGCGAGCTGGCTGGATGCCAAGCAACAGAGCAACGACACAAAGACACGGCAGTTCATAGCACATCTAGGAAATATTGCCACACAGCAGTGGCAGAAAAGAAGAATGGTGCAAGAAGGAATTGTCCTTGGGACCTCCCACCCACCTATATGTTAAAAAGCTTTAACAAACTCACACAGAAACAGGAGGGGAAGCAGGTACAGTTTAACAAACACTTCAGTGACAAGGAGTGCGACTTTTGTGGCTGAAGTGCTTGGTTTGTTTGGGCCCCACACAAAACAAGCTAACAATGGGCTTAAGGCAGCTAAGCTAACAGTGCTGTCAATGAACTCTACAGTGGCAAGATGTTGTTGTCATCATCTTCTGCCTCATCCTCACCCTCATCAGCGTGTACATCATCCTCACACAATATTAATTAATCCCAGCTGAAATCCACCAATACAGAAGCCTATCTAACATAAATGTAAAAAACAAAAAAGTAAAAAAAAAACCTTTTACCTTTTTTAAAGAAAAAAACACATCTTTACTAAGGGTGAAAGATTACAGTAGAAAAACATAAAATTGCCAAGATGCCATTATACCCAAAATATTAATAAGCATTTCAGCATCAGCTAGCTTCCTTCTCTCAGCTAGATCCCACCACCTGCAATTTACACTGTCATCATCCTTACCCTTATCCTTACCCTCATCAGTGTGTACATCATCCTCACACAATACTAATTCATCCCGCTGGAATCCACCATCACAGAAGTCTCTGTACTTTGATGTAATTGGTGGTAAAGGCCTGCCTCGTGGAATTTGTAGTTCATTTTGATGAACATCATTTTTTCCTCATTTTTAGGAAGTAGCCTCCTACGCCGATCACTGACAAGGTTCCCGGCTATACTGAAAAGCCTTTCTGAGTACACACTGGAGGATGGGCAGCTTAGGTATTGCAAAGCGAGTTTGTACATGGATCTCCAAATTGCCTTTTTTTGCTCCCAGTATGTAAAGGGACTGTCTGACATGTCTATTTCTACACTATCATTAAAATAATCCTTCACCATTCTTTGGATGTTGATAGTAGGCTCAGGTGGGCAATTCTTTTAGACCAGACCAAATGTCAAAATGTTGTGCTGACTCATCTGCATCACCGCTGGGTGTCTTGGGAAAGCTAAGCTTTTTCCTAGCAGCAGTTGCCAAAGAAACTGAGGAAGGAGATGTTGTTGTGTCATGTACCACTTGAGCTGTCAGTTAGCTGACCAGAAGCTCATTGAATCTCTTGAGATCTGGGTCAGTTGGAAATAAAGAGAAGACATAGCTCTTAAACCTAGGATCATGCACAGTTGACAAAATGTAGTGATCCGATTTCAAGATGTTGATAACGCTCGGATCCTGGTGAGGCGAATAAAGTACTTGATCTACAACTTCTACATAGTTAGCAGAATTGCTTTGTTTCATCTCTCCGTCCATTTCTCTAGCTGCATTGCAAAAGTCTAATTAGGGGAATCACTTTACTGAGGCTAACAATGTCTGAACTCACTTCACAGGTGACTACTTAGAGTGGTTTCAGCACCTTGTGATGTGGAGTGGCTAGAGAGGAAGATTTCTAACTGCAGCATTAAGTATAGAGTGAAGAGGAGCGAGATGGAAGCAGAGGAGAGCAGTAAGGAGAAGGTTGCTGTAGTTGAGAGGAGAAATGATCAGTTTGTGGATAAGAGTTTTGGTGGCATCCTGGGAGAGGAAGGGTCTGATGTGATGTTGTGGAGTTGGAACCGACAGGATAGGGCAAAAAATGGAACATGAGGGGTAAAGGAGAGGGAGGAGTCAAGGATGACACCCAGGGGAACAAAGGATATTTTGGTGTTATCAACAGTGATAGAGGGGTCGAGAGAGGAAGAGACTCTTGATGGAGGAAAGATAATGAGTTCAGTTTTGGCAATGTTAAGTTTGAGAAGCGTAAGGACATCTAGGAGAGATGACGGAGAGGCAACTCCATACCTGTGAGACGAGGGAATGGGAGAGATAGAGGTAGAATTGAGTGTTGTCGGCGTAGAGGTGGTAATAGAGGCCCGAACTAACTGATGAGTTCACCCAGGGACGAGGTGTACAGAGAAAAGAGCCGAGGGGCAAGGATGGAACCCTGTAGGGCTCTTACGGGAAGGATGGGTGGAGAGGATGGGGAACAAGAGACAGAGAAAAAGTTGTTGGCAAGGTAGGAGGTGAATCAAGAAAGGATGGTGTCATAAAGGCCAATGGTGTGACAGGTGTGGATTAGGAGAGGGTAATCCATGGTTTCAAAGGCCACAGAAAGGTCCAGGAGGTTAAGGAGGTAGAAGTGGCCCCCGGATTTGGCCAAGAGAAGATCATTGGTTACTCTAGTTAAGGCAGTTTCTATGGAGTGGAAGTGGCAGAAGCCAGGAGGATCAAGGAGGGAGTTGTCTGAGAGGTAGCTGCTGAGATGGTTGTAGACAAGCCACTCAAGTATTTTGAAAGCAAAGGGGGAAAGAGAAATGGGGCGGTAGTTTGAGAGTGAGGTGAGGGTCAAGATTTTTTTTAAGAATGGGTGGAATGTTATGTTCTTTTACCTTGCATGTATGTGATTTACTTGTATTATTAGTTCCACCAAACCAAACTAATACAGTACATGTCTCTGTGTCTTCGACCCGTTTACATCATTCCAGATATATCCAAAGGTTTGGATGACAAGGATACAATTTTTTCTCATGAGCCCTGATGCTTTGTACCTGAAGTCATGTTATATATTATATCATTTAACTTACAATTTACTGTACAAAGTGGTGCCTGTTTTTAAACCTATTTTTTGGGTTTGAAAAATCTTTTCAAGTAATAAAGTTAATTTACGTTTGTATTTTAGCATTTAGATTCTTGATTCATTTGAATTAACATGAATAATTTTTAAATCGCAATGAACACCTGTAACAATATATTGCTAAAAGAAAGCACGGGTGTATTTTATGGACTGAAAAAGACTTTACGGCACACGAACGATATAGAATTCAACTTTAAAAAAAAGGGATCTTTGCAAAATCTTGTTATGATGATCTCTGCAGTGAGTCTCAGTCCTTATGATAAATTCCAGCGCCCACACACCGGGTGTGTCTGGTGAGCTACCCGTTGCCAGATATTAGAATGTGTTTGTTTTACTTTGCTGCACATTTTTTGGTTAACCATTGAAACCTTAATGATAGTTGACTGCCTCTGTTGATTGCTGATTTGACACGTCCATGGGAATGGTTAGTGGAATGTGCTTAGTGGACATGTAGCCTATTGCCCAATCTTTTCCTACATCCATTCCAAGTATAATTTACACAAACCAACCTAAAACTTGGCAGAACAATATCGGTTCAAAGGACAAACAGTTTTGTATGGATTAAAACCACACGAAAAGATAAATGTAACGCCAGTGCACTCCTGTGACGCGTGTGAGGCCGTGAGGAGTATGTTGAACCGAGTGACTTGGGGCTTGAGGTTCTGGGGGCGGCTTTCAGCTTTGGTTTGGGTTTAATTTTGCATTCAGAGTGATGTCAATTCATGTCTGAGCTATACCTCTGTGACTGCGACCTGTCCAGTATGCACAAGATGCTATCACTCTATGTGAGAGTGTCAGCTCTTGTGTCAAGTGAAACTACTGTCTATATCACTAAGTGAGCTGTGCCGGAGAGTAAAGTGGACAGGTGTAAATAAGGATATACCATATTTATTTTCATCAAATGGGTTGGTCTGGCCCCCATTAATTTCATACACCGGAGAAGCTCTATTTTCACGTTACATACTTTGCGGTTAGTAAACCTACATATGTAACTCTTTACACACAAGAACCTGAGGAAAGAGAGTTACAGCCAGGGACTTGGTTCAACGTTACTTCAAAAACATCACCACCACCCACCAAGTAAATATGGGGTTATATAAATAAAGCATGTTGGGGGGAATTCATATATATTGTCAAGGGGATCTTGTATTGTTACCCCTTGCAATCAATCAGGATCTAACATTTTTCTAGTGCAATTTAGAGTATGAAAGCAATTATCTGATTGGTTGCTATTGGAAACACCATATTTTCCATTGCACCAGAATCAAAGATATTCTCCATTGTTCATAATAGCATTGTTCCTACTTTAACAATATCTTTCATGTGTGATGCAGTCAATGTAGTTTCCACACAGCATACTGTCAGAAAAATTAGTTTCAAAAACATTTGTGACAAACGTATTTTTCATGATGTTTTGGTACACTTATTAAGACACTTGAAAATGGCAACATAATAGAACCTTACATTTTCTGAATACAAGACAAGCAAAAAAAAATAACTTCTGGGGAATCTTGCTAGCCAGTAGAAAGGTCCAAAGTGTAGCCAGGGGTTAAGAGCCAGCAGGCTAGTCGGCTGGATCTAAAAGGGTTAATAGACAAAAGAGCAGTTATACAAAGCCAAAGGTTAAACATAGGTAAGTAGTGTCAGGAACTATTTTGAAATCCAGCAGGATTAGAGCCCAGTTGCTGTAAATAGCAGCATAGAGGTAAGACAAGTTCATACTGGGCAGTCATTCATGCTAATACCGAATCAAACAGAATGCATTCACAGACCCTGAATGGTAATCATCCCAAGTCACAATGCAGATGGAAGCGGAAAGACTGCCGAAGGGTACAGCACTATTACTTATATTACAATACATTCATCACCCAAATAAGAAATCACTGGCCAATGGACAAGCCGCAATGACACTTGGCACCATTGCTTGCAGGAAGATGTATTCACAATCAGATCAGAAATTATTGGCAACGTAGACAAGCTGGAAGAAGTTCAGCATTGACATCCGTAGTGATCTGGACTCAAATAACTGGAACGGCAAATACAAAGGGAGAAACTGTTGAACTGTAAGGCAGTACAGTGCCAACACTGTAGTAGGATGCACAACAACCATAGACTGCAGACTGAAGGTACTTGTAGTCTCTTTAATATCATAAACCCCCAAAGTTCAGCAGCAATAGATAACTGCTAGATAGAGCAAGACACAGCCAATGCAGGAATGGAGCACAGTAATAGTTCAGTACTAGATAGCAGCAGGTGGAACCCACTGGCGGATCTGGGTGGGACGAGGGGCAACTTTATAAGAGCTTGCTGCCTATGGCTGCACACTGTGTGCAGGTCCGTTCGGCAGAGACAGGCAGACCGAGTCCTGCCCGGCTGCTCTGATTGTGTTTTAAATACAATCAGACTGGTCGGGCAGCATACTGTCCCTGCCTGTCTCTGCTGAACGGACCTGCACACAGTGTGCAGCTGCAGGCATGCTTAGCTGTAAAAATAGGGGGCGGGGACTAAATCATCGCCCCCCCCCCACCAAAAATTGCCCCCTGTAAAACAGAATTCTAGATCCGCCCCTTGTGGAACCAGACATATCTAATGTAGGAACAGAGAGGGGCAGACCTGTCAGTCGGAGGGAACTTGAATATAGTGAGCTGCCGCCAGCAGGAACAGAGCACAGCAATAGATCAGTAAATATAAACTCATAGTTGCCAATATTGGCAACTTGTGTCCTGGGAGGTCCGGGGGGCAGGTTGATGTGTGGGGCGGGGCTCGAAGAATCGCATTGTTAGCCCTGCCCCCAAAGCTGTCATCACCTTTTTGACCGGCCGGGAATCGGGAGAATTGCCTGCTCTCTCTGGAATTTCGGGAGACCGACCCGGATTTCGGGAGTCTCCCGGATATTCCATGAGAGTTGACAAGTATGTATAAACTTCAGTCTTAGGTAGTATACAGAGGCACAACACTGATACAGCAGTGTGTAGTAGCAAGGTTTGTAAGCGCACACAGACTACAGGCAAATAAGTAAATCATAGTCAAACAATGCATGGTCAGAATGGGAGGCAGAGCAGGACAGAGTAGGTCAGGATAACGATAACAGGATTGCTGGACACTGCTCTGAAAGACTTAATCAACTGGCACAGGATCCTTGCACTGATCTTATAACCACAGTTATTCCCTAAAGTACTTGTGCAGGATCAATGTCATCAAGACATCATCAGGTTAACTCCTGCTGTGTTACATTAGGCCTAAATCAGCTGCCAATATGGAAAATGTCTGGGAATCATAATTCCTAGCAATTCTCTTGTATTGCAGTTTCTTTATAGCAAGCGTTACTCTAGACCATACTTGCCAACTCTCCCTGAATGTCAGGGAGACTCCCTGAAATAGGGGTGATCTCCCTCACTCCCTGAAGAGTCTGGCATTCTCCCTGATGCTGAGCCAGTACAAGACGTGGTTGGCTTCGCCATCTGTGGCATGATGACAAAGTTCAGAAATTGTGACCTATGTCCATGTATTGATGCCTATGGAGATGGCCATTTTCATGGAGACCAAGATTTAATCAAAGACTGACAGGTAAGACAACAAGACTTCAGTAATGGAGACAAAAATGTAAAAGACACTTCAGTCTCTAGAGATTCATTAGCTGCTTTCCTTTAACGCATATTTGCCTACTGTCCGGGAGACTCCCGCATTTCTGGGAGACCTCCCGTGCTCCCGGGAGAGCAGGGAACCTCCCAGTTCTCGTCCCCGCAATAGATAAGTGGCGTAATTGTCCAAAATTGTGACAATCGTTTAGGGGGCGGGGCCAAAATTATGCGGTTCGTCAAGCAATGCCCCCACACACCCACCTCCCCCGGGATCTCCCTGAAGCCAAAGAGGAAAAGTTGGCAAGTATGCTCTAGACCTCTGGGCTTCAGATGACACTACTGCTGAACCAGTTTGTGACAAGAAGATTTCAGGAGCACTGGTTCAGACTCAGAGACTAGATTAAAAACAACTAGCAATGTTTTCTCACAGAAAGCTGCTTTATATAGGCCTGAAGTTAAGATAACAAGCATCAGGTGCTTACAGATCACTGCTACCAGCTGGTCATTCAAGAGACTTCCAGGTCCAGGTTTGCACTAGAGATGAGCGGGCTCGGATTTCGGTAATCCGAGCCCACCCGAACAGTGCGGATCCGACGGGATCCGAGTTCGGGTACTTCCGGCCGCCCAAGGAATGCAAAACGAGGCTATGATATCCAAGTCTTGCGTCGGATCTCGCGAGACTCTGATCTCATAAATGCCCCGCTCGCGGCCGCCATCTTCATTCTCCCTGTGGTTACTGAAGAGGGAGGTTGATGTGCTCTGTCCTGCTAATTACTTTAGTCAAGTGGTGCTTTGTCCTGCTGAGTCCCGTAGTACTTTGTCCATGTCACGAGCCGCGGCGGTACTCACAGCCGCCGCGGCTCGCTTCCTGTAGGTCCCAACGTCCCGGCCGTCACCATGACGACCGGGACGTCATTTCCTTCCAACTCCCGACCGTTGCCAAGGCAACGGTCGGACGCTTCCTCAGCGCCGTGTCCTGGCAGCCAGGCGCGCATGCGCTCTAGGGACAATCAGGCAGATTTAGCCTGTGGCTGAATTAGCAGGCATTAGCCTGCAGGTGTGGATTTCAGTGCTAAGCCCTGATTGGTCTTGCTAGGTGCTGGCAATTAGCCTACAAGTGTGGTCTTGTCTAGGGGCAGGTTCTGATTGGTTATGGGTTGTATTTAAGGCAATGAGGTCTGCTGCCTCATTGCCGGTTATAGCTTCTGTGCTCCAGTCTGCTGACCTGCTTGCTCCAGTTCCTGTTCCTGTATCTACGTTTTGACTTCCCGTGTATGACCCATGGCTTCGTATTGGACTTCGCTTGTGTTTCCTGTGACCCTGATCCTTGGCTCGTTTACCCGTTCTGCTACTTTGCCTGTGACCTCTGACCTCAGCTTGCTCATCGTTTCTGTTACCTGCTGCCTACCTTTTGACCTCTGCGTGGACCTGACTCTTCTTGCCTGGGTTCTCCCCAGCCGGTACACACTTCACGACCCTCTGTCAGTCTGCAGCCCAGTCTGTCCCCACCATCAGGGGCTCCAGTGAACACCTGACTGGCAGAGTAGACTCCGGGTTGTGTTGTGCCGGCTGGAGGGGTTCCTAACATTATAACCGGCCCACTCACGGAGACAAGATTAGGATGGATACAAGTGGATCCACACCGTCTCCAGCACAAACTCTAGCAGGCCACGTTGAGTCCTTGTATCAGATGATGCAGGGATTGGCTGAGCGTATGTCTGTTCAAGAAGAAGCCACAAAAGCTTCACAACCGACTCCAGGTCCCATCTGTGAACCCAAAATGAACTTACCAGATCGGTTCTCCGGAAATAGAACCCTGTTTCGGAACTTCAGGGAGAGCTGCAAGCTCTATTTTCGGATGAGACCTCGCTCCTCCGGTTCTGAGCAGCAAAGAGTTGGGATTATTATTTCCCTTCTACAGGGTGACCCCCAGTCCTGGGCGTTTTCTTTGCCGCAGACCAGTCCGGCCATGCAGTCCGTAGACTCCTTCTTCGAGGCACTGGGTCTACTGTATGATGACCCGGATCGAGTGGCCTCCGCGGAAGCTCATCTACGGTCCTTGAAACAAGGCCGACGGTCGGCAGAAGAATACTGCGCTGAATTCCGTAGATGGTCACCTGATAGTGGATGGAACGACCCTGCCTTACGGAGTCAGTTCCGTCTCGGCCTATCTGAACAGATTAAAGATTCTTTGGTGCAATACCCGTCTCCTAGTTCTCTGGAGGATCTGATGCACCTCTCCATTAAAATTGACAGGAGATATAAGGAGCGGAAAACTGAAAAGGAAGCATCATCACCTCCATTCGCCTTCGTTCCTGTTTTTTTAGGATGGTGAGGAGCCTATGCAATTAGGAGCATATCGTCTCTCTTCGGAAGAGAGAGACAGGAGACGTTCGCAAGGTCTATGTCTATACTGTGGCATAAAAGGCCACTTCTCCCGTTCTTGCCCAAATAAGTCGGGAAAAGAGTATGCCTAGGGAATGAGGGGAAAGTTCACCTAGGTCTGCAAATTATCTCCCCGAAAAATGCTGTATTAATCCCTGCACAGCTCACCTTCCGGGCTCGCTCTGTGGACCTGTCGGCCTTCATTGATAGCGGAGCTGCAGGCAACTTCCTTGATATTGGGTTTGCCCGCTCTGCCGGAATTCCGATGGTAAAACTCAACTCTGCCATTACTGTCTGTGGCTTAGACGGAGGTCCGTTGCCTGGTGGCAAGATTTCCTGGGAGACCCCGCCACTACAGTTGAAGATCGGAGCTCTCCATTCTGAGTCAATCACCTTCTTCCTGATCGATTGTTCGTCGGTTCCTATGATCTTGGGCCACCCATGGCTTTCCTGTCATAACCCCGTCATAGACTGGGTAAAAGGAGAGATTGTCAAGTGGAGTACTTATTGTACACAGTCTTGTTTGTCACTGTCTCTGCGTATGATTCAGCCTATTCCGGAGCGGCTTCCCTCACAGTATCATGAATTCTGGGACGTGTTCTCCAAGAAGGCTGCTGATACCTTACCGCCACATCGTGACTTTGACTGTGCCATCGAACTTATTCCTGGTTCCAAGTTACCTAAGGGGCGTTTGTATTCCCTTTCTGCTCCAGAAACAAAATCCATGCAGGAGTATATCGATGAAAACCTGGAGAGAGGCTTCATCAGGCCATCTAAGTCTCCCGTAGGAGCGGGATGCTTCTTTGTATCAAAAAAAGACGGAGGGTTAAGACCTTGTATTGACTACCGGGGATTGAATCATATCACAGTCAAGAACACCTATCCCCTTCCGCTCATCTCGGTTTTGTTTGATCAGCTAAGAGGGGCCACTGTCTTCACTAAAATCGACCTTCGCGGAGCATATAATCTCATCCGTATCAAAGAAGGAGATGAGTGGAAGACGGCATTCAATTCGCACTCTGGCCACTACGAGTATCTGGTCATGCCGTTTGGCCTTAGTAATGCACCTGCAGTGTTCCAGGACTTGATCAATGAAGTTCTTCGGGAATTCCTTGGTTGTTTCGTGGTCGTCTATTTAGATGATATCCTCATCTATTCCAGATCTTTGCCTGCCCATCAGACTCACGTCAAACAAGTTCTACAGAAATTACGAGAGAACCACCTGTACGCTAAGCTGGAAAAGTGTGAGTTCGAGGTACAGAGAGTATCCTTTTTAGGCTATGTAATCTCTTCTGAGGGATTCTCCATGGATCCAGCTAAGGTCCAGGCTATTCTGGATTGGGTGCAACCCAACAATCTTAAGGCGGTGCAGAGGTTCCTGGGCTTCTCCAATTATTATAGGAGATTCATTCACAACTTTGCCGACATTGTGGCTCCCATTGTCGCTCTGACCCGTAAAGGAATGGATCCAACTAATTGGTCGTCCCAAGCAGTAGCCTCATTCGAAAGCCTGAAAAGGGCCTTTGTCTCCGCTCAGGTCCTCAGACATCCGGATCCAGCTAGGACATTTATTCTTGAGGTCGACGCCTCTGACATCGGTGCCGGTGCCATCCTATCGCAGAAGGATCCTCATACTAATCGTCTGCACCCATGTGCTTATTTCTCCCGTCAGTTCTCTTCAGCGGAGGCCAACTATGATGTCGGTAATAGAGAACTATTGGCAATCAAATGGGCCTTCGAGGAGTGGCGGCATTGGTTGGAGGGTGCTTCACATCAGATCTCTGTCATTACCGATCACAAGAATTTACAATATATACAGTCAGCCAAACGTTTAAATCCCAGACAGGCCCGGTGGGCGTTATTCTTTACCCGGTTTAACTTCCTGATCACCTACCGACCAGGCTCCAAAAATGTCCGGGCAGATGCCCTTTCCAGAAGTTTCTCGGCACACCACATTCCAGTCACTATCCCAGAGCCGATTATTCCCCCTTCTGTAATCCATGCCGGGTTGACCCAAGATCTGAGTATCACACTTCAGAGATTCCAGAAATTAGCCCCTGATACTACTCCGGAGCGACGTCTCTTTGTTCCAGTCCATCTAAGGAAGGCGGTTATTGCAGAGGCGCATAACAGTAGGGTTGCAGGGCATCCTGGAATTTTCAAGACGTTAGAAATCCTTTCCCGTACAGTCTGGTGGCCATCTATGTCTGCTGACGTCAGGAGTCATATCCTCTCATGTGAGGTTTGTGCCAGAAACAAAGTTCCTAGGATCCGCCCAATAGGCCAGTTAGTTCCTTTGGCACCACCTGCAAAACCATGGACCCACTTGTCCATGGACTTTATAGTGGATCTACCACCTTCTGCAGGACACAATACCATTTGGGTCGTGGTAGACCGGTTCAGTAAGATGTCCCATTTCGTTCCCTTACCCAGACTGCCTACAGCTCGGGATTTGGCCGTCTTATTCATTCAACATATTTTCCGGCTCCATGGACTCCCTACTGACATAGTTTCCGATCAGGTTCCCAGTTCATAGCGCAATTCTGGAGATCTTTCTGTACCCTCCTCGGAATCAAGGTTAGTTTATCATCCGCATATCACCCTCAGTCCAATGGGCAGACCGAAAGAGTTAACCAGTCCTTGGAAAAATTTTTGCGATGCTACACGTCAGAGTTCCATGATAATTGGTCTTCCTTGTTACCCTGGGCAGAATTCGCCTGTAACAATTCCTGTCATTCATCTACTAAAACTTCTCCGTTTTTCTGCAATTATGGTTTTCACCCCAGATCTAACTCCCTGTATTCACTTAACCCAGTTGGTGTCCAGGAGATCCGTTCCACTGCAAGAGATCTCAGAGTTATCTGGAGGAAAGTACAGGCATCTCTGAAACAGGCTTCAGTTGTCGCAAAAAATTTTTCGGATCGCCACCGTACCATCTGCTCCTTCAAGGTGGGCCAGAGAGTGTGGCTGTCTACAAAAAACATTAAACTCAGACAGCCTTGCAAAAAGTTAGGTCCCAAGTTCATCGGCCCGTTCCTTATCATCAAGCAGGTTAATTCTGTTGCATTTAGGTTAAGAATTCCGGGCTCATTGAGAATTCCCAACACATTTCACTGTTCTCTGTTGAAGCCGGTATTATATCCTACTCAAATCCAGTCTTCAAATTTGCCTGAGAGAAAATCAAACAGATCACCAAGATACGTTGTTCAGAAGATCTTGGATTCCAAAAAAGTGCAAGGTCAGGTGCACTTCCTAGTGCAGTGGAGGAATCGTGGGTTAGAAGAACGGTCTTGGATCCCACGGAGACAACTCGATGCTCCTAAACAGTTGAAGGAGTTCTTTAAAAAATTTCCAAGGAAACCGGGATGTCGGGGTTCCTTAACCCCTCCTCAAGGGGGGGTACTGTCACGAGCCGCGGCGGTACTCACAGCCGCCGCGGCTCGCTTCCTGTAGGTCCCAACGTCCCGGCCGTCACCATGACGACCGGGACGTCATTTCCTTCCAACTCCCGACCGTTGCCAAGGCAACGGTCGGACGCTTCCTCAGCGCCGTGTCCTGGCAGCCAGGCGCGCATGCGCTCTAGGGACAATCAGGCAGATTTAGCCTGTGGCTGAATTAGCAGGCATTAGCCTGCAGGTGTGGATTTCAGTGCTAAGCCCTGATTGGTCTTGCTAGGTGCTGGCAATTAGCCTACAAGTGTGGTCTTGTCTAGGGGCAGGTTCTGATTGGTTATGGGTTGTATTTAAGGCAATGAGGTCTGCTGCCTCATTGCCGGTTATAGCTTCTGTGCTCCAGTCTGCTGACCTGCTTGCTCCAGTTCCTGTTCCTGTATCTACGTTTTGACTTCCCGTGTATGACCCTTGGCTTCGTATTGGACTTCGCTTGTGTTTCCTGTGACCCTGATCCTTGGCTCGTTTACCCGTTCTGCTACTTTGCCTGTGACCTCTGACCTCAGCTTGCTCATCGTTTCTGTTACCTGCTGCCTACCTTTTGACCTCTGCGTGGACCTGACTCTTCTTGCCTGGGTTCTCCCCAGCCGGTACACACTTCACGACCCTCTGTCAGTCTGCAGCCCAGTCTGTCCCCACCATCAGGGGCTCCAGTGAACACCTGACTGGCAGAGTAGACTCCGGGTTGTGTTGTGCCGGCTGGAGGGGTTCCTAACAGTCCAGTGCTCTGTCCTGCTGATTACTTTAGTCAAGTGGTGCTTTGTCCTGCTGAGTCCAGTAGTACTTTTTCCAGTGCTCTGTCCTGCTGATTCCAGTGGTGCTTTGGCCAGTGTCTGTGCTGCTGAGTCCAGTGGTGCTTTTGTCCTGTATTTGTTTCTGATAAGTCCATAGCAATTTGTTAATTAGCCAGACATCTTTAAAAAAAAATAAACAAAAATACAAAAAAATACCAATTTGTTTTTTTTAAAAAAAAAATATAAAAAAATAATTAAAAAAGTATAAAAAATATTATAGAGCAATATATTCTTGCAGTCCCAAAAAAGAGGAACTGCCATTTCTATTACTACGTTCATTGTTTGTGCAGTCCCAAAAAAGAGGAACTGCCATTTCTATTACTACGTTCATTGTTTGTGCAGTCCCAAAAAAGAGGAACTGCCATTTCTATTACTACGTTCATTGTTTGTGCAGTCCCAAAAAAGAGGAACTGCCATTTCTATTACTACATTCATTGTTTGTGCAGTCCCAAAAAAGAGGAACTGCCATTTCTATTACTACGTTCATTGTTTGTGCAGTCTCAAGTTACCTGAGTTGTCCCCCCTCCAGTGTTTACTCCGAAAGAGTTTTTAGTGCAGCGGGAAACCTGGTCAGTGAGCGACGAAGGAGGTTGCTTCCGCAGAACGTTGAAAAAATAATGTTCATAAAAATGAATTATCAATTCCTCAATCAAGTACAGCACTGGCCTCCAAATTACTACAGAGGGACCTGTGGTTGTGGAGTCCAGCAGGGACGAATTGATAATGTGTGAGGATGAGGAAGTACACACTGAAGGGGGAAAGGAATCAGAGGATGAGGATGAGGACGACATCTTGCCTCAGTAGAGCCAGTTTAGTTTGTACAGGGAGAGATGAATAGCTTTTTTGGTGTGGGGGCCCAAACAAACCAATCATTTCAGCCACAGTTGTTTGGTAGGCCCTGTCGCTGAAATGATTGGTTTGTTAAAGTGTGCATGTCCTATTTCAACAACATAAGGGTGGGTGGGAGGGCCCAAGGACAATTCCATCTTGCACCTCTTTTTTTGGCATTATGTGACCGTCCAACAGTCGTTTGCCATGAGCACAAAGTACGACAGTAGTCATCCTATGGCAAAGCGGATAACTGCGGCCTTAACAGCTATGTTGGTGTTAGACGCGCATCCGGTGTCCGCCATCTGTGCAGTGGAATTCAGACCAGTTGGAGGAGGTAGGAGCAGACATCTGTGCAGTGGAATTGAGACCAGTTGGAGGAGGTATTGTGGCCCCCGTACCAAATTGGGTACCGGGGCCACTCCACTACGCAGTCCAGATAGCTGCGTATCAGATATTAAATTACATTCAGTGTTGGGGCCAAATCCAAAAATAATTAAAATGCACTGTCATGATCGAAAACAAGAGGTATTGACGTGCTAGAACTACACCCTCTATATGCTGCAGAGGATGGAGGAGCAGTCATATGTGCAGTGGAATTGAGACCAGTTGGAGGAGGTATTGTGGCCCCGGTACCAAATTGGGTACCGGGGCCACTCCACTACGCAGTCCAAAAAGCTACCTCGGTGCAACGTTTTGGACTAAAAACAATATTGTGAGGTGTGAGGTATTCAGAATAGACTGGAAATTAGTGGAAATGATTGTTATTGAATGTCCTTGAGGTTAATAATAGCGTAGGAGTGTAAAAAAAAAAAACTGGATTTTAGCGCTTTTTATGCTTTTTTAAAAATAAATCAGAACCCAAAGCCCTAAATCAGAACCAAAACCTTTCGTCAGGTGTTTTGGCAAAACAAATCAGAACCCAAAACCTCAAGCTAATCAGAACCCAAAACCCAAAACCCAAAAAGTGCCCGGTGCACACCCCTAGTTTGCACCAGTATAGGATTAACAAAGCAGCAACAAAATGTAAACTGAGATTGTGGCTCAGTGTATAGAGGCTGCACTGCTGAAATCCAGAGTTCACTTTTCAAGTCGAGCAGGCACCAGATTAATCCTGGGCATTCACTGTGCCAGGTGGAATGAGAAACCCAACATCCAAGCTAAGTGTTTTGGCTAGGGTTAGGTTTAGGGTTAGGCTGCGGGACACAGCATTGCCACTTTAAACCCACAAATATAGCGGGCGCCATTTTAACTGACGTCAAAACGCCGTGTCGGGATTTCTTGCCTTCGGAATTTAGCTGAACAATGCCGGATACTTTGCGTTTCATTTTTAAGGTCAATATTTATTGTCGGCCATGCAAGCATTTGTTTTTTTTATGTTGGGATTCTAACTGTCAGCTTATCATTAAACGTACAAACGTACCCAGCCCAAAACAATTAGATTATGTGTACAGAATAGATTGTGTGTCACTCCAGAATGGGATTGTTTTGAAAGTCTTTCTTTATGAATGTGACACTACGACAGCTTGTCGTAGTTACAGCCATGGCTCATTTAAATAGAAAAAAATATAAGGAGCAGCCGTAGAGGTGAGAAGTGTAAATATGTAACAGCATACAGTGTTTTTTACAGCCAGGATTTCTGTACGAAAATAGATATTGATATAAAAAAAGACATACTTCCCCTTTAAAAAGTAAATACATTTATTTTAATATTATTAAAATGCTATATTTATTTTTTTTCTGTGCATTGGATCTCACTTTAGTTGATTTCTCAGTCATTTCCAGTGTTTTATCTCTAGGGTACAAGCTGTGTTTGCTGCCAGCCATAGAGAGCAATATGATTTCTGGATTAAAAGCTCATTTTGAAAAACCTTTAAGAGCCACATGAATCCCAAATTGAGATTTACGCCGGCAAAACGTCTGCTTTGTTTCCAATAATAACAATAATTTAGGGGATTTCAAGATGCTAATTGCAGTTTTCCAGAGCACGTTTCAAAAAAGCCTGGAATTACATTATCTGCCACACTAATGAGTCTACAGTGTGTCTGCCTTGTGTCACAGGTCGGCCTGACTGATTTTTCAAGCAGTCATATGAGGGATTTATATGAATAAATCAGCATCGGTGTCTAGTAAGAAGTTATGTGTTTTACTACAGTAAATCTTTTTTTACTCGAATAGTGAATTTAATTATTATAGATTTTTTTCCAAGGAGTTCAAGTGATAAAAATGAAAACACAAAACTGTGTATAAACAGCTGTAATGTATACTATTATAATTAGGGATTATATTTTCTTTGGTTTCTAAGTGGGATCATATCCCCTGGGACCATGTCCTTTCCTCGTGATCCTGTCCCCTCCCTGCGATCATGTGCCCTGGCACCATGTCCTCTCCCTAAATCATGTCCTCTCCTTGGCACCATGTACCCTCCCCTGTTATCATGTCCCTTGGCACCTTATCCCCTCCCCTGGGTTAATGTCCCCTGGCACCATATCCCTTCCCCTGGGTTAATGTCCCCTGGCACCATGTCCCCTCCCCTGGATTCATGTCCCCTGGCAACATATACCCTCCCGTGAAACCATGTCCCTTGGCACCATGTCCCCTCTCTGAATCATGTGCCCTCCCTGCGATCATGTCCCCTGGCACCTTGTCCTCTCCTCGGGATCATGGCCCCTGGCACCATGTCCCCTGCCTAAATCATGTCCTGTTCTCGGGATCATGTTCCTTGGCACAGTGTTCACTCCCCTGGGTCATGTCTGTTGGAACCCTTTCCCCTCCCTAGAATCACGTTCTCTGGCACCCTGTCCCCTCCTCGGGATCATGTCTCCTGGTACCCTGTCCCCTCCCCTGGGTCATGTCTGTTGGAACCCTGTACCCTCCCTGAGATCAGGTACTCTGGCACCCTGTCCCCTCCCCGAGATCAAGTCTTTTGGCACACTTTCCACTCTCCTGGGATTATGTCCCCTGGTACCCTGTCCCTTCCACTGGGATCATGTCCCCTGCACCATATCCCCACCCCTGGGACCATGTCCCCTGGCACCATGTACCCTCCACTGGGATCATGTCTCCTGGCACCATGGCCCTTCCCCTGGTACCCTGTCCCTTTCACCGGGATCATGTCCCTGGTACCCTGTCCCTTTCACCGGGATCATGTCCACTTGCACCCTGTTCCATCCATACATCTCATCTATCTCCTGGCACAATCTCATTTTTCTCCTTTTCCTCAATTTGTTTAAAATAAAAGCACAACAGTTTTTTTTGATATATTTATATAATTAACATTGAAAAGCACAGTGATTTTTGCATGTGAATAAAATCACGAATAATAATAATTCACCAAAAGATAAACAATGAAAACCATAAACCCTAACTGTAATACACCATTCATTGCAGTTGGAATACAAAGAATCGCGAATGTTATTGTTCTCTTTGGCACACTGTGAGATGAAGAAAACAATATCATTAATAATTTGCTGCCAGCTCCCTGCCTGAGTTACTCCAGCTCTGGTCCCTCTCGTTGTCTAGTTGATGAGCGAAAGTCCTGCAGTGCGGTTTGCTAATCGTTCTGCTTTTCACAGATTTTTATTATTGGTTCAAACTTCAATTGAAAAAGTAATTAAAAAAAAAAATAGTTTCAATGGAATAAAAAGTCCAAATTTTATTTTTTGTCTCAGCTTGACCTTAAGTTATTACTTTATAGTCACAAAACCCTGAAATGTCCTCACCTCTTAAAAAGCAATAATTTAACAAAGCTAACATACAGTATATACAGTTTTATATGATTAAAAACTGATCTCCATAACGCATGTAAATGTAAATTTCAGAAATTTCACTAGATGGCAGTAGCTGAAAACAGTTTATTGTGATTTTAAGGTCTATTTGAAGCTTGTGAGTTTAACATGGTAATTACCCAGTTCTGCAGAAATTTGAAAAATATTATTATTATTATATAACATGTTGATGAAGGCCAAAATATTATTTTACATTTAAAATTTTTAAGTGGAAAATCCATCTTTCCTTCTAGGCATGCCTTGATTAATCAGATATGGTCTGTCTCCTCTATGGAATACATTTCAGGCTTATTAAATAATACTATCAAGACATACCACAAGACCTGGGAACAATGGTACCAATGTATCAGCTCCCCCATTCTTGGTATGACCTAAAGAACTAAACAGTTGCTTATCCAGACCATCCTGTTCCCATACTCTCTGCCCCTCACCAATGACCACAGTTTATTTAAAAACCCATCTGTCGTAGCGAAGAAGGACTAAAGAAAAATATATAACTGGCTACTCAACCCTTGGGGGCAGTGTTATACATTGTATGCTACTCCACCCCAGGAGCTGGCTAGGATAAATCTACAGCAAAGACCTTGAATGTGAATATTTCGAGACATCTATAGTGTACGTGATCATTGAATACATCAAAACAATATTCCCCATAATTCACATCTGAGGCGACCTCTATAGGTATGTACAAGTCAGGGCAACTGGATACAACTGGATGCATAAAACATGTTGAGATTAAATATTTGCTTAATAGCAAAGCTATAAAAAATTAAGTATTGGTCCAAATAATCAATATTTTATAGTGATATTTCATGTCTACATGTGGGTATATTTATACTCTGTTGATTGCATGTGTTGTTATGGTGTTGTTATGTTGAGAGGAAACTTATGGCTAGTATAATAATTTAGGGCTATTCCTGTGAATTTCCCCCCTATTAGCATGTACACTGCCATTCTGAATGACCTCACAGGGAAGGAGAGCTGGAGCTGAAGGAGCATGTTTAAAAGGCCACTGTATGTCATAAAAAATTGTCATATTCCCAGATGCTAACCTTGTTTGGGAATAGGTCCATGCTTCTACTTCCTACCGCAACAGATAGGAATTGTGTATGTTTTTTCCTACTTTTGTAAGAAACTCGCACAATTTCAATGCTTTATGTCTTCTTCTTCTTCCTCCCTTCTTATTTCTTCTTTCTTATTCTTTTCTCTTTTTGTATAACTTAGGCATTGTGGCTATTTTGCATTATTAAATTTCATACAATAAAGTTCTGGCATGGTGGTCTTAAAAAATTCAAGTGTTAGTTAAGCTTGGTCACTTATAAATACTATATATCTGAAATATCAGTGACTGTTGGGGTAAAAATAATTCTGGTTGATTTAAGTTTTGATTGCTGGAAGTCATCAAACGCTTCCTACAACTCTTGAAACAAACCTTGGTTTAGCAGTAATAACATGTTTGATACTGTGCCTAAATGCAAAAAAAGGTTTTATGTTGTGGCATGACATATTTAAATGGCATTCAATTGGGAAGTTCCTTTTTAAGTGTCTGGTAGCTCAGCCTTTTTTCAAGCTCTAAATTTACATATCTTCAGATGTAACAGAAATGAGGCATTGGGCTATACTTTCAACAGAGCGTCATTGAGGCACTATTTATATTTGTCTAAGTGAATGGGAGCTGCTTCCTAAGCTAAAGTTAAATGGAATATCAGCCCTAGTTTTCAAAGGAACAGCACCCTCTAGTGGCCAAATAAACATGGAACTGGTAGAATACTTGGTTGACTATACCAAGCATTAATGTTTAAAGAAAACAAAACATCTCTCAGGCATAGGAATAATCTTGTTTAATCCAGCAAAAAAAAATTGGTAAAGACAGTTGGCTTTATTCCAATTACACATGATATCAATTTTAGCTTCCGGTGGCATTGTATTTATTTTTTTGTAGCATGTGTTCTTAGCACCATTTTGCACAGTATTTCTGGAGATGGGTGCACTAATATTGTTGGAGGCAGTGACCTGCCCACTCATATGATTATATAAGTGAGGACAGGGCTGCATGTAGCAGAGTGTCATGATGTAAGTAGGGGTGTCGAGGGGGAGTTGGGGGGTATAAAGTATTAGGACCTGGGACTACCTGTGTAGTGGCCCTTCTTCAGTGCCCCAGGGCCCATACACAATAGGAGGGCCCCACTGCTGCCCACGTTCCCCATCTGTCCCTGGTAGGGTCGCTAGTAAGATCAGTGTGCTCCATATTAGTGCGAGCGATTGGGCAGGATCCGAGCTTATCTCGGCCCTCACTTCTCTCTCTCCTCCTCAGTCTGTCCTTCCTGGCCCGTGCTCACAACATTGAGAGTTCCCCACACGCTGGGACCGGGCTCTGGGTCCAGAACTCGAAATGCCACAAAATGATGACCTGGCAGGTCCTGGCTATCATCCACATCTACTCCACCTTACAGCTGCCTAACTTTGAGATAAAGGTAAGAGGGGTAACAGTATGGTCAAATTGAGGTAACAGTGATTGCATCATGGGGTAATAATTCTGGAAGGCCCACATGACGGGGATACAGTGCTGGTGGCATTTGAATGAAGGAGTCCCTGTACTGGTAGTATTTGGTGGTAGGGGGTGTCACAGTGCTGTGACTGTTGGAGAGCGGTTGGCGGTGAGTCACAGTGTTGTGAGTATTTGAGGTGGAGATCACAGTGGGGATTATTTAGGAGAATTCCCATAATAAACGTTACTAAATTAGTTGCCCTGGAGCACCACAAACCTTAATCTAGCTCTGGGCATACAGCACACAGTAATAGACCCAGGAGATAGCAGTATGAGGCGGTTCTGTAAAGGGAAATGCTGGGAATGGACTGTGCCCTCAGACTGTACAGCGCTGTACACAGTCCAGTGTTGGTTGTACAAGAATGAGAGAGAGACAGGACCGCCTATGTGCCTGTGCTGGAGTCTTACCCCACAGGCCAAGAGACACCATGAGGAAGGGAGAAGTGAGGGACATTGGCCTGAGAGTGTCAAGAAACTCAGACTAAAGAACCCCGGAGAGTTAGTAAAGAATTGAGTGTGAGGGTGCAGGGAAAGAATGTGACAGCCAAAGAAGGAAAGTGACCATTTCATGAGGAGACAAAACTTTACAGGTAAGGAGATTATCTATTATAATGTGTGATCCCTTCCACTGCCTCTATATAGATCTCGCCCAATATTACTCTATCACCCACCCCCTGCACCTGTAAAACTATAAACTCTCCTAATACTAATCTATCATCCCTCTTCTGCCTCAATATATCTATACCCCCTTCTAACACTAATCTATCATCCCTCTCCTGCCTCAATACAGCTATATCACCTCTGAATACTAATCTATCGCCCCACTCCTTCTCCTATTCATCTATATATCATAATAATATTAATATATCATCCCTCTCCTGCCGCTATACAACTATATCGCCTCCAAATACTAATCCGTCACCCCAATCCTACCCCTATATATCTATATCCCCTCCTAACACTAATCTATAATCCCTCTCCTGCCTCTATACACCTATATCATCTCTTAATACTAATCTGTTATCCCGCCCCTTCACCTATATATCTACAGTATATCTCCTAATAATACTAATCTATCATCACTCTCTTGCCACTGTACAACTATATTCCCTCTTTATACAAATCTACCACCTCTCTCCTGGCTCTATATAACTATACCCCCCCTAATGTTTATTTATTACCCCCTATGGGCGAGAGGGGAGCATAGGTACAAAGTATCGGGACCTGGGCTTGTCTGGGCACCTGGGCCTGCCTTTGTAGTGTCTATGTCCCCAACATGATGTGGCCACATAAACTCAGTCCTAATCATCTACGTAGGGGACCCCAATAAGTTGCTACGCGGGGCCATAATTCCTCATGACAGCAATGGATGTAAGGAGGGAAATGGAGGCAAGCAGGAAGCCACAGGTTGAGAGTTGAATAGTGGAAGGAGCATGGTCTTCCAACATCACTGAGTAGTGATTTCTTGTCAAACCAATGCAGAAAGATACAGCAGGTCCATGGATCCTACGTACGTAAGGAGGACTTGGGTTGGGACTTGCTGTATATCCTGATTGACAGATCTCAGGTAAGTAATCTTTTGGGGCCATTTTATACTTGGGATCTTCCACCCAAAACTAAATTTTAAGTTGTGGATGGAATTTTCATTTAAAACCACAATCTTTCTGCATCGGTTAGACAGGAAATGACTACTTTACGCTGTTGGAAGACCATGCTCCTCTCACCCTTGCATATTGCTTTCTGGAAAAAAACAAGGTTGGCAGGAGTAAAGAGAGTCCAGTGTTGTCTGCCACGCTATCCTTGCTACTGCTGACCTGGATTTTTTACATCGTCCACCGACAACACACTGACAGAGGTGTGACCATCAGAAGTGCCCGTAAAGTGGGCGAAGATGGAAGAAAGGAGAAACAGCCAAAAGAAGAGAAGGCATGAAGAAGAGAAGACTGGACTTACATTTTGTTACGATCTGCCTCTGGCTGCAACTTTGCATCTAGATGCTTCTGTGCCTTTCCCTGATCTTGTCTGCATGGGATATGTCTGGAGTCTCTCATATATGTATCTAGCCTGCAGTACCACTATTCCACCAAAGGGGCCACTGTGGTATGTGGACTGTTCTCCTAACTGCTAGAGTTAAGCTTTTTACTCCGGGATGTTTAGCACCCGTCTCTGGCCTTCAAAAGACTGTCTCTCCCAGCAGTCTATGCCAGTTCATCTGTTGCCTTAACTACTGCTGGTTTTCCTGCTTAAGTTCCTTGCATAGACCTCAACTTGTCCCTCTGTTTTGGCACCTCTTCCTATGACTCCTGACCCAGCATTGTTGAGACTTCGCTTCTGTTTTCTTCCTGGTATCGTGGTGGACCATCTGGCTTTGACCCCTGGCTTGTTTGGCCCTCTTGCTTTACTGTGTCTGCAGTTTATTGCTCTTCTAGCAATCCAGCACCTACAGTCTGTGGTATCTCCAGCTATCCAGCTATCTAGCTCCTGTGTCTGAAGTTGTTACACCTCTATGTCTGATCCAGTCTCCTGACTGTCTGCCAACCTGGACCTATGAGTACTCCGCCCTGCAATCCACTACCCTTTCTCTGCCTGCTGATCATCCGGTTCCTCTTGCCTCCTGACTAACCTGGAGTTCTGACACACGTGACTCATCTGCTGCCTCCTGACTAACCTGGAGTTCTGACACACGTGACTCATCTGCTGCCTCCTGCCTTATGAGTAACCTGGAGTTCTGACACACGTGACTCATCTGCTGCCTCCTGCCTTATGAGTAACCTGGAGTTTTGACACCCATGACTCACTGGTGCCTCCTAAGTAACGTGGAGTCCTGACAGCTGTGACTCATCCGGTGCCTCATGAGTAACCTGGAGTCATGGCACCCGTGACTCATCCGAGTCTCCTGAGTAATCAGAAGTCCAGTCAACCATGGTTCATTCATTGCCTCGTGCCTCTTGAGTAAACCAATCCAGGCTCACCTTCAGCCATTTTCATTTTTAGCGCCACAGTGAGCCAATCAGCATCTAATGCTTAATGTAAGCCCAGCTCAACCTAACCATCACTCCCACCTCTAGACCTCCACCACCTTAAAGTTTCAAGGGTCGAATGGAGACATCTTTCACCTCTGCTCATTATGGTGCTGGAATCTCCATGTTTTTCTTAAAAGAAAGTATCATATTCTAAAAGTGCAGATTTCAGTATAATATCTTGAATGAGGAATCTCTTACTTTATGCCTAAAATAAAGTGAGAAAGGGGGGTGGGTAGTAGGGAATAGACCTGTGTTTTAAAGTACATGATGATCAAACAGGTGTTAATCTCTTCTCTAGAATTTGACCTTTCCTCTTACAGCTGTAACAGTTGTTTACTGAACACAAAGATACATTATATAACACAGACAATAAAAAATAACTGATTTCTGCAGCAGGTGTCTTGTAAACTAAATTATTATTTCAGCAACTTTACAAAAGATATTAGAATATTGGTGCTAATTGGCACTTAATCTGTCACCAAGCATGCACATCTTAAATTCACCACAATGGTATATCACAAATGAATACTAATCCTGGCACTTCTCCAGATATGATTTTTTTTATAACCCCTTCCACAATTAAGAGAGTAACCACAATGGTTTATTTTTTGTTTTAACTCTTTTGTTTCCAGGGGGTATATTTACTAAACTGCAGGTTTGAAAAGTGTAGATGTTGCATATAGCAACCTATCAAATTCTAGTTGTACAAAATGACAGCTAGACTCTGATTGGTTGCTATAAGCAACATCTCCACTTTTTCAAAGCCACAGTTTAGTAAATACACCCCAGGGGGTAAATGTATCAAGCTGAGAGTTTTCTGGCGGGTTTGAAAAACCAATCAGATTCTAGCTATCATTTATTTAGTACATTCTACAAAATGACAGTTAGAATCTGATTGGTTGCTATAGGCAACATCTCCACTTTTCAAACCCGCCAGAAAACTCTCAGCTTGATACATTTACTCCCAGAAGTCTTTTTGTGTTTTTTTTGTGATACTTCCCTTAGTTACTTTGGAAAAATCAATACAACCCACAAAATATACTCCTCATTTTATTCTTCAAAAGCTAACATTTACAAAAATGCCAACTATGTGTACTTTATTGGAGGTCTGGTCTTAGTTTGATGTAACAATTAAAAAAACTGACTTCCCAGAGGGACAAGGGACAAGTGAGAGGGGCTTGATAACAGGATTCTCGCAGTCATGCAGTCATGATGACAAGAATCCCACCATCAGACACAGAACACAGCAGCATGATAACGCGCATAACGTCAATTAGGTCAACAAGACACCATCCCACTCATTCTACCAGAAAGAGAAGCGGAATCCAAGGGGGTGGTTTTCTCTCCCAGGAGTCCGTGGGGACTTCCTGAAATTTGTGAGTCTCCTGTACATTCCGGGAGCGTAGGCTGATGGGGGCCATGACAGTGACAGCACAGGAGTACAGTGTAAGGCTGGGTACACACTACAGAAAATTTCACCACATGCGATTTTACCAACGACTTTAAAATAAAGTCCCGATCAGCAGCCGATTCATGTGTACACACTAAATATGTTTTACACCATTTACCGTCAGATCTGTGCTCTTCATCTGTCATAACCATTGGCTGAAAAGATGGTGACTCTGCACACTCCATAGAGATCTATGAACACTGCTGGTCCTGAGTGCATACACACTGTAGGATTGGAACAACATTGTTCCATTGTTGAACGAGATTTTCATTTCAGTTTGAAAACCTCCTTCAATGATACAATGTGCTTTCGAATGCTAAATGTTCATTGTTGGAGAGTACACACTGTTATGTGCGTATTGTCGCTGACCAATAACGATTGTCGAACCTCGATTTGTGTTTCCAACGCACAAAGATTTATTCGCAAAAAGTAGAATATTATGCTCAAGCGAAGTGATAATAAATACAGCCGTTACTTATCGCAGGCGCTCTGGATCCAGTGTGCAGTCATTCAATCCTGAAGTCTGTGGACAAGATGTCTGAACACTGGATGTGAAGCTGCTGCTTATATACACACAGAAATACAGTAAAACAATGAAGATGGTATAGCTTGCATCTATTGGTCCAGGTCTCAGGAAGGTCCAATGGGTTGTCAATCATTGGCTAGTTCATCCTAAGGAATCCAAAGGAGGGGGTCACCTCTACAGGGGGTATGCTCGGCTCTTCCCTTAGTCTTAAGTAGTTCACAATTCCCTATCATTCATAACTTGTGTATGTACTCTGCGATTCCTTCGCAGAGTGAACCAAACAGTAGGAAATGTACAGAGGTTTATTATGATACCACTCATGATATGATTCCTTCAACCTGTTCCGTATATTTCATTAATATGCATGTAACTTTAATATAACACATAAATACTACTATATTTCGACATAACTGATTATGTGTTGCAACTACCATTAATGTGTACTATTTTATAAGTATGCGTGTTTGTGAGAATGTATGGTAAAAGACCAAATATTGTTGCTGCCACGTGTAGTGGATGCGTACGCCCTTTCACGCCGTAGCGTGCCCTTGTATGCCGTAGCGTACCATACGCATCTTTTCAGACAAAGACAACCAAGTTTGCTCGACTTTAATTGAAATGACTTTATCCAATTTGCTGACTTTGACAACACTAATGCTGCCCACTTGCTCAACAAGGCCCATGCATTCTGGAGAAATTCTAGGTGCACAAGTCGAGACTGGTGACAACATCATAGATGCACCACACCTGCAAAATTATTTACTGTAACTTTGTGGACACCCAGCAGACAGACAGCTATGAGTGATCATCGGAAGTCCATTGAGCTCCTTCACCCTCACTCCTCCCCTGCCACCTTAAAATCAACGTCTAATAAGAAAATTAAGTATGTCTACCTGTAATATGGATGGGGATCGGTGCAGATAGAGGTGGGGCAGGAATTTTTAGCACACGAATACTGTAGGAGAAAGTTTTATCTGGAAAGACTGTAAAACTACAATGGTCAAATGGCCTTTAAGATTTAGATAAATATATATTATTTTCTAAAAGATAAGTCATGTTTCACCAAATGGGGTTTGTGTCTTTAATATTGGCTACAGAGTGTACACATAGTAAATATCTCAGTTATTTCTAACAAACCCTTCACTTGTTATTCAGATAAATGCTTGGGACTGTGTTGTTGTTGTTGGGTGCCATTAAAATGATTACTGTAGAAATAACTTCAAGATCCTAATTCTGTCATGACTCAGAAACATTACAGCGCTTTCAACTGCACAGAGGGAAAATTACACCGTGTTGTAATACAGAAACCACCTTTTGGATTTATTTTCCTAAGCTATTGTTATGAATAGTTTTATTGAAAGCAAAAGTATTAGGTCATGCGTGCGGTGTTATTTTTAGGGCGTGGGGGTGAATGGGATAAACCACTTTTGATTAGTTCGGTAACTTACTGGAACAGTTCCACAGTCAGCGTAACATAGTAGTTGCAGGCAAACAGAAACAACGATATAATGTGCAATGAATTCGACATTCTCACCAGGAGGGAATAACTCTGCCTTTG
Organism: Mixophyes fleayi; assembly: GCF_038048845.1. Lineage (NCBI taxonomy): Eukaryota > Metazoa > Chordata > Amphibia > Anura > Limnodynastidae > Mixophyes > Mixophyes fleayi. The sequence goes on from NC_134406.1 coordinate 22,409,486, forward strand.
TTTTGCTGCGGTTTTCAACAATTCAGAGAGATGGCATTCAAATAAAAACATTTAAACCTGTTACGTGGGGCATGCTCCGGGTGCAGGATGCCATAGACAGTCAGTCACTCATGCAGTATGAATGGTTCATATGTTTAATTTTCACTATTTTAACATTCTTTTTTTTTTTTTTAAATCACTGGTATTGGTGCCTCTTCCATCTTCCTGAAAAGCAGCCCCCTTCACTGTCTGTTAGCCTAAGACAGAGTGCGCAGAGTGTCAATGCAAGCTCCACCCCCATGATTGACTCCCCTCCTGTTCCTCTCATCCCCTTCTCCTCTGCTCCTCCTCCTCTTCCCTCTTCTTTGCTCTTTCCACTCCTCCTCTGCCCCCCCTCCCCCCTCAGTTCCCTTCTGTCTTTCATTTTCATTTTTCCTCCCCTCCTGCACCTCCACATGGGACAACATTTCCAAAACACATAGGAGACAGACTAGTCAAACTCTGCAGATCAGGTAACTGTAGTGATGGTGAGATAATAATGAAACGTGTGGAAGGGATATTAATGTAATGTGTGGGGGGGAGTGTATTATTGTAATGTAGTGGGGCTATCAATTATAATGTGGGGGAAGCTGGTTGTCGCTAATATAATGTAGTGAAGGATGTCACACCTGCCACTGGTGTTAAATAAGTGGTGTGCACACTTTCCATCCATTTTCCTGGCATACATGCAGAGGCAGTGTGTGAGTGCCACCCATTGGGCTGTGGACTGTGCAGTCACGATGGACATTACCTATGAAAACTGGGGTTACAGTGGTGTCCAGAAACAATTTGGTCAGTTCCGGGAATATCTCTTAAACTAGAGAAAACAAACATTAGAATGTGTATGCTCTTTTCTGTACTTGAATGTGCAGCTTCAATGCTGCTCTTTTTGCGCTTTTCTTCCACTCCACATCCTTGTAATTCATTAAGAACTGTGACTAATACTTGTATGTATGCAAATTGGACATGGCATTTATTGACTATATAAATGGAGAAAGCAGTTAGTATCACATGATCATATATACAACTCTGTATATAAATAAGCTTTACTCTAATTTACATAACTCCAGTATAAGTTAATTTTACACCTCTATTCTCACTCACCACCTACTGCCCCAAGTGTGTTAAGGCCATAGAGGTCTGTTGTGAAGATACCGGGTTTTCTGGTCCAATTCTACCCACTTCACTCTACCTGGCCACCCACAGGTGCCTTCCTATGCCAGGGAAGCCTACCCAGTACCTTCTAAGGTTCTTATTAGTCACTCAGGCAAATGCAGCTAGACAGTAAAGCAATACATTTATTGTAATAAAAACAATCACTAGATTATTATACACACACACAGTAAATAAATGCCAGGCAGATTTACCACATCATCTGTCCCTTACCCCACTAGCTTAAGGAGCTACAGTCACCTGGATGTCCTGACTGAAAGGCCCATGGAGTTCTTCTCTTAGCTGCAGCTGTAGTCCACTGGTAGAGAATGAAAACTCAAAACCAGCTAATCTGCACCTTCCATGAATCAAATCCCCATAATGAACAGTCTGGAATGGCTCCTTCTATCTAGGGGCAAATTTACACAGTGCTTTCCCCTCCCTGGGAAAATCCCTGGGCCTCTCCTTGGTGAGTCCTAGACTAGGGTGGTTGGAGAGGAGTGTGGAGATGAGCTGTACTTTCACAGAAATTACCCTGCCAGATTGTAGACAAAACATCTGGAGTAGTCTTGTGAGAACAATGGATACTAATTAGCTTCCCCCCTCACCAGTATCTTGCAACCTGATCCCTACCCATAAGCCCCCTGGCTTCACTTTAAGGACAATGAATAACAACCTCACTGCTACTTCAACAATATACAATAACCAATAAACATATTTACAATGAGCTACAATGTCCCCTTATCCACATGTAATTAGACACTGCAGTTGTACTCTGTTCAGTTGGGGAACAGAAGCAAAGGCTATTAAAAGTACTTGGTATAATCTATATTTTGTGAGAAATGAGGGACCAGCTGGTTAGGGTGTTATCAAACTAATTTTGTCACATCTGTGTTTAACCAAAACCATTAACTGCCACAAAACACTATTTGTCTGCTTCAGAGGTCAGCCAAACAAACACCAACATTCACTTGGGACCTTGCCCTTGTCTGACTTTATTTCCGTAAATGTCAACCTTCTTGAGACCTTGCCCTTGGGCTTAACTTTTCTATTCTACTGGGCTTCTGTACCGACAAAGGGATAAATCACATAACCAAGACATTCAGGACCCCCACACAGGAAGCAGAATTGACCCCTCCGTCATGGAAACCCGAACACCATGGTGGCAGTGCTCATTTAGAGGTGGACACTTTGGCGTACATCAGAAGTAACAAGTGTATTTACTTATGCTGCACTATAGTGTATAGCTGGCATAGATATGTCGCTTGATACTAAATGCCAAAGTCACATTATACTATTTGTACACAATGTAATGATGTGTCATATACACAAGAGAGAATATTATTATTAATTATTTATATATTTTTTATAAGGCACCACAGATTCCGTAGCGCCGGACACAGAAGCATGTCACAAATAGATGAGGTAATACACATAGGTAGCACAGATGAGTGTGAGCAATGCTATGGGGACTCACACGGAGTATACCAAAATACATGACAGGACGTAGAAGGGAGTCAGGGATATTGTCCGGACAGTTATTTATTAATAAATGTGAAAATCATATTTTCTATACCAAAGGTGATCACAAATTAAATAAAATTTTCCCATCAATGGTGTGTTATGTAGTCAATGCTTGGGGGGTCATTGGCTTTATGGGATTGGATTTGGTTTAAAGGGATGAGGTGTACAGTGAGCTGTAATCAGGTAACCCCTGAATGACAGTCAGCTGGACATAGCTATATTGGGGAACCGTGACTTGGGTTTTGCCATTATTCGCCATCTCAGTTGGGGAGTCTCACACATTCAAAAGACAGACCAAGAGGACTTGAAGTGAATTACAGAGAGAGATCTCCCGTAATTTGGAGAAAACTTGTTGGAATGGCTGGGGAGACTGGCCAATCAGCTGGGAGGGTTGTTGTGATAAGTTGTGGCCCATCGTTGAGCAGAAGAAATGTTGAGGAATGGTCAGTAGCTATGGATGCCAAGCTGAGCCTTACATAAAAATGAAAATGAAAAAGTAATGTCAATTATAATTATAATAAAATTATTCTGCAAGGGACACCCATGTGGGTTTTACTTAGCCACCTGCACTGGTGGGTTGGAGATGAGACATATAACATGTCTCTCAATCTAGATCTGGTCACCTGATGTGGTCCTCTGTAGACTTGCCTAGAGAAGTGTGGGTCCAAGATAATATGAAATATCTCCCATGCCCCTGTGGATTTTGCTCTACCGCAATGGATGAATGTTAAAAATTCCGATAATCCATATCACCCTAGACATCTGGGAGATGGAGACTGATTTTATTGCAAATACGCTCTTTTATATTCATTCATGGATGAGTTATATATATCATTTAGCATCTGTATAAACCTATATTTCTCCAGGAGGCACATTCATTGCTCCATACATGATATCAAATCTCTACTCAAGAGTCAAAAGGTCACAATGGAATCCCAATGGCATGGTGGAAGTCTACTTAAGTGGACATTATACATAAATGATATTAAATCAAAATATATTACAGATTGTTTAAAAATTTGACCTAATATTATTATTTACTTTTCATAATCGCTTGTGATCCTACCACTATTATAAGTATATGCCCCCTGGGGGACATTATTATACTTGTCGGTGGACATTTTAATGTACCTCTGCTGAACAAACGTTTGTCAGTTTTGACTAAACATAAAACATAAATATAAAGTAAAATAAGGTTCTTTGTATAGCATACGTGCATAAGTTTCCCCAAACATCTAGGGAGACCCACTTATATATGAGATTTATTTTCCATATAAATACTTTCTTTGAGTCCCATAAAGATCAGGGTATCAGAATGTACTTTTCTAAAGATAGACTTGCCTGTTGACATGTTTTGCAATATATATCAAGATCGTTATGGAAGGAGACGATTGTTTAATTTCGGGATTTTAGTTACACTCCATCTAATGAGGTAAATGATGTCTGCCGATGCTGTGGAAAAATCACAAGTTACCCTTCATTGGCTGAACAGATCTTTATTTAAGAAACAACATTTTGAGAGATTAACAAAAAATAGTCTCTTTTGCATAGCGTGTTTGTGGATAGAGGACTCGCAACCAGTCAAGGCACGATTCACTGAGAAGCAACAAGCTGTTTTTTTCTCCCTGCAAACAGTAATCAGACGATGGAATTTGACTCTGGATGAAGAAGGGATTGCTTATTCAGCAAGGGAATATAGAATGCATGAAAATGTATAACTCCTCTATGGAAAATGTTAAATGTGTGAGTTAACCTTTCTTTATCTGATAAAAGTCATTTAAAGTGTTTGTGCCAGGGTCTGGGGTTGCTGAAGGTTCTTCACGCACATTTGCACAATCTGCTGTTATTTATGCGTCTTGATGGTGGCTCTGTTTCCGAGAGCTTTGTATGGGTGGTGGAACTACTGCCAGAGCTGTCCATGCGGCTAATATAGGCACTGGGGTTCTGTGATGCTGGTTCATCTGCTCTGGGGGCCACTGCACATGTTCAAAGGAGCAGAGGGAGGGACTTCAAAGTGCGTCACCGAGATCCACCGAATTGGACCCCTCTGGGGTCCATCGTTCGAGTGTTAGGCCCCTTGGCCCCTTAGTGTGCCCATCATGACACTCGGTAACATGACCAAAATCTGCACCTTGATAGGTACATACTATATAAAGATAGATAGATTTGCTCTCATTTCTAAGAATTGTCTGGTATAGGTTATGTTGCTACCGGTTGCTCATTATTCTACTGTTATTATGTGTACCAACTTTACCTGAACTTTGAACTCTTCCAGGCCTTTACTTTGCTTAATTTGACCTTGATTTAGGCTGCTAATTCTCTATGGTTGCTGCTGATCTGATTCCTGACCCTGGTTAGTTTAGACTTTGTCTTCCTGACCTATTTTCTAAACCTGAGTAATAAATACCAATAACTACATACAGAAGTCCTGGGATCAACATAGTACTGATGAGCATATCTAGCTCTAAGGTTTAAAGGGACTGCTATAGGTGAAATCACAATTATCCTTGGTTATGTGTGTTCCAACATTTTGTGACTTGGACCAATATCCATGACAAGTGTTGACACATAGACATTTTTTGCCTCCTATTTGCACAGAGCCCCCTTCACCACCACTAATGAGAACAAGGTAGGAACAGACCTGTGCACTAACGTTGAGGGAAGTGGTTATTCATGGTGCAGGGGGGGGGGGAGACACAACGCTCCATGTTTTGTAATTCATACTAGCCAATCAGAGACATGGTTTGATTAGCATGATAGAAGTTAAATTAATACAATAAAAATAAGCTTGAATGCTTTTGGTTGATCATTGACATACTGTTACCCTTCTATGGGAACCCACTAATGTCTAAATGAGGTTGTCGTGCATGCAGACTCATTGCCAACTCTTTCATGGCTTCTGGTCCATCAAACATCTTTCACTTCGGCAGGAGGTCGAATACGATTCATTCCACAGTGCAATTCATAAACAACAGGGAAGACAGAAGACATCTAGATATTAAGAGACACCATGTTAGGCGTTTTGTATTGTGGAATACAAGTGGACAGAGGTACAGTAAAATCATTCTCCTGTTTTCTAAATCTGTCCAGCCAGTAATAGGATTATGTCATACTTCTTTGCACTTTTCCAAGTATGGAATGAATTATAAAGGCTTTTCAACCTTTTGCCAGCACTTTTTAAAAGATATATGTTTACATTGGCTATATTAAACATTTTCCCAGAAATGCAACCACTCTTGTGGAATATTCAATACTTTATCTGGTTATTTTAGCAAAGCAACACTTATTTGACTGTTACTCAGCAAGAAATTGTTTTCATCCAATCTTTCTTGGCATTACAAAACAAGTGACTTGCATTTGGGTGACCTAGCGTATTTTCTTACAACCATTAATAACATTTAAATTTGATGCTGTGTGGACTTAGAACCCTCAACTCCTTCTCCTTATGTTGATGGAGGGACCACCAACCTATAGATATCCGTGGGGTGGTGTCCCCATGTGGAGATCCCCAGTTTTATACTTTTATACACCGAAACTGTGAATTGTTTCAATCTTTTAGGCTGGAAACTGTACGATGGGATGATTGCATTGGCAGCCTGGCCTGCAGACTTGCCTGCTCCACATCTTTAAATTGCACCGACATACATTTCCTCACTTGTCTCAAAATATATCCCAACTCGACACCTCCGTTCTGCACAAGATCTGCGTCTCTCTTCCACTCTCATCACTTCCTCCTATTCCCGGTTACAGGACTTTTTTTCGGGCTGCACCCACTTTGTGGAATTCCCTCCCACGCACAGTAAGACTTTCCTCTAGTCTTCAAACCTTCAAGCGTTCACTGAAAACCCACCTCTTCAGACAAGCTTATAATATTCCTCAACCAACATCCTAATCTCCATAGATTGTAAGCTTGCGAGCAGGGTTCTCTTACCTCTCTGTCTGTATGTATTACCCAGTATTGTTTTATTAATGTTTGTTCCAAATTGTAAAGAGCTACGGATTTGTTGGCTCTATATAAATAAATGTTGATGATGATGATCATTCGATACCACCATATATGAAAGTCCCAGTCGTGCTTTGGAGACGAAATCTAAAAGGTTCCCAACTTTACAGGTATCTAGTACAGGGCCACCACCTTTTGGCCTTAGTAATGGCCAGCATAATTGGTATTAGTAATAAAAACCAGCAACACAGCCAATCTTCCTACCATTGATGCCCCCACTACCGCCTTTTCTCCTTTGGCCTAATCCTCACACTGAGCACTTCCATGACATGATGGGGTTTTCTCTTTGCTTACTCATTTGTCACTGCAAATGGCCGGAAAGAAGCTGATATTCTTCAAGCTTCCATCACATGACGCCACCAAAGCAGCTTTCTAACCACTCAGATGGTAAGTCTCCTCCTCTACCTAACTGTTAGACAATATTATTCTTTAAGGACGGACAAGGCCTCAAAAGTGTCCCAAGTCCTGACAAGGAAGCCACATATTGCTGATCAGCAATGGAACATATCATGAAAAAAAGATCAGCAGCAAAACTGTAAGTAAATCTATATCTGGTTCGCTAATCTTCTGAAAAGACATCATCATCTAGGGCCTGATTCATTAAGGATCTTAACTTAAGAAACTTCTTATTTCAGTCTCCGGGACAAAACCATGTTACAATGCAAGGGGTGCAAATTAGTATTCTGTTTTGCACATAAGTTAAATACTGACTGTTTTTTCATGTAACACACAAATACTTATTTGTACACTGAAATTTAAAGTTGATATCTGTGTGCTACATGAAAAAACAGTCAGTATTTAAATTATGTGCAAAACAGAATACTAATTGGCACCCCTTGCATTGTAACATGGTTTTGTCCAGGAGACTGAAATAAGAAGTTTCTTAAGTTAAGATCCTTAATGAATCAGGCGCCTAATCACTACGCACTTACGTCTGCTTGCGCCTGGTTAGAACGGAGGAGGGGAGGGGCGTTCTAACGCCGGCAGAGTACAAAACAAGGCATAATTAAGAAAGTGTGGCTCATGCAGACTTGCAGAAACACCCATATATGTCTGTTTGGAGACATATCTTTGGCGCCTGCCCTATAGAATATATACTTGCTGAAGATGATGACTTGTTGTACACCAATCGCATAAGGTGGTGATGCGGAGGTTTCGTGCAATTTACTCCCGCTATGCCACCAACACTGCATCAGCCCCCGTTTTTCTTCACATAACCCTTACACCCCCAAAGGAAAAAAACGAAAACTGGGTGGAATTATTATGTTGTGATACAAACCATTTCCAGACCCTTCTGCTTCAGAGATAATTCATTTACTCTACATCCCCAGCGCAGATAAACAAATTAAGTGATTTTTAGCAGCCTTGTAAAGTTAATGCATTTTAAAGCACAAGAAATGAAAGGACACATTCCTCTATCAATTGGTTGCTGCTAACAAATATTTATTCGACTCTGATTCAGGAAAGGCTGAGAGAGAACAATCTCTTTGAAGCTATGTCCCGGGCTGACACATGATAAATGTGACTGTCTAAACATTCGGATACTTTCTCATTATGGATGAAGGTGACGTGGCATTTTCACGTGCATTTTCCGTAACCTACTCACCCCTATGCTTTTACAGCGCTGCACAACTGCCTGGGGTCTATGTTCCAATTTTATTTTGTTTAACGGAACAGTCCTTCCCAGGACAAAAAGTTAATTGAGGACAAAGACACGTTTAGCCTGTTGCAGCTGAACATAGTAACACATCTGTAGATTTATAGGACTTTTCTTAATGATATGAACTAATATTTTGCTTTTATCTTTGTTGTTACCTTCTGTGCTTTTCAGCCATTTATTATATTATCAGGTACAGTTATTGGGGGATTTTGTTGCACATTGACACAACAAAGTTGCGATCTCTGCATCGGATACAGTTACTTAATTTGGCCCAGGTCACTGCAATAGTAAGATAAGTTTGGGAGGAAAGCATTTTGTGTTGGGGAGAAGGGGCCCTGCAAGGGCTCAGCACATACACTTTGCATCATCTTGCCCCTTTGGCCATAAACACTTCTGAAGCAGCTCAGTCTAACTGCCCCCTCTCTCACTGAAGCCTCTTGCTCTATTAGAGCTACAGGTACTGACACTATGGACAATATCATGGAGGCCCAGTCATCACAGACATAAAATTGTCTACTGAGTGCAGTCTCTAGTGCCAGACAAGGTTCAACGAGAATGAAGGCTCTGAGACCATGGCCCCGGCACAGGACTGGTGCATAGGCAAACCAAGGGGGGTTTCCTAGTGCTTGGAAACCCCCCTCCAAGCTTGGGACACTGTATAATTGAGGTGGCTGGACCCTGCCTCCGCTTCACACGGCGCTACTTGAATAGAGGTGCACGCAGCATTGCCCATGTATATTATGGGGATAGGAAGAGTTGGGGAGCAGTCAAACACTGTCTAAAATTATAGCCACACCCCCATGCATGCTGGCGGTATGGTGTGGAAACCTATCTCTACAAATCCTGCATTTGCCCCTGTGGTGTGGACACTATCCTAGAGCCAGGGGAAGGTCTGATGTTTTGTTGGTTTGGATGGACAGTGCCCTATTTTACCATTAATTGATGGCCACCGAACACAGGAGCAAGAGGGAGCTCTTCTCATCCGGGCCACCTGTACATTTCCTCTTGGAACATAAATTTGCCAGACTTCTGGGAACCCTACGAGCACACCAATGGGCTCTCCTAGTGACATTCTCCTTATTCCATGTGGTGAGAGGTATCTACTAATCTACTAATGAAAGTTTAACCCACCTTGGACTTCCTCTCCATGGACTTATTATACAGCTTGTTACTGTTATTCAACACGATGATTATGTTTTTGTGTGCACCTAACATATTCATGTCCACGGTATGTTCCATAAATGACTTCCAAGAGTTTTACTGTATGAACGTTACATTTATAACTATTCTGCTTTGCATACAAATGTGAAATTAATGTGTTTTCCCTGTCTCTACCAAGTCCCATCAGTGGTAACATATATTTGCACAGACCCAATTGTGCTCCATTTCCCTTAGACAATCCTTTGCAGTAAGGTCAGCCAGCAGTGATTGTGTAGCACAGTCGGCATACTTTGAGCATGAACTACGCACATGACCCGCAAATGTTCAATTTGGGTCTGTAGACGTTTGTAGTGCGGACATGTTTGGGTCCTTCGATCTGGTAAACTTCGATCAAATTTCGCCAACTGTACATTACTTAGATCACTACAGGCTTAGCTTGCAACAGGAAATAACGGAGGAGGGGTGAGAGCTGGTGACCCAGGAGATGAGAGCGGCATTTTATATCAAGGGGTTAAACCTAGGTAGATAACCCATCCATCCACATCCAGAGGAGTTTTAAAAGGTACTTGTCTAGCAAAGATGAGGGAGAGTCTACTTAGGTGAGTGGTTGTTGTTGGAGATAGGATCGACTGGACCTTACAAATCTCACTGGAAACGTTATGTATCAGGCATGGACAACTTGCGGATCTCCAGGGGTTGTGAAACTACAAGACCCAGCATGCTTTGCCAACCGATTGCCCACTGGTAGCTGGTAGGGTATGGCTAGCACATGTAGCTTCACAGCTCTTGGAGAGCTACAAGTTGTCCAGACCTTTTATACATTGTCCATACGTAGAACTGGCGCTTTGAAAGCATTTTCTTCAAACGGCAATTTTATTAAAGACAAAACCGAATGGGCTTTGTCTTTAATAAAAGTGCCGCTTTAAAAAATGCTTTCAAAGCGCCGGTAAACCGCCGCATAGTAAATGTACCCTTAAATCTGCAAATGTTTTCACTTTGCTCCCTGCAAAGTAAAAATGGTTTTGCTAAGGTGCCACTCCCCTTTCAGGCGATTCCTAATTCTAAATGAGGTCCATTGTAAGGATACTAGGGTCAGTGTGGGTGAAGGTGGGTCACTTTTAAATGTAACTTGGTATATTAAGCATAGTGTTCCAAATGACCAACAATCTTCTTATCCTGATAGCGCTGAGTTCCAAGCAGTCTGGATAATTAATCCCATACCTGCAGATGAAGTGTAGGTGTACGTCATACTTCCTGGTGAAACATTTATAAATGAATAAGATGAGTTGTTTTGTTAGGATTATAGGTTTAAGAAGGGGGATGAACCATGCAACACAACATACTTCTACTTTTAAGTCTCTGAACAAATACCTTAGAGAACACACAGCCTTTAGCCTAGTCGGAAGCAATATGTGAAGCATGGAGATTAATGGAGGGTGCAACTAGGCAGGAAATATGAGCCAAATATTTGTTGTAACTTGATAAAAGTAGGGAAATGTAATGTTCAGTGATGTGATTCTCAATTATAGTGTTCCAATAAAGAAATGATTTGGCATGTCGGAGCACGGGGAGAAATGCAATACATGTCATGGTTGTTTATGGGGTTTTTTTTGTTAGCGATTACATCATATGACTGATACCAGCACTGGGGAACGGAGAGGACTAGTCAAAAGGTTTATTTATATTTGGACTAGCAGCAATGTTTTAGCCTTCTTGTCAGTGAATTGGAAACATGCCTTGTGTTTCGTCGTGCTCCTTTCTGATCACACAATCTTTCATTATGTTGACTTAAAGAATTGCTTTGAGATATCACCAGGAAAAGTCATCACTGATCCATACAGAGGTCAAAGCTATACGAAGCAAAGCTTGTGAAAGATGGTGAAGTATCTGTGGAGGGGCCAAATATGGGTGGGAGGAGCTTAGTGTGCTGTAAAAAAGTGTGATCGTGTTTTAAAGGGTGTGGCTATGCAAACTAGTGGGTGTGGTTTTAATAGAGTGTCTGTTTTTGCATTTTCTAATGCAAATATCCACTTGAAACGATGCATACATGCTAAAACAAAAGAACAGTACTGTAATATATTCATCATCAACATTTATTTATGAAGCGCCAGCAAATTCCGTAGCGCTTTACAATTTGGAACAAACAGTAATAAAACAATACTGGGTAATACAGACAGACAGAGCGGTGAGAGGGCCCTGCTCGCAAGCTTAAACTCTATGGGACAGTGGGAGTCTAATACATGAGGGTAGGTGCTACAGGGGCAAACGCAGGATGTGTAGAGGGGGGTTTCCACACCACGCCACCAGTGGGCGTGACCATCATGCATGGGGGCGTGGCTATAATATTAGACAGATCTTGGCTGCTCTCCAACTCTTCCTATCCCCATAATATACATGGGCAATGCTGCGTGCACTACTGTTAGGTGCACGCAGCTCTCCCATTTCAAGCAGAGCCGTGTGAAGCGGGGGCAGGGTCCAACCAGCTCAATTATACAGTGCCCCAGGCTTGGAGGGGGGTTTTCAGGCACTAGGACACCCCCCCTTGGTTTGCCTATGTGCTACATCATATTGCATATTTTTCCAGCTAGAATGCAAAGGAATAAAGTATTGCATGGGCTGTGTGATTAAAATAAAATAAGTGCCTCTTATTTGTATTGTTCAGCTTCTGCGCAATTTGTAGTGTTTTTACAAGTAAGGAATATAAAAAATGTCTTGTCATTAACAGGGAAGCAAAACGGGAGAGATACGGGTTACCCACAAACCAGTCCTAAGACGAAAAAAAAACAAAAAAACTTTGCATTAATGTCCTTTATATGGCACAAAGGATGCTGGGAGCGAAGCATGGATAATGCCGAGTTAAGATATTGAACATTAGCATGTGTGGTATGACAAAGAAGGATACACTTAGTGTACAGCACACAGCTAGTGACAATGTAATACTTAGCATGCATGTTATGGTAAAGGAAGTAAATAGTATGCATACAATCCCAAAGAGCACGATATATAGTTCAATGCCCAGAATACATAGGCTCATACCACCATATACAGCCAACATAGTAGGGTTTGCAACAAAATGTAATATTCCAATTAATATGCACAGCATGGTATAACCTACCTAGTATTAAACCTAACAAGATTAAACATGCAAAGAATAAGCCCAACAGAATGTAACGTGCAAAAAATTAGCTTAACATGATGTCATATGCCAAGAAATAAGCCCAACATGATTTAATGAACCTAGTAATAAACTCAACATGATATAATATTCCTAGTAATAAGCCCAATATGATATAATATACCTAGTAATAAGCCCAACATGATATAATATACCTAGTAATAAGCTCAACATGATATAATATACCTAGTAATAAGCCCAACATGATATAATATACCTAGTAATAAGCCCAACATGATATAATATACCTAGTAATAAGCTCAACATGATATAATATACCTAGTAATAAGCCCAACATGATATAATATACCTAGTAATAAGCTCAACATGATATAATATACCTAGTAATAAGCTCAACATGATATAATATACCTAGTAATAAGCCCAATATGATATAATATACCTAGTAATAAGCTCAACATGATATAATATACCTAGTAATAAGCTCAACATGATATAATATACTTAGTAATAAGCCCAATATGATATAATATACCTAGTAATAAGCTCAACATGATATAATATACCTAGAAATAAGCCCAATATGATATAATATACCTAGTAATAAGCTCAACATGATATAATATTCCTAGTAATAAGCCCAATATGATATAATATACCTAGTAATAAGCCCAACATGATATACTATACCTAGTAATAAGCTCAACATGATCATCATCATCATTTATATGGCGCCAACTAATTCCGCAGCACTGTACATAAGTCCCTGATGTAATAGAGCTTACAGTCTAAATTCCCTAACACACACAGACAGAGACTAGGGTCAATTTGATAACGGCCAAATAACCTACTTGTTTGTTTTTGGAGTGTGGGAGAAAACCAGAGCACCCGGAGGAAACCCACGCAAACACGGGGAGAACATACAAACTCCACACAGATAAGGCCGTGGTTATGAATTGAATTCCTGACCCCAGTGTTGTGAGGCAGAAATGCTAACCACTAAGCCACTATCTAATATACTTAGTAATAAGCCCAACATGATCTAATATATCTAGTAATAAGCTCAACATGATATAATATACCTAGTAATAAGCCCCACAAGCTGTAACATGACAAATAATAAGCCCTGCATGACTGAACATGTCAAGTTATAATCCCAACATGATGTCACATGTCCTGCAATAATATGTGCAAGACTTAACATGCCAATGAAAAAGCACTAATTGATGTAATTACCCATCGGGATTCCCTGGATTAACGGTGCAGGCTGGGCTGGGGGGCAGGGGAGCATCAGCCCCCCAGGCCGATGGCATAGTGGGCTTCCTTGGGTCGGGTCACTGGGCCATCTGCATTTTTTTTTCCTTTAAAATGTTCCTAATAGCCTGCTGAGTCGAGTCTTACCCCCCTGGATTTGCCAGCCCTCCCCTGTCTGGATGTCCAACGTGATGCTAAGAAGTGCCCCTATCATTATCCTAAAATTTCTAGCATTGTTAATCATAGTGACTATAATAAGAGGTTCAGGGGATACCGTGGCGCAAAGGTGAAGCTGTGTGGTTTTGGGTCTGTAGTGAAACGAGAAAAGGGGGTGTTAAGGGTGGGCTACAGTCCACACCACAACAACAGCACAGACAGTCCTAAACCCCATACTGCATTATAACATGAGGGATTTAATCAATGAGGTCTGTGTGTATAATCCCCAAGCAGCAATTATGTACAGTAAAATAATGATTTGATATGTTGTAGAGGATGGTGAAAAACATTTTCTTGCCTTTCGTCATATGTTATCAGCTTCAATAATCAGATTCCTATTCACTCCCTGTTCTCTGTACCACATTTCTGTAATAAAGTCATCATTAAATCCCTAGTTACTCTTTGCCCCTGTTAGCGGCAATTAACTGTATGTAACAGCAGACCTTAATTATTATTATTTTTTTATTATCATAGCAGCTTCCAGTAGCTCCAAACCTTAAGGTGGGTCCATCCCCTCCACATAGTGGAGGCAGCCGTTTGGGGGCTGAATTAAAATTTACAAGACTACAGCCAATCAATACACTAGGAACTGGTGACATCACAGGGCGTGAGGCTCACATCGTGATTGTCTCTGCTATGGACATCATCATCATCATCATTTTTTTATATAGCGCCACTAATTCCGCAGCGCTGTACAGAGAACTCACTCACATCAGTCCCTGCCCCATTGGGGCTTACAGTCTAAATTCCCTAACATACACAGATAGACAGAGAGACTAGGGTCAATTTGTTAGCAGCCAATTAACCTACCAGTATGTTTTTGGAGTGTGGGGGGAAACCAGAGCACCCGGAGGAAACCCACGCAAACATGGGGGGAACATACAAACTCCACACAGATAAGGCCATGGTCAGGCATTAAAGTCATGACCCCAGTGCTGTAAGGCAGAAGTGCTAACCATTTAACCACATAGGAACTGGTGACATTATGGGGCATGAGGCTCACATCGTGATTGTCTCTGCTATGGACGTAGGTGATGAGTAGACATAAGAGAGGACGCGGCAGCCTCCAATCAGCAAAAGCAGCAATTGTAAAATAAATATGTAATTTAACTTTCACATGTGTGAAACAGTGTCTCTTGCATAGCACCTTAACATAAGTGTTCACATATTTCGGGTATAGCCCCACTATAAGTGTTGAAGGCTGTCTGGACCTTAAATAAACACATGCACGTTATTTTAAAATGTAATTTGCAGTTAAATAAATGACATAAGTAGTTTCTCCTCTATAGTCTCTTGATTCATGGCAGATGAAGCACGCTGAGGCTCCCAACAATTTGTTCCACTTGGAACAGGGAAGATTTTGTCATTTTGCTAGTTGCTGGTGTCTGAAGCCATTAGGTGAGAAGCAAGGAGTGAATTGACAGGTCTGTGCTGTTGTACAAGCAATTAGGAAAGAATCTTTGCACATTCCTACTCTCTGCTGGAATAGATGTCATCACAGATCAAAGGTCACTGCCCCTGTATTATACATTTCAAAATAAGTATGTACTATTTATTTCCTACATTTTCCAAGAAAAAAAGAAATTCAGCTAAATGAACCTTACACCCTTTCAGACTGAAAAATATCTATTTTTATGGTTTAACCTGAAGTTTAAAACTTATATATGAAATACCTCCGCCCACAGGGTTAAGCACAAGATTGTGGCAGCAAATTAAAATATTGCATTTCATCAAAGTATTCATATTCTATGTGTATATATTTTTTTGCACAAATACAACCTATTGTATATATAGCAGATATTATTGATACATCCTGAAATTTATGTAAGGTTGGGAAAAAAAAAGAATCCGTCAAATACTATAAATAGCAGCGCAACATCATATAAATGGTAAGCATGGTTGCATTCAGAGAAGGGAGGGGTAGAAAACAGAGAGAATACCAGCATTTTCCCAGAATCATGGCGATACAAACATGGCTAGAGTCGCTAAGCAGGAGACCGTCAGACCAGGTAGAAGGAGCTAGTCATGGGCGCACAGATGGATAGGATAGAAAAGACAGGAAAACATGAATGAAGAGGAACCTGCTCGTCAGAGCTTACAATCTAGAGGGAAGGGTCAGACACAAAAGGGTGAATATCAAAGTACTAGCCTTGGATGCTGTTCCAAGTTGAACACCATATAGGTGATAAAAGGCACTTCCATTATAGAACATAAATGTGTTTATTCAACGTTTTGGCTGGATGTTGACATGCCTGACAATAACTGGTATACCCATCAGTAACGTTGAATGAATGAAGTTGGGATCTGCAATGACAAGCATCCTGTGTGTCCTCCTTGCTTATATATTTAAACAATTCCAAAGGAACTTCAATTATACTTATACATATACGCACATAATTCCTTATAAGACATCATGAGCAATAGTTTTACAGCAAAGATATTAAAACATTTTAATTATAATTATGATAAATTATGTTTGGTATGTATAGTTTGATTTTTAATGATGTTTTTTCTTTTATCCCTGTAGATATACAGCTGGAGTGACTGGGCTTTAATCCCTGCTGCCTTCTATAAGCGAGTCTGGAAGCCTTACAAGCCTTACAAGCAGGCCACCAGTCAGAGCTCCGTGACCAGCTGTCGCTTGACAGCCTCAGGTCAAAGGGCAACAACAGGAAACCAATTGACATGGTGATTGCTGGGATCACACTAAAAGTTTGTTTACAGAAGCAAACTTTTACTGGCCCCCACAATGGTTCTAGCTGCTAGAGACAGAGAGGAGGGGAGGGGAGGGGAGGGGAGGGGAGGGGGGGGGGTGCTAGTTTTAACAGTGTATATATAGAAGAAATATATATTTTATTTTAATTTAATTACACTCTTCCCAAATTCTCACCTTGTATCGAAATCAGGGAGTATTTAGATGATTGTTTTGGTTGTAAGGTTGATCGTTAGATTAATTGCTGGGCTATTTACTATTTTTAGGTTGTTAGGTACTTTATTTACCTAAGGTGGGTCAGTGTGTGTGTCCTTGTGTGAACATGTTAAGCTGTAAGCTCCAATGGGGCAGGGACAGGTCCCAATAATATTATAATAATATGGATAATATGTAGGCGCTATATAAAGGATACTAAATAAAAGTATTATTATAATTATTATTATAATTGCTCTAAGTTTCCATCTCTAGGTGCAAATGTCTATTCACTGTCTGTTCCCTGTTGCCTAGTAGTAGCTGGGATGTCTGATCAGCACAGACGAAATGCGTTGGTCCTACGATCACCTACATCTCTCCAAATTCCTGCCTCCACACTTTTCCACTGAACAACAAGCAGAATCGGAGCATGCGTTCCACGGCATCCGTTCTGCGTTCCATGATGGCCATCTTGAATCCGGAAAACTTCCACACAGCCGGAACACACTACAGAGCGTGCATTTGCAACAGACAAACTGCTCTCATTAGAGCAAAATGAGTATATACAATCTGACCTTATTGGGGCCCATGAGCTTTAAACATTTTCTCCTTTCTCACCAGACCCACTCTGAACTGTCCCACTATCTATTCCTGACACCTACCTACCTCAACCTATCTACCTAGCATCTCTGTCCCATCTATAAGCAAACATGAGCTGTCAAACATTCATAGACCCACCCCAGGCTGCACACTCACCTCTCTACCCCACCCCACCCCACCTCTTCTCTCTACCCCCACTCCTTTGTTATTTGTTCCCTTCACAGGACAAGTAAGAAAGACACAAAAACCACAAGGTCTACTAGGACAGTAGGTTCATGATATGCAAAGATAATTGGTTCACCCCTACAAGGACCAGTGATATATTATTTCACCAACTGCCCAGACATGCAACACATCAAAGCATTCTACACCATAATAGTAAGTCAGCACACTCTTAACTTAACACTTCTTCTTGTTTCCATACAGGTTCAAAAACGTACAACCTCAACTTTGTGCCACGGTACCACACACTACTACTAAATAAAAGCACATGGAAGCCCCTTAGTCCTCTGCAGACAGCACTACAGGTAACAACAGCACAGAGTCCAATCTGCATACAGGTCCATTTAGAATGTTTACATATCCCTGTCCATTAATGTACTCAGCCTCATCCCACTCACATTACTACTGTTTGTTATACATAATATGAGCAGCGCCTTTATCCTATTTCGACAACATAAAGGGCGGATTCCCTCCAATATATATATACATAATCTTACTGAGTGATCATTAACCCTTGGATGGCACTACAATGTAATTGAACATCCTCATTGTGGAAATATATGATACAATAGTTCTAAATAGTAAATTAGGAAACTGTTCTCCAGTGCATCATGGTGGACCAGTATAAGTGACAGAACGCACGCTTGCACTCCTTGCACTAAAATAGAAAGAACCAGCCCCTAACAATGATGTCTTCTAGATCTGATGACCAAAGGTGGATCAAACATTAGTCTAGAAGAATGAGTTATTGAATAATACACCAGTTCTCATGTGGGGCCCCTTAAAGTGGAACTTAACCCCTCAAATATAAAAATAAAACTTAAACCTACAAGTATAAAACATACTAACCCACAATTTTAAATGAAAAATACCAGGCCTTAAAAACTCATTAAAAGGTCATCTTTCTTCACAGTATGATAAAGAATTCTCCAGAGTCAAAATTCATACACACCCTTAAATCCCTACAACAACAGGGTTTGACTTATATGACAGCTGAGGCTTTAATCTCTCTCTACATATTTACAGTCTTTATTAGTCATTTCCAGCTACAAAATTTATACTCAGATACACTCCCTACATATACATTTAACTTGCCGCCCACACAGACAACACTCACTTAACCAAGCCCTGGAGCAAAGAATTCATGTGAAAATGAGAATGGGACCCACCCAATGCATATTTTCTTTTCTTAGCTTCTCCTTCAACATAATGAATTAATGATACACACACTCACATTCCAATGTGGTTTCCTTACTTATTACTTGACACTAATGCTTTTACCTTGCTTGCAGCTTATACCGTCAGCCCAGACAGTTGTTTTGTAATTAGTGAATAAATGTTCTAAATAATCCATTTATTAAATAGATTAAAAAACATCCTGGGCAGAACCAGTTTCTGTCATAGGCCATTGGGGCGATGATAATGGGCAGGTATGGTCAACTTGTGGCTTCAGGTGTTTTCAAGCTAAACTCCCAGCATGCACTACCAGCTGTCTGCTGCTTATATACTGGCAAAGCTGGGGCTTGTAGTTTGATAACACCTGGAGAGCCACAGGATGGGCAGGTCTGTTATAGGCCCTAAAACAGGTATCCTCTTAGCCTTATCTTTTGCCTGCATAGCATGTTGAACTTTTCCACCAATATATGAAATTAATTTAGGTAGTGAAAAAATTCAAACAGTTTATCTGGAGAGGGGAGAGTGTTCCTATAGTCATCTCTATGACAGGACCAGATTATATAGGGACTGTTCAGAACAATAGGTGTATTGATTTTGGTTGTTGCAGAGTTTGGGGCACCTAGGTTTGTGTGCCCACAGGCAACAATTATGTAAATCCGACTCTCCAGAAAACAAAACAATTAAATTTCAGGCAGGTCTGCTCAGCAATCTTTAATTATAGGTTCAAACTATAAAAAAAAAGCCATGTGGAAATAGTTTTTAAGGGTATAGAATGTTGTTTACAAGACATTTTCTTAGTTACTTTGCTTGTGAGCTGTTTTTGTGTAATTACATTGTAAAATACATTTGTGTTTAAGTGTGGTATTGTAATACATTATCTTGTTCCAATTTCTATTTTTTATTATCAGTAGATAAAAAAAATTCTAGATTTTGTGAGGTTGATTTGCTCATCAGATTGTGTTTGGTGGACGATTTTGCCAATGAGTCTGGATTTGAGCTGGGTCAGAATATTACTGTGTCATAGACTATACATAAGAATTTAAGTTATGAAAACTCATATCACCTCCTCTTTCCATATCTCCAAACCATGGAGCGCCTGCAATCGAGGAACATGCCTAGCTGTTTTGAAGCCTTTGGTTGCTCCTTCTGCTATGCAGAGTAGTAGTGAATGTGGCATACCTTCCAACATTGTGACCTGTGGGACAAAGCTGTTCCGATTGGGATGGTGGGACAGAGCCCTTGAATTGGTACTGTCCTGCCTAAATCAGGATAGTTGGAAGGTATGTATTTCAGACTCTGCCTGCTAGTAACCTCATTACCCTTAGATTGTATGCTCCTTTGAGCAGGGTCATCTCTCCTCCTGTCTTCACCACTTTTAACTCTGCTCTCCAGCTACCTAGCCCTCCTCCTCGAGGAACCTCTTCCCCCCGTCCCCTCTCGCTCCCTCCTCTTCCCTCTGGGGGTTTCCCTGTCATCCGCGCCCTCCCTTTTGGGCTCCATCGTATGCGGACCTTCCCCTCTCCCCTCCCCCCCCGCCCCTAGCTGTGCTTTGAGCTCACTGAGTTACTGTGCTTATTGTTTACTGTACTGTGCTATCTCACCTCGTATTGTAATTTTTTTTGTCCCTGTACGGCGCTACGGACACCTAGTGGTGCCCTATAAATAAAAATTAATAATAATAATAATAATAATAATAGCATGCTGACACTCCAAACTTACGCTAATTAAGGAAGATCTATGTTGGAGCTCTCAGCCATACTCAGACAGCTTGACCTACTCACAAAGTACCTCCCAATCCACTTTTTCTTAGGAAGCCCTCTACCAATCACCAGTTCTCTCCTTCCTAAGCTCCATAAAAGTATCAGGCTCAGGAAGGAGAAAGCATGCTTGTGATTAGTGGAGACAACCCCACCAATAATGTAAGAGTTGGGGTGGTATAGAGCATGACTGACATCTCTGACATAGGTCCTCCTCAATAGATGGTTCTATGGAGTGTCAGCAGGATCGGACTGGCCTGCCGGGAAGCCAGGATATCCCCCGGTAGGCCCCTGTAAACTCTGCTCCCTTTGTTGGTGCGGGGAGCAGGTGTTTTTTATATATATATATATATATATATATATATATATATATATATATATATTTTATAGTTACCACGTTACTGCTTTGTTCACACTGAATGTCGGGCATGACGTCCTCAAGTCACCCCTGACATGATGAAGAAGAGGGGGTGGAGGCACAGAGTGATGAAGAAGAGGGGGAAAGGCACAAGTATTAATCGTGGGTCCTATTGATTTAACGCTGGGCCTGGTTGTAATTTTCTAAATGTACCCATTATTTTTTTCCAAATAGGGCCACCAACATTCTAGGATCCAGACAAGCCGCAACTAAAGAAACCAGCAGCCACAGGTGGTGAAAGAGACAAGAACAGGTAGGACAATCTGTCAAATGTTCTAATTATAGTGGGACAATCCCGATTTTTGGTAAATGTTCCGCCCAACCTGAGGGGCAGATCAAGACTGTGTACTCTTTATATGCACACTGCATTCTTTATATACTACACTATGGTGCTAGCTGTCCTTCGTGGGCTGACCACTCCCCCTCTAGTGTCTGGTCTCGCCTCTATGAGGCTGGCCACACCCCCTCTGGTCAGCCCCTAGCGTTGCAGTCCCCCCGTGGGCCCTTCTTGCCCCAGTCCGGCACTGAGTGTCAGGATGCTATGGAAGTTGCTGACCATCAGACCGTGAACAGGAATATCCAGAAAGAGGAGGAGAAATATAATTCATGATATACATTATATACACACAAGATTCCATGCTGTCGAAAAATGTAATCAATTGCCTATAATATTAGAATAGGTGATTTGAAATTTTGTGTGATACACCTCTTTTAATGATTGAAACATACTTGTTCGCATTTTGTTGCCTAGTGCTTACTTTTGGGCCATGATTGAACAGAAGAAACCACAAAACACAAATGCAGAAACTCAGCAGCGGCAGCCTACAAGCTGCAGAGACGGGTGTCAGTAGCAGCCTGATAATCCGGTCAGAGGCAGAAACCGGCAGATTGGTTCCTGCCTTGTAGTCTGTGCACACAGCATCCAGTGCCAGGGGAGAAGGAGGGCGCACTGCTGCATTGCACAGATTGTCCTGTGACAACTCCATGATTGCTGAATCTCCCTGATTTACCAGAGACAGTACCAGTTTTTAGAAATTTGTCACTTGAAATGTCCCTGTTTTTCAGTGTTGGCCACCTGCAATTAAATCCTTCTTTTCTGCCTCTTGAGTCAATGCTTACCATGTATTCTGCTTTACTATGCTTTATACCTTGATATTTATTAAAGAGGAGTATTTGAAATGCTAAAAAGTATGTTATAATCAAAATAACAATATATAGGACATGATGAGATTAGATGGACCCTCTTATCAATCTTACAGAAGCCTCTCTTGACCCAGCCCCTCTCTCCAACTATTGCCATATTGTTAGCCTTCCTTTCACGCCTTTCACGCCATTGGCCTTCATGGCCCAACTTTTTCATGCTTCACTTCCTGCCTATCCAGCCTCTTATTCAGCATCTCTACCTCTGACACATCCTCTCCTACACTCCCAATATCTTTTGAGGTTCCACAAGGCTCTGTTCCTGGCCAACTGCTTTTCTCACTGTGAAACTCTTCTCTTGGCAAATAAATTTACCCATTCGATCTCCAGTATCACCTCTACTCTGAAGACACCCAAATATATTACTTCTCCCCTGTCACATTATCATTATCATCAGTTATTTATATAGCGCCACTAATTCCGCAGCGCTGTACAGAGAACTCATTCACATCAGTCCCTGCCCCATTGGAGCTTACAGTCTAAATTCTCTAATATACACACAGACAGACAGATTGAGACAGAGAGAAAGAGACTAAGGTCAATTTGATTGCAGCCAATTAACCTATCAGTATGTTTTTGGATCGTGGGAGGAAACCGGAGCACCCGGAGTTAACCCACGCAAACAAGCGGAGAACATACAAACTTCACACATTTTCTTGTCCAATAAAGTAACGTGATCATGCCATCACCATGGAAGGTTTGAAAAACAAAACATTTTAAATCCAACCATTGCCGGCTGCAATGTTACTGTACAACTGTAACCACATATTTTCGGCCACCTGCACGCTAATAAGCCTGGAAAAACCCTGTTCTGTGCAGTCTAATTCACATCATAAATACACTGTTTGACCTTTATAGCGGTGTAAAAATAACAGCACTCAACATATTTCACCTTCAACCTTGAGATAAAGTGAGTTAAAATATTAATTGTTAGTATTTTTTCAACAATGTCTCTGTAGTATGTCTACGCTCTTCAGTAACCCAGATATCCTTGAACCCAGGAACATTACGTGCAGAGCAGGGCTTTACCTACCATGTAAACAACCTACATACATACTTAGGGCAGCACTGTTCAGTTGGTATACTTTGAGGTACAGTTGCAGTTCAGGCAATAACAGTATACGTGCAGTATGGATATACTTATACACTCTTGTAGATATACAGATGCTGGCTGGTAATGCACTGTTATACAGATAAATGCTCTTTAGTATACTGCACAGTCACACAGCAGCAATGAAGCTCAGCTTACCACGGATTGTGGAACAGGATAGCAATGACAGAGCAGGCATAGAATCGGGTCAGGTACTTGATGAACCAGCAAAGAAAAGGTGAAAGGAGGGGCCTTATAAAAGAAGGCTGACCAATGGCAGAACTGACTAACACACAGGTGCACACAGGTGCAACTGTGGCTGACAGCCTGTTCCAAGAAGAGAGATTTAAAGTGATAGTGTTTGAGTCTCGGGTTGAGATACCCGGAAGCGGAGTGTGACACTTACAGCCCCCGTGGCCAATTCTGTTCTTCTTATTGCTTGCGCATGCGGGAACATCCCTAAACTACCAGTATGTATAAAAGTCCAGCCCTGGCTTCACTTAGACGCCTGTCTTAGACTTTTACTTCCTAAACTAGATGCTATTGTTCTTGGATTTACTGTTTCTGACCTCACTTTGTTCCTGAACCTGCGTACACTGAACTTAAAGACTCATTTGATCTTGACGTTGTACCTCTTTTGTCAGTTTTATTTGAACTGATCTGTCTAACCTCTCTTGTCCTTTTATTTATTGCTAATTAGCCAAACTGGTCAGTGACTATAGTTATTTGTATAAGACCTGGGGACAACTGAGTACTGGTGAAGTCTTTAAGTTCTCTAAGGACAATGCGCAATTGGTGGTCGGAGCAATGAGGCTTGTATAATGTAGGTGCCAATGTAGTATGTGCAATGTGGCTAGCAATTGGACTGTGTGATATGACTGTCAATGCGCCGTTGGGCTAGTATAAACAAATAGTCTTAATAAAAGAATATAAAGTATTTTTTATTGTGAAGATAGCAAGATCTCATATGGTTTAGATACACAAAGATAGCTTCTGTTAGGCTACGTACACACTGAAGAATTTTCAGACCGACGTGTTATCTCAAACGATTGTACCTACGACTGAAGGTCCGATCAGTCTGGCGATTGATGCGTACACACCGACACGATTTACATTCAGATCTGTGCTCTTCATCTGGTCCTCTAGTCTTCAGAGAATGAAAGCACATTCATTCATTCTTGTCACATTGTCACACTGATTAATTCCGCCTTGTTATAGCTATCTACATGTTCTAAGGAATTTCGTTACTCTGAAAGGAAACATTCTGTCTCAGAACGAACAAATGAACTTTTCCTTCTACAGCACTCTCTACAATTATTCACTGGGACATTCATTGCTAGCATCGGCTGGAGAGAGCCCGACCCTGTAAACTCTATGCAGAGCGTGAGCGTAAGTGCATACATACCACATCATCTGTCTGTGATTGGTTGGAAAATATTAAATAGTACGACCAACCAAATAAGCTGGCAACCGACACTTTGAAACAACTTTCAACCATCGTGTTACTATACACACTAACCCGACTTCCGACCGAACGGTCGTTCGTCGGCTGATTTGCCTGATTATTGGATGAAAATGATCCAGAGTGTACCTAGCCTTAAACATTAGTCTGGTCTACCTGATAATATAATTATTGATGCATTATTTCTACACATCTAGAATACACATAGACTTACTCCTTGTCACAAATCAATGTAGAAATAAAGCTAAGGAGCCATGGATAAGGTGAAAAAAAACAAACAATGTTTATTGCTGGAGAGTATGAACAGATGATGAAACAATGAGCTTGCAGAAATTACCAGATGTACAGCAGTTGCAGTTAAATGGGAGGTGAGGAAAGATTCCAGGCAGCATGTACAGGGAAATGCACAGGTAAGTCCCAGGTTCACATAAGAAACAGGTCAGCAGAATGTATGTTGAGATAGATCTCCAGCAGCATAAATCCAGGAGCACAACAGGAGGAAGTGACCACAGAGTATAATATCAGGATGTGACAACAATAACCAGCAGTGTATGCTGGGAGTGACAGGTTTAAGAAGGGACACACCCAGGTGCAAGGAATAATTACAGGGCAGGTTAACCCCTGATACAAACAAGTAAGGCACAATAGCAGCACCTCTGGTGAATAGAGGTACTGCTGCAACACATAAAAGAAACACAAATAATAAAGTCCAAAAGTCCAGGAGGCAGGTCGTTACACTCCTTTGGCATAAGTAAACAACAGGAAGCCCTAAGACTAACATGACTACCTCACCTACAGTCTAATAGATAACATAACACAATATCTTATATTACCAATTTTAAGGCTGATATTCAAACACAGTATGGGGGTGAGCAGAGACATGCTATGGGGAATGAAAACACACATAGTGAATACAGACAGACATAATAGGCCTGATTCATTAAGGAAAGTTAGGCAACAAATTGAGTAAGTTTTCTTACTCAAACGTTCTGGACAAAACCATGTTGCAATGCAAGGGGTGCAAATTAGTTTATTATTTTGCACATAAGGAAAATATTGGCTGTTTTTTCATGTAGAACAAAAATACTTGATAGCTTATTTATACACTGGAATTTAAAATTGATCTAGCACATGCCTTACCCCAACTATAAATCTGCCATCACATTTTAAATTTACCTCCCCCTCCAATACAACATGGTTTTGTCTTACTTGCTTACTTTTGCTTAACTTTCCTTAATGAATCAGGCCCAATGTGTGCTAGGGCAGACACTCTAGGGGGACATGGGGGAAAAAAGTACATATTCAACGGTGTCGTCACATTTACTTTTTATTTGTACAAAATTATTACTATAATATTTATCAGTGGCTGAATGTAAAGATAAACTATGTTTGTTTCACATCCACACAAAAGTTGGACACTTGTGACACTCGCCATGTAGGGTTAGGTTTGGGGGTGAAAAAAACAAAGATATATACACAATGTCTGTTCCGCAGGACAGTGGGTCTTTGAAGCCACATGTCAACAACAAATAAGGTCATATCACGTTTAATTGCAAGGTGTAACTACATGAAATCTGAATTTTTCTAAAACCTGAAGTATTGGCAATTATTTTTTTCAGCTATAAATCTGTTTTGTTTGAAAAAAAAAAAATCCTTACTGAATGCTTGGCTGAGATGCTGTAACTATTGGCTCCAGCATACCAAATGAAATGGAAAGAATAAAATATACTATAAAACGCTAAGGAAATGGAAAAGTGGTCCTAGCAACCGATTTTTATTTTAAAGAAGTAAAACTTGTTTTCATGGTGTTGCATTATTTTAACAAGGATTTTTTTTTAAAAAACACAGAATGGTTGATCAATTTAAATGAAGTGGCAGGTATCTGGCTTAGGTCCCAGGCCTTACTTTTAAGAGAAAATAAAAGTTTCAACGAGACTACAGGCATCTTTGGAAGGGTTTACATTCCAGGCAGTGTAGTGCAGATTATGACTCTTTACTGGAATCTCCTTGGTGCTGCATTTTTGGCTCTAGGTTTTGGTCAGTCGGGTTCACCGTGTGAGGTTAATACCTACTGAACTGTCTGCAGCGTTTATATAGGGACTGTTATTTATAAGGTCAGGAGTTAGAACTGCTTCTTAAAACGTCCTTTGTAGTCCGAGCCCTCTAATAAGCTATTTCCCAGTTTCTCCCAATATACTGCTTCTTTGACCATTGCTAAGATATTACACGACTCTTGACTGTTAATGGCTGTGTCAAGTGTGATATTTATGTAGTTTGCAATATTAAATATATTGATAATTGCAATTACTATTGGATAGGTGCATCTTAGTTTGAGCAAAAGCCAATTATTTTAAAGTAGATACTAAACCCACCTCCGAGGTGGTGATTTTTGCAGAAACCCTGTGATAGCGGGAATCACGAAGTATCCCTTCCTAATACTGTGTCTTCATACTTTGTAACATACCTCAAAATTATTACTGATTGGAATATCCAGCTAGATTTGGCCTTTTCCAAATACATTCACACCAAGCCCTGATCCACTCGTGTCTTGTCCCTTTTCAGGCAGGCCTTACCCTTTTTGACCACAGTGGGACCATCAGGGATATATTTGCAGTGCATTTTGCTAGGAATAAAGGAGAGAGACGACCTCAGGTCAATGTGCCATAAGAAAGTTTGTCTGCCTCCACAAAAGCCATCATCTTATTTTGAAAAGCAGGACGCCCACACTAAGGTAAAGCACAAACCTAGTCACATGACTTAAAAAAGGAGGGGAAAAGGCTGTGTATGACCTTCACAGTATGCAACATTGGTGTGTTAAAACCTTGAAATGAGGTATTTGATGCTTTTTTCACAAAACAGTGAGTTCCGTTTTGTTTTTATGTATTTCTCTGTATACTCTACTCTGAAACAGGGGCAGTTCTGGTTATTATACTGTATGCTGAGGGAACTGAAGTGGTTCTCTGCTCTCTGCTTATATTAAGTACCTCTGTGCAGATGATTTGTGCATCAAATCGCAGGATTGCAGGCAAAAATACAACATGTCACTCCCTATATTGCCATTTCTAGACCAGGCCCTTAATTATCTACATTTTTCTGTTAAAAGTTAATTCTTCTTTCAAACAAATGTCTTCCATTACATATATTAGGCTGAAAGATACATATTTGCTAATGCAACATGGTACCTGTAAGCTTTAGTTTAGAAGACCCAGTAATATCTGGCCTCCTGTAAAGTCATACTGTTTAGTTTGTGTCACACTTCAATACTGAAAGCTGGAAACGACAGCTATGGAGCCCGGAATATGGTAAAAACACATGATATTTATTGAACAGATATGATCCAGATAACGCAGAATGGTACAAACCGAGTGTTGCAGATTCTGAGCAAGGATTGCTGAGAGAGGCTGAAAGCATATAACAAGAAACATGGATGATACAGGTGAACAGGCTGTGGAGAGTAACCAGGTAAAGAGATATTGGCAAGCAGCTTGTAGAAGTCCCGGGGAACAGGAGAAACAAGAGCGTATAACAATGTCAGGCACAGCAACATAAACAACAATGACCAGCAAAGGTAACTAGGAGAGGCAGGTATAAAAAAGGAGACAACAGGTGCAGATGATTAGGTAGTGCAGCAGGTTAACCGCTGGTAGTGAGAAGAGACAAGGCATAATAGCTGCACCTTTGGTGGATTAGACGTACTGCAGGATACATTTAAAGTACAAGTCCAGAGTAGTTCAAAGACAGGAGCTGCCAAGAGAAGCAGCATCCTGAGGCATCTGCAGTAGAATCGCAGGCAGATCCTGACAGTTTGGTTGCAATAGAGATTAGACACTTCTATAAAGTCTTTTGACTGCCTGGCTACTAACCATTTTTTGTTACCTTATCTGCAGGTTTTAGTTCTCAGGATTCAAACTCTACTTGTTGCAGGTGATGATTATTTGGCATAAACCAGTTGTATATGCTGGCGATATGGAGCTGGATGCATCTCAAGATGTTTACATCTCTGCAATAGGGGCGGAATACGGTGCTCAAAATGTTTATATCTCTTCATATGGGCGGAAATACGCTGCTTTTTTTTTTTTGCACTTTTTTAAGAGTAATTTACTCCAACTCTGCACCAGTCCCAACAGGGGAGCGACAGATACTTTTTAGTGCTGCTCTAAAGCTTGCAAAGGGGCAATGCATTGAAAGGAGGTGTAGTTTGCTGCTACAATAACTGTAAATAGAGCTGTGCTATAACTACAAGTGGTACTTTACCCCTACAAGGACTGCATATTGGAAAGATACAACGCCGGAAAACTGAAATTGGGATACAAACTTTATTTTTTAGGTTACATTAATAAAACAAAAACGTAGAAATATTTATTGAGCAAGTATTAGTTTTTACAGATATTTTTTAAAGATGGAGTTATCTATTGCCCCATCTACACCAGTGAAACCGGGTTTCTCCAGGTAACAGTAGCTCAGTCACTCTCGTATCCCCAGGTGCAAAGGTTTGAAGGGTAAAAAGGTGTGTAAGTTTGAAAGCAAGTTTGACTGTTAGATGACACAGTTCTTGTGGTACATTTAATATAACAGATGTTAGATAATGGGCACTAGACTCTCTCTTGTTAACACTTAATTGTTGCAATGAATAATTAATCGTGAATGACAGGGTCTGCACAAGAGCTGACACTCATTTGCCTCTGCAGCTGTCCTGGTCTGTCCTGCTCTGTCATTAAGCTCAGAGTCCTGTCTTTGCCATTTGTACTTGAACCAGGACTGAATCAAGCGTATCAGGCTTGGAGCGTTATCATTTTAAGCATGCTAGTAAATGTATAAGATGACTCCACATGACTTATTCTATCTCTACACATGACTTTCTCTAGTCACCACTTATACATAACTCTTGATTACAAAATGTCCCTGTTGTCTATGCTTGGATCAGTATAACTCAAGTCGTCCACCGGACAAGTGCACAAAACAAAGCCAAAGGGGCCTTACATATCTTTTAACATACTGTTTGTTCTTCAAAAAGTCATGTGAGTAATGGATTGTCAGAGGTTTTTTTTGTCACACTTGTACCACAATTTTATTTCATTGGTAGAATTGTGCCGTTACTTGCACTTTCCCATGTATAGTGCAACTGTCTAGTTCCTGCAAAATACATTTAAACTATAGACTGATACATAAATTCCGCAACCAAGAATATGTAAAAATCTATTTGTTTTGCAGTGGCTAAATGGCTGCTGCCACCCACTAAGCAGGGAACAACCCGAAATGCGCACTCCCTACTCTGGGGAATGTATTTCACATGAAAATTTTTACTTACATAGGGGTGAAACATAAGCACCTTCCACCCAGCCCATATTCAGCAAAGAACCCCCCAACCTTCCTGGCCCTCCCAATCAGAGACCTGACCGAGAGCAGAGACAAGTTTGCACCCCTGTTTTTTTTAAAAAGTAACTTTATTTGTATAAAGGTACAAAAAACACACAATACATTACATTCAAGTGTACGCAGTACACCGTGAAACATAATCATTCATACATTTTAGTACAATACAAGGCATAAAGTACAATATATAAAATCATACACTATGCATCAAGTACTGCACTAATCATACAAACTTAAACAATATAACATTTCAAAAAAGCAATGGATGTGAGGGTAGGTGAGAGGGGTAGGGTGGGGAGGTCACAGGCCCGAAGCTTTATTGAGGACAGACACAAATATAGGGAAGGGTGCATAAATAAAGCATGACATTCAATAACACTGCAAACAGTGATGGGGAATGGGTTGAAGGGGGTAAGGGAGGGGGAGACAAAAGCCCAAGGCTTTATTGAATGATCAGACACAAAAAATTAATCATATTCCTCTTCAGGACTGTCAATGATGTTATAGTCTGTTAGCAGGCTGCGGATCAGCCTGCGACAGTCCTGGATGGTCATCTTCTCCCACTTCAAAATGAGGCAATTACTGGCAAGCCACGTAGTGTCCTTAAAACAGTTCATAAGGCGTCAGGCCTCCTGGATTGCACCAATGGTGTGGGTCCCAGGTGATAATTCATAAAATACTGAATGGTATGAAGGCAAGTCCTGGGCACATTGTCCTTAAGTTTGTGTTCCAAGGCATCCTACAGTGCCTGTGCAGTGGGGCAGTCCCAAATAATATGCTGTGCTTTTGCCCATCTCCTCGTACAGCTCTAGCAGGTCCGGGCCAATGAGGTCCCACAGCGCTATTTAGAGCTATTCTGGGATATCGTCACTGCCCGGGGTCCTACCGGCCTAAAGAATCTAACGGCAGAGTGCACCTCCCCCAACATCCGGGGGGCGTCCATGGCTTCTTTACCTGCAGGATCAATAGTGTTAGTGATACCTGACAGGAATGTCTCAGCCGCGTCTGTGTCGATGTTCTTAGGGGAGTAGAGGTTACCATCTGGACCTGTTAAGCCATGTGCTAAACAGCACAGGTGCAATAGTACAAAACTGAAATATAATTCCATATATGTACATATCAGTCGCACTACATTGACACCATGGTAGAGTAAATTCAGACACACTCAATATGTCAGGTGCCCTCCTGGATCACATGAAAACAGCACCCCAATGAAGTAATATTGTGGGACTGGGCTTTACTCCTGTTCTTCCACCCAAAACAGAATTTTCAGATTGCAGTAGAATGATCCACCATCTCCTCGCACACAAAGTCACAAAATGGCATTTTACATCCCCCCAAAAAAAATTCCAGTATGAAAACGTAGCTTGTAATTAAATCCATTTATACATATTTTACTATATTCATTCAGATCCTAATACAGGTCTCAGTTCACCTCATTAGAGGCTTACCCTGCCCTTATCCCCAAAAGAGTACAGATGTCTAAAAATAGGCTATAAACACATTAAATAAATTCTGTATGATTTACTGTCCATCTACCCTGGGAAATGTTACTCGTAAATTGGGTATATTTTACCTTTCGTTTTGTTATTTTTTCTTAACGCTTTGGCTACACTCAAGTTTGTGGACACAGGTGGGATTATAATTATTACCTCAATCACTGGTGCCTTGCATTGACTTTTCTAGGTCTTACGGCATCCAGTGTAAACCTTCAAAATGTGCCCCCAGCACGTACTCTGCAAACACAGATTTCAGAAGTTAAAAGGCCACTGTAGGCACACATGCAGACATTATGGTATCCAGTGTTGTTTCACTGCTTAAACCTAGGAATCTATTGAGAAACTGCAACAGAACACGTATAATGATGTAATTAAACCAGGAGTCAGAAATTGTCTTATTTGATACAATGGCAGAAAATGTGCCAATCATCATTATTTACTGATGAGTATGACTATTGGATACTGGACTATTGCTTTTTCACTGATATGTGAGCACAGTATTGTATCTTCATTCGGGATATCAGCAGTTTTTAAGTGGGCGTGGATGGGATATCTTGTAGCCATTCATATTATCAGAAAGCAGCACAGATTATTTCAGGAGATGAGTCTGCTGATCTTGTGGTAGGCAATGACCTTTGTTAATAAAGGCAAAGATGTGTTATGATAGGAGGAGAAGAATGGAGGCATGCAGGAAGTCAGATAGTGGAAGGCACGGTCGGACGGAATTTGAAAAGGAAGCTGCTACAGGTGTAGGGGAACTTTGTGCTCCCTCTAACAGTACCTGCCTGCCTTTTCTGCGGGCACCTTTAATGTGACTCAGTAACAGTGCTCAAAGACAGTCTAAGCATTCTTGCTGGGCCACAAAGACCAGAGGTGCTATCACAGACCAATAGCAGCCCCATTCTCTCTCCTGTACTGAACTTCGGCAGCAGAGTTGACTGCAGAACAGGAAACTAAATGCTACCAGTCTGTTCTGTGATACGCTGATCGTGTTTAGCTTCCTATTCAACACTGCATACCAAGTGGGTGCCAGGGTCAGCTGAGCAATAGCATGAGCAATATATATTACACTGGCTAGCAGAGAACGACCACTATAGATTACACTGACTACTAGGGAACATCTACAATGTATTACACTATCAGCCTGGGAATGGCGACTATATAATATCTATGTTCATTATGCTCACTGTGTTTTATACTGGGAGCCAAGGAATGGGCTTTTTACAATACAAATGCCACCAAATAATGGGCAATAAATATTACACTGGTCACATGGGAAATGCTTATTATAATAAAGTGGCCACCAGAGACTGAGCTCTATATGTTATCACTGGCCAGAAGAGAATGTGCACAATATTATACTGGCCATATGTATATAGTACACTGGTAACCAGGGAATAGGGAGTTTATAATACAATGGGCAGTAGGGAATGGGCACTGAATTACTTTGGCCACCAGGGAATCACAACTATACATTAAACTGACACCTGGGAATGGCTTTTTGTAATGCAAATTAGATGCTATTAGATCTGGGATATATTTTATATATATATATATATATATATATATATATATATATATATATATATATATATATATATATCATACAGGTCACCAGGGATTGGAATATACATATATACATATAACTCATTGGACTGCATAATATAATGACCACCGGGAAATGGGCTCTGCAGGCCACCAATGATTAGGCATATTATATTGCACTATTCACCAGAGAATAGGCTCTGCATATAGCAGACTGGACTCTGTATATTAAACTCACCATCACAAACTGGGTATAATTTATATCACTGGATACCAGGACTTTGTATATTTTAGTTCCCTCCAAGGATTGGAATCTGTATATTACACTGTCCACTGGGGATGGAGCTATGTATATTATATTGTCTGCTGGGGATGGAGCTATGCATATTATATTGTCCACTGGGGACGGAGTTATGTTTATTACATTGTCCACTGGGGACGGAGCTATATATATTACACTGTCCACTAGGGACTGAGCTATGTATATTACACTGTCCACTGGGGACTGAGCTATGTATAGTAGACTGTCCACTAGGGACTGAGCTATGTATATTACACTGTCCACTGGGGACTGAGCTATGTATATTAGACTGTCCACTGGGGATGGAGCTATGTATATTACACTGTCCACTAGGGATGGAGCTATGTATATTATACTGTCCACTAGGGATGGAGCTATGTATATTAGACTGTCCACTACGATGGAGCTATGTATATTACACTGTCCACTAGGGATGGAGCTATGTATATTACACTGTGCACTAGGGATGGAGCTATGTATATTATACTGTCCACTAGGGATGGAGCTATGTATATTACACTGTCCACTACGATGGAGCTATGTATATTACACTGTCCACTAGGGATGGAGCTATGTATATTACACTGTGCACTAGGGATGGAGCTATGTATATTACACTGTCCACTAGGTATAGAGCTATGTATATTAGGCTGTCTACTGGGGATGGAGCTATGTATATTACACTGTCCACTAAGATGGAGCTATGTATATTACACTGTCCACTAGGGATGGAGCTATGTATAAAACATAGACTACCAAGTACTGGGCTATGTATATTAAACTCACCAGCACAAACTGGGCATAATTTATATCACTGGACACCAAGGACTGGCCGTTGTCTATTTCACTCCCCTCCAAGCATTAGAATTTTATACTGTCCACTAGGGACGGAGTTATGTGTTTTACACTGACTACCAAGTACTGGCCTACGTATATTACACTGACCACCAGGGAATGGGTTCTATATTTTACACTGGTCATCAGGTCATGGACCCTAAATATAACACTGGCCCCTGGGAAATGGGCTCTATATTGTAAACTGGTCATCAGGGTCTGTTTTGTATACTGGTTACAAGAATGGGTCCTGCACCAGTCACTGTGCTGGTATTTTATAAGGAGACAGTATTCAGGTATTATGTGTGCTAGACTTTTTGGCATAATGTACAGGGTCACTGTCAGATTTAGTGTAAATAAAGAGGCTGATACTAAGTTTAAATTCACAAGCTTTAAAAAAAAAAGCGCAGATGTAAAATGCGTTAACAAATAAAGCGCAATTGCACGTATATGTAACGTTGGATGAATAGTAAAATGCATGCATCTCTGCACTAGTACCATTTACCCCAGGGTTACACCAGGCATACACCAGATACACTTACAATGAATTTTATTAACTTTTGTTTTGATAGCAAAATATGCATTCACTATTAGGTTGCAATTGAATACAACAGGTATAACTCTCCTCATGTACAAATTAATAAAAAGAATCTTGCTAAAATACGCTAGCAAAATAATATAATATATGCACGACCAATGAAAAAAGTACTTCAACTTCAGAGGTGAATTCACAATCATCCAATCAGAAGTGGCTAACCAGTGCTGACAACCGTCATCCTCATCGGTGTACATTTGCACCTGCCCTCAGGCACCTGCAATTGAAACGACTACTAACAGGCATATATCTGTCTCTGTGCAGGTCTGCATCTATTCGCAATTACACAAATCTTATGCTGAACAGCCAGGAGCTCCTGTTGCTGTGGAAATGCAGCGTGAAGCAGAGGTCAGGTCTGCCAGTGAGGTTTAGCTGGGAGGGGAGACAGACAGAAAATCAGAGCTGTCAGAATGGAAGGAGAGGAGAGAGAGTGTGAGGTGCTGGCAGCCTGAGGTGTGTGTGACAACAGCAGGAGAAGGAGAGAGGTCAATTAACATAGTCTGCTGGAAAGAGAGAGTGTGCAAACAAAGAGAGAAACATAAAAGCTATGAAAAGAGATGCTGGGTGTAGCTTTCCACAGTAAAGTCTTGTAGACAGATCCCTGCAGAGAATCAGCTATCAAGCAGGCTGAGGGAAATTACACAGCAAACCGAGCCTATGTGCTGAGAGGGAGTCATTATCATCATCATTTATTTATATAGCACCACTAATTCCGCAGCACTGTACAGAGAACTCACTTACAGCAGTCCCTGGGGCTTACAGTCTAAATTCCCTAACATACACACAGACAGACTAGGGTCAATTTGTTAGCAGCCAATTAACCTACCAGTATGTTTTTGGAGTGTGGGAGGAAACCGGAGCACCCAGAGGAAACCCACACAAACACAGGGTGAACATACAAACTCCTCACAGATAAGGCCATTGTCGGGAATTGAACTCATGACCCCAGTGCTGTAAGGCAGAAGTGCTAACCACTTAGCCACCATGCTGCTATTAGCGAATTGCATGTGAGCCAGGAGGGACAGCTAGCAAGATCAGACTTGCAGGTAGTCCACGACTCAAAAGTGGCTGAGACCTTCATCTTCATGCAGAAGGAGAGAGATAAGTAGTAACACAGCAATTACTGACACCATTATTACTGCAGTAAGAAAAGATTCTATACCTCTTAATCCACAAGTATGATCTTATACCTCTAATTACACAATCATGATCTTCTTGCATAAATCTGTACATATATCAGAGATGGTGTTACCTGTCAGAGATATAGAGACATTCCAAGTTCTAGAGATCTAATGCAAGTTACCAACGTTTCTACAAGTGCACCAACATTAGCTAGTTAATCTCACAAACTAATATTGGCAGGACTGTAATTATTGTGTTAAATCATTGTTGATTTATATTTTTCACACTGTGTGTAAGTGAGTTGTGGAGTTTGGGCACCAGTGAATGCATGTGTGGCCACCTTCTGTTTGTTTGTTTGTTATTATTATTCACTGTATTGTTGCCCTTGATTATTATTTTACCCACAGTCCCACTTATGCCATCCAGAATCTCCCCACATTTAAGTCTGCCTTACCCA
The DNA here is from genome assembly GCF_038048845.1 of Mixophyes fleayi. Taxonomy (NCBI): domain Eukaryota; kingdom Metazoa; phylum Chordata; class Amphibia; order Anura; family Limnodynastidae; genus Mixophyes; species Mixophyes fleayi. The sequence goes on from NC_134406.1 coordinate 22,446,166, forward strand.
TTTACCTTCCAAAAATTAACACTGAGTTGATTGTTCATAACCACAGTGTGTGGTCTATTATTATTCAGAGGGTTAGTGTGGTTGGCTACAAGGAGTTAGCCGAGTCAACTCCTGGTGGCTTCAATCACAGTCTGCATCCCACCATACTGTGGGTGGAGGCACTGAAGAAAGATAACATTTCACCACCCCTTGCAGAGTGCTAAGGAAAGGGGTGCTACATGCCCTTAATGTACTTTATCCTGCCTCTTCTCTACCATCTCACCCATACTTACCAACTTTTTTTTCTTCCTTCTGGGATCTCCCAGAGGAAAGGTAAAATGTAAGTCCAGAGGGGGACGGAGCGTGTTATTCTGGCCCCATCCCACAACACAATGTCACTATCATGTCATTTTGTCGTGGAGCAGGGTCAAAGTGGCGCAATTGCGTCATCCTGCCCACTTCATTAAAAAGAGGGCAGTAGGTGGGAAAATTGCTTGCTCTCCTGGGAGACCTACCTGGAATTTGGGAGTCTCCTGAGCATTCTGGGAGAGTGAACAAGTATGATTTCACTTCCCTAATTGCAAGTAGGTGCAAGTGTCAGATGTGAGCAAACCTGCTTAAGCGGATATGCGTGCAGCTTATTTTGTGGGTGTGCACTGTACAAATTTGCAGATTTTAGGTTACACAATAGGGCGCATGTCCAACTCAGCATCTGGACCAATATAAATAATAATGGCTCCAGTGTTAAATGGGGCTCATTGGCTCAAGTGTTAGGACGAGACGTTTTGACAGCTGCTCCCTGGGTGCCAAAACAGCTTGTCCCTCCTCGGGTGGAAGAAGCAGGGTATCCCAGCAGCACAAAATAGCGTTGTGAGGCTCCTGACACCTTGATGTGGGAAGATTGTGTTCATACATGCAACTTCTTGTCAATATGATGACTATGAGACATTCCCCATGCAGCTTAAATGTACAGCTGTATTCCAGCAATGCTGAGCAGGAATTGCTGGGATTCCGGAGTTGCCTTTAGAAATAGCAAACATTCCAGTACAAACATAAATGTCAATATAGTAAGAGTCTTCTTTAGCTGTGAATAAATAGAACAGTCTTCACCTGGGTTTCTATTTGTCACTACACATTACTCAGAATGCAATACAGAAGGCATACTCTTCTGAGATCTCCCAAGATCCCTGCAGATGATTCGTTCAGAGATCCACTAGTATACTGATAGATTACTCATTGTGAAAACAAGTTCAGGATCACACACTAAGTGCAATGTAAGCACACAGGGACGTAGCTACCACCAACAGATGACATTTACAACGTGCAAATGACTTGGTTTTGCACCAATGCAGCTAGTTTAGCTAGCCCAGTGCACATCAAGGTGTACTCCTATTCTCTGCAAAATTGTAAATGTCTCATAAGTCCAACCTGCTACCACTGTAGAATCACATCTTTCATTAAATAAAACATTTTAATTTTTCTCCTACAACTCTGCTCAGTTTAGCTTCATTTATGGATTAAATTAATCATAATCATGAGAGTGATGGGACATAGGAAGTGTCACAAACGTGTGTGACACTTCCTATATCTCATCACTGTCATGTTTAATGTCTTTATCACATGCGACAATGTTATGCATCTGAAGATTTGTTTTACACACGTTTCTCCACCAACATGCAACTGGAAGGTACAAAATACATCACATTAAAAGTATTGGATGAGACCCAATCTCCACCAATTCAGAGCTGGTTCAAAAATTAAGTCATTTTGCAAGGTAGCACAGATCATGTTTATGCAAGTAAGAGAGACTGTAAAAACACATTGTGTTTATACAGTACGCATTAAAAACATCCTTCTGTACAGTATATAATGTAAAAAAAAAGAAAATAAACATTTTTTTCAAGCACATATTTGTATTAATGATTATAGTATTATGTATTGTTTTATTTGCTAAAATATATTTTGCAAAATGCTTTCTGATGTGACTTCATATTGCACATGTTCATGTGCATATCTTACACTCTGTTCTGTCTGTTAACATACGACACGTAACGTTTAGACAGAACGTACGTTCACCCATATTCACATCAAAACGCATCTTGGGATCCACGTGGACTTGAATACGGTTCATTACGCTCAAGGTCCAGGCTCTTTTTATAACCACAAGTTGCATTCGGATATGAATCAGGCCCTATGTGTTTAAATTAAACAATAGAGTATGAGCAGTCAGAGTGAACCAATCACACCATGGAGTAGATTAACTAGACCTTCTAAACAGAAAAGTGGAGATGTTGCCCATAGCAACAAACCAGATTCTAAATATCATTTACCTAGTACATTCTAGAAAATGATAGCTGGAATCTTATTTGTTGCTATGGGCAACACATCCACTTTTCCTTTTTAGACAGTTTAGCAGATCTACTCCATATGGCTCAGATAAATGTTCTTCATCTAATCACATCCTCGCATTCAACTGGGATCCTCAGTGGTCAAGTGTACACCCCCAGAGATGGTTTATGTCCATACCATCACTATCTCTTTTGGATAAAAGGATTTCAAGTAATTGGCCTAAATATATTTGCAGCTGTCATATCGTAGTGCATATGCTCATTCAACCAGTTTTGCACAAATGTGACTAATTTTACAGGAAAAACATAGGTCTGTGCATCAAGATTTTGCATCTTCTGATGGGAGAAAGTAGGTGGCTTAGAATCTTTCTAGCTATTTGTCCCCTGGGCTCAATCATTTGCCTCTAATTACACCCACATGTGAAAATGGGATTTAATTTTGCTCAACATTATATTAAATTATTTTCAAGGGATGTAGAGTGCACATTAATGAGGGAGCAGCTGAGTCTCTTATCTCGTTAATGTCTCCATCTTATTAAAATAATCCTGCTCTGCAAAATTAAATCTCTGCACATTTTTTGAATTTGAGACATACAAATGGGTTCATGACCATTTCTTCATCACAAAGGTGAAATTTTTAAGCAATGTTAACTTGTCTTATACTTTTAAAGAGCTGCTTAGTTGTAGGCAAATTATTTAAGCAAAGTTGCCTGAAGTTTTGAGTTCCTTTTAGTATCATTCCCATATATGCCAAAAAGTTACACAGTGCAGAGCTTTCAGAGTGTGTGAAACTTCATTAAGAGCTCATCTAGAAATTGGATATTTTACAGTATTCTTTAATTGACTTCCTGCCTGGGAGTGTTGAAAGATTAACTGTGGAATTAAAATGCTAATTCCGCTCAGCAGAGACCACACAACTAACTTCATCAGCTTTTCCAGGAGGTCAGTTTTCCAGCCAATGGGGTGTTTTTTATTGTATGTTAAATGGCAGGATATTGACTTTAATACAGGGACGATGGGAGCTGTTAGGCAAAAAATGACTTTAGGGTGAATAATCAGGTTTCATAGTTGCTGGAACTTCTTGAAAAAGAGTCAGTACACCTAATTCATATCCAGGACCTATACATTAAGTTCATTCAAACAACAATGAAAAATTAGCAATATATTGCACCTTAGGGCTGATGCAAACCCTGGAGGTGCCCTAAGCAGTGCCCCGCCCTCCATTATGAAGTATCGCTCCCTCTCCCGCTGTCTCTTAGCATCCTCGACTCCTCAGACTCTGAGTGTGGCAGATCCTCAATGCTGCCACTATTAATTGTCTCCACACTACTTTAGCAGAAAACACCCTTCATTATTGGGGTCCCCCCTTTTTTATTTCAGGAACTTTTCTTAATTATCATGGGGACTCCTTCCCCTTCTTGTGGCTCTCTAACTTGGGGACTTCCCCTCCTCATATGCAGTCACACTCTGAGGTAAATTCTCCCTCAAATCTGTCCCATTTCACTCTTATTCTCTCAGTTATGATGTGCTCAGGCCCCTCACGGCAGCAGGCCACGGACCCACTCATAAAGTTGCCGGGGGGGCCCCGGGACCTCTTTCTCTCTGTCATGGGTCCCTGTCACCATCATCGTCATCATTTATTTATATAGCGCCAGCAAATTCCGTAGCGCTTTACCACACATGTGTCCTTAGCTCATACCCGCCTTATGTTGCTAAGCAACCACTCCTCGGGGTAAATGTATCAAGCTGCAAGTTTCCGGCGTGTTTGAAAAGTAAAGATGTTGCCTATAGCAACCAATCAGATTCTATGTCATTTATTTAGTACTTTCTAAAAATGATAGCTAGAATCTGCCTGGTTGCTATAGGCAACATCTCCACACAGTGGAGGGTCTCCTCCGGGTCCTAGTGCTGGGTCACACATTTAGTAACTGGGAGGTGTGAATATCAATGTCAGAGAGGGTGTTGCATTTTAAAAAGTGGATCTGTACTTCAGAGATTGTAACCTATAGAGGGGACACATCAGAAAAACTTCACTAGGTTTTTTGGTTCAAAGCTACCATCCACCTGTTAAATTGTGACTAAAAAGTGTTAGGGAGAGTTTTCAATTCTCTTTTGATAGTATGAAGATATGCCACATACACTGAAATTCCCATAAGTGACTTCTCCTATATAGGATCTACTGTGTTGTGTTTCTAAACATTAATCCGACTCACTGTCTGCTTACACCCACAACCTTACAAACATAAGTGATTAATTCACTTTAAATGAACTTATCTCATGTGTTAATAAGAGTTATTTATTAATTTGTGATAGTGAAGTTGATATTTGATACATCTCTGTTTGGCTCACTGTGAATGTAAATGTGAAAATCTGTGACTTACAATGAGCACATTCATAAAGTTCTGATAAAAATAAGTAAATAATGAACTCAATGGAGAAAATGTATGCAGTGCAGCAGATGCACATCCTAGCAGTGTTTGGGTTTGCAGTGGTGTGCATTGATGGCCCAAACATGGTATGTCATGTTGCACATCTCCTCTCCACATTCGGGAGTAGCCTTTGCAGACTAAAAGGGCACCTCAATGTACAGAGATGCGTCAAAGTCCAACCTAGTTCCTCTCTTCTACCACTCCTTTCAACTGAATACAGCTTTCAATTTTATAAACTTCTTTCAAGACAAGGAAAAAGTAGAAAGTTTTAATTTTCCATTGAATTACGGAGGATCAAGAACGAAGAAAGAAGATTTTATTTTATAATATAATGGAGAATGAGGGGTTTGGGTAAAGGTTTTTTTCAATAAAACTCTGAGCTTTCACTAGTCCACAAGTTAGTACATGGGATAAAGGAACATATTAAGTAATGTTAATTATTATTATTATTATTATTATTATTATTATTATTATTATTATTATTATTATTATTATCATCATTTGATAATAAAATGGTCATTGTTGGCTGCCCAAATGAGCTTATAATTTAAGAATTATGAGGAACAATTGATACATAAGGTAGATGGGAATTATAAAGATGTTTGAGGTCACTAAGGGCTTCTGTGATCATATAGTTCTCTATGTACTGACATATATAAGGCCCCAGTTCTTTGCGTTTGGATGTTGTCTATATCAACCAATCAGATTCTAGTTATCATTTATTTAGTACATTCTACAAAATGACAGCTAGAATCTGATTAGTTGCTATAGGCATCATCTCCACCTTTTCAAACTCGCAGCTTGATAAATGTACCCCTTAGTGTCTTGATATGCCCTGGATTATGCTACAGTCCTGGTTTAAACCATTGCAAATCTGTAATTAACAAAGTTTATTATCTTAGGATTCAGACGTCTGGTGCACTGAGGCCAGTAGAACTAATAGCAATAAGATCAAATAAATGTTTTTACTGATTTTTGGAATCCGAGAGGTAACATCAGCGTTTCTAATAAACACAGGAACAATTATATCATAAATAATGTATTTGTTGTAGGACCAAAAGCCCTATCTCTGGTGCCAGGTCAGGCATGCCCAGAGACTGTCCTGGTGAAGTGGCCTCAGTAAGAGTTTATTGATAAATTGTGGTGATATATCGCAGCAATAGAAAATCAGCCCTATTGCCCTAAATTGATAAATATCAATTTCCAATTTATAGAAATGTGTGTATGTATTAATGTCCATTATATATTTTAATATACTAACAGGATAACGGTCATATGATTTTTACCCCATTACCAGTTTTCTTTCTTTTGCTAAAAACATGCTAATTAAAATTACACACATCAGGCCTCATGTAGTTCCGTGAATGCACATAGAAGAGTCACGCAAGAAAAAGTGCATTTACATGTTTATGTTCAGTCAGACACCTCCAGATGCATCTTCCTGTAAAACAGCAGCAAATCCTCCAGACATACAGTATGTAGGTACGTTCCACAGTGGGGATGAGGCTTCACGACATTGTTATTGCATGTATGGCACTGTGGGGTTGGATGCATTTTGTGCTCCAAACGTTTGCGTAAATATTAATTTGCAGAAAATGTGTCTTTAAATGTTCATGTTAGGTTCCACGTATCTCACAATATGCCCAGCTCAAAACACAGCAGTATTTCTGCATCATACATACTAATGTGTATACTAACTCTCCAGAGGTGCAGCTTGGCAGCGTTAGCAGTAAATGCGAAAGTCGCCTTAGCCTTCTTGTACACCATATAATAATGTAATGAAGTGTCCTATACATATCTGTTTTTTTTGTCTTTTATGTCACAAAATATATTTACACAACACTAACAATATAAAAGAGTATTAAAGGCAAGATGCTACCAAAAGAAAGACCTATCTGGCACAGAAAAAAATAATTTGGGTTGAATCACAAAAAAACTGATATGTGATGCAAATTTACAATATAAAGCTCGTTCACACAAGTATTTTTCATTCTGTGAAAGGAGATTAGAGGCAAAACATTGGGTGGAGGGAGGGAATTTGAAGAAGCAAATGTGTGGACAGACTCTTTATTTACGAACCAAGGCACAAACCATTTTGTTATATTATTGTTAAATCATTTTTTAAGTAGCTAATTGATCACTTTGATCATTTGTTGTGCACAAGTTTTGAATGATAAAGACTTTATTAGATGAGGCCGTTGCTGTCCGACCCACTCAAAGAACCTGGATCCTCTGAAGAAATTGTACAGTTAGCAGATGTCAATAGGAGCTGACCAGAGTGCTGAACTCCCATCTGCCCTGACACTACATACCTCATTGTCATCAACCTCTATGGTCCAAATCACTGGGAGCTTTATAAATATTACACTCTCCCTATTACAGTCATGTTGCCCCAAAGTAGATTAAAAGGCATCTACAGAGCAAAATTATTTTTATTTTTTGGTATCAGCAAAGAGATTTTGTAGGTAAAATAATACAACACGTCTGACGTACAATTGTAATTTTAAACCGCTATGGAATTTGATGGCACTGTATAAAATAATGATGCGTCCATGCAGATTCCCCCGGCACTGGGGCACCACGTCTGATTGGTGAAGGTCGCCATCTTGAATTCGGGTCTTTTATCTCGTCTGTCCTTCCGCCATTGGTTGATTAATTATTCCTCCCATTTACCTCTCCCTGCTATTTAAGGCACCTGTGCCTTTCCGAAGGTGCTAGGTATCCGTGTCCTTCAACCTGCTCAGTTGAGAATTGTTTGACTCCCTGAAGTTACCGATCACACTTGGAATCCAGCGTCTGCAGCTTCCCAGCTAAACCTGGTTATCCTGACAACCTGTACCTGCAGTTAACCTGTCATACTTGGAATCCAGCGTCTCCAGCTTCCCAGCTAAACCTGGTTATCCTGACAACCTGTACCTGCAGTTAACCTGTCATACTTGGAATCCAGCGTCTCCAGCTTCCCAGCTAAACCTGGTTATCCTGACAACCTGTACCTGCAGTTAACCTGTCATACTTGGAATCCAGCGTCTCCAGCTTCCCAGCTAAACCTGGTTATCCTGACAACCTGTACCTGCAGTTAACCTGTCATACTTGGAATCCAGCGTCTCCAGCTTCCCAGCTAAACCTGGTTATCCTGACAACCTGTACCTGCAGTTAACCTGTCATACTTGGAATCCAGCGTCTCCAGCTTCCCAGCTTAACCTGATTATCCTGACAACCTGTGCCTGCAGGTACCCTACTGTTCCTGGTATCCTTTCTATTTGTTTAATTGTGTCCTTGATGGGATGTGATGGGCTTTTGGGTTTCATAACCCATGTGCCGTGATTGATCCCAGTGGGGTATGTGGCTGGTGCTTTGGGTGCCAGCACCATATGGTATGGTGTGGTGATTGCTGTGTACCGTAAAACATTGATCATTCAGTGGGCTAAGTTTGGTGGGCACACATTTGCCTAGCATCCCGTCAGAGAGTCAGACTTTCATTTTTGGAAGAGGCACCACCCTTGGGCGTGCTTCCATCCGTCCACAAGGGACGAGGGTTCTTGAATGCTTGGTATAAGGGATACCCAAGTTTTGATAATGGTGCACTCTGGGTGAAATTGTTCCCCATTTGTTTATAGCTAGAGTCTAGAGTGTAAATGGCCCTCACTGTGATGTGATGAGCATTAGTCCTAGCCGAGCTGTTTATCGTTTTCTCCTACACAGTAAAATGTTTGTATTTTCAATAAACCCTTTTACTTGCCAAACTCTGGTTTGTGTATTTTATTCATTAGTAGGTTTGTAAGAATTGATGTTAAAAGGGGGGGGGACTTATTACTATGTTAAAACATAAACCATTAAGCATTTTAAAGATGAGAATAAGGTGCATTTAGGGGCACATTACCTGTTTTGTGAGAGGTGGGGCTGAGTCCACTGCTCTTTCCTCCCTGCCAAAGAACTTGAATTTTACGGGTACTCAGGAGTCGTCCTGTTCTTTCCAGGTTCACTTTCTATGCGAGCGCATTGTAACAAATGTTTTTGTTTATGTATTTAATTGCATTTGATTGTGATGAATTCCTTTCCAGGATTTTTCTTGTTCACCATTCCAGGTGAGCCCAACTGTCTGCTACACATAGGATAAAAACCAGTGCCGTAACTAGACATCTTGGTGCCCTGGGCGAGACAAGGCACCGGCGCCCCCCATCTAAGTGGGAGTGGCAAACATAATGTGTGGGTGTGGCTAGCACTTTACTGAAACAATTCTTATATATATATATATATATATATATATATATATATATATATATATATATATATAATATATGACCATTTAAAGTATGCAAAAAATATATAGCAATAGGTATTCTAATTTTTATGCACTTCATACTGAAATAAGAGCAGCAAAACTGTGTCTAAAGGAATTGTAGACTGTAAGCCCCAATGGGGCAGGGAGTGATGAGAGGGAGTGATGAGAGAGAGAGGGAGGGAGGGAGAGATAGATAGATAGATAGATAGATAGATAGATAGAGTTCTGTTGCCCTTTACCATTGTTAATTTATAAAGCAGCAAAGATGCTGAAAACAAGTTTAAAGAGATCATGAAATACTGGTTTGCTATCGCTGATGTGAATACTGAAAACAAAACACTGAGGTGTTCTTTTAAAACTACAGACAAGGATAAAGGGCAACAAGAAAGACTGAGTGGTGCCTTTATATTTGGCATCTCCACATTAAATCACTTTAGTTAAAATAAGGATTTGTGTAGTTGGTTTGCGCTATAAATCCAAAGAGACCATCTTTGTTTTCAGACTGCACGAGTGTCCATTAAAATGATCCCCTCTCTTTTTTTATACAGAATGCATCTGCCATTAAGGCGGGGGTCTCAGCAAGAGAAACGGTGGGATTATTGTACAATTATAACAGTAAATAACTAAAGAAAAGTAAGCACTTAGGAAAAAAAATTCAAAGTGTGTTTCCAACTTAAAATGACTATCCCCTGTTTCGTACGTGCCGATCTATATTTACGAGTATATTCCTTTGTCTTTCTTACGTCCATCTGTGTTTTCAGTCTTTTATAGTATCCAGTCTGTGGGTCTGTGAGAAAGAAGAGCTTGGTGCTTCTGCCCACAGTGGAACGCAAACTTGCGTTCCAAATGACGAGCTTCCTGTCGGTGGAACGCACATGCGTTCCACTGCGGAACTTAAGGGCAGAAGCACCAAGCTCTTGTAAGTTAGTCTCTCTCTCTTCAAGGTATGGAGTCAGGTACCGGGCGGCAGCTGCGCCCCCCTGGCCTTGCGCCCTGGGCAACGGCACCGCCTGTACCACCCTCGTTACGGCCCTGTGTGGGGGAGAATACGCCTAGCACTTTACAAGTACTGGACTGGTCTCCAATCCTGTACAAGTTTCTCGTACCTGTTCTTGTAGTATGACCACATGGAGCTGCTGCTGTCATCTTCCGCTCACTTGATGCTTGTCCGGATCCTGCTGGGGCCCTGTTTGGAAAAAATATTTTTAATATTCACCACAAGTAAAGGAAAGCAAAGCAACAAGTGAATAGTCCAGGCCTCCTTCCTCTAACCAGCCCTGACATGAAATAAAAGTACCCATGTTTTATAATCAGGTCTCCTTCTCAAAATTACATTAAAAAAGGCATATTTCCAGTCTTACCAACCAACATTAAATTAAGAGCACTCCCATTTCACAAATAGGCCCTATTCAACACCAACTCTGTTCCACATTCAATTAAAACACACCCCAAAATCCCCAGTAATAAATTAAATTAATAGCCCCCACCACCACAATCATCCCACAAGTATAAGAATAGCCCCACCAATAAATTAATAACCCTTATTCCCATTAAATTAATAGTCACCAATAAATGAATAGTCCTACTCCTGTTAAATTAATAGACACACAGGCTGAGGGGGGGGGGGCAGGGGGAAGAGGAGACACACAGGCTGAGGGGGGGGCAGGGGGAAGAGGAGACACACAGGCTGAGGGGGGGGGGGCAGGGGGAAGAGGAGACACACAGGCTGAGGGGGGGGGGCAGGGGGAAGAGGAGACACACAGGCTGAGGGGGGGGGCAGGGGGAAGAGGAGACACACAGGCTGAGGGGGGGGCAGGGGGAAGAGGAGACACACAGGCTGAGGGGGGGGGCAGGGGGAAGAGGAGACACACAGGCTGAGGGGGGGGCAGGGGGAAGAGGAGACACACAGGCTGAGGGGGGGGGGGCAGGGGGAAGAGGAGACACACAGGCTGAAGGGGGGGGGCAGGGGGAAGAGGAGACACACAGGCTGAGGGGGAGACACACACACACAGGCTGAGGGGGAGACACACACACACAGGCTGAGAGGGAGACACACACACAGGCTGAGGGGGAGACACACACACAGGCTGAGTGGGAGACACACACAGGCTGAGGGGGAGATAGGGGGAAGGTGAGAGAGAGAGATTCAAATACAAAGAGAGAGACAGGGTAAGAAACACATGCTGATTATTACTTACCTACATAGCTGGAGTACAGGCTGGTGTAAAATGCAACAGAAGCTTGTGGGCTGTACAGGGGGCGGAGGGTCCTCTGCTGAGCAGTCTCGATACTTGTAGCAGGCAGCTTGCTGTGCTGGACAAGCTGAAGAACTGACCACGGGGGAGGGGCGCCTCTTTCAGCTTGCTGTCACTTAACACAAAGTGGGCGGGCAGATCGGCTTCTTGTAGGAGCGTCCTGTGTTGAACTGCACAGGAGCTCCTTAGTGTATTTTGACCTATGGTGGCAATAGAGGCTGGAGTGCCTCTGCAGCATGGCGCCTCCCACCTCCCCGCACTGCTTATATCGCAATCTGCAGCGCTGACTCTGCATCAGCCCCAGATGTGTACCTGGGGCTGTGACTTGCTTAATAACAGGGGGGGCCGTGGCGCCCCCTAGACTTTGCGCCCTGGGCGGCGGCACCGGCCGCACCACCCTCGCTACGGCTCTGATAAAAACAAACAAACACAGAAAAGTTACAAGTGCAATAAGGACAGTCTGATATCTGTCACTCTCTGATTAATGGAAGACAAACCGAGGAGTGCGCTATGAGAAAAGTTATAATAAGTGATGTTCTCACCATTTGCTGTTCCAAATGGACCTGCAATCCTGCAAAAGTAGAAGCAAATTGATTTTCCACGGACAGCTCCAAGGAACGCGAGTCACTGGCCTGAACGAGTGCTAATAAATGCCCACTCTTCTTGCAATAGGATGCCCTATACCCCCCAACTGTCCTAATTTCTCACCATCCCACAGATCAGGACTTTTGTACGAATTCCAGGACTGCTAGAAGGTATGCACCCCTGATGCAGGGGAGGACTGGCAAATTTTAGCCCGGGAGGCAAGACTGGACTCAGCAGCCTATTAGGAATATTTTAAAGGTGAAAAAAATGCAGCTGGCCCAGTGACCCTGCCCACGGTAGCCCATTATGAGACAGGCCCGGGAGCAAATGTCCTCTTGCCCCCCAGCCCACCCTGCCCCTGCCCTGATGGGTCCCCCTTCAATGTCGCATGTCCCAGCAACAGGTGCTCACAGTATTGAAGGGGGTTTATAGAGGAGGGGAAGGGAACTGGGAATGTCCAAATGCTTCAGAAACACTGGGCACACCTTGGGGGGACATAGCACATTTCCAACCCCCTTGTAGTGTGATCATGCACCCTTTTTGTTCTCACACTGTCCCAATTAGGGACATCTAAAAGTTGGATTTGTATTTTTATTCAGAGATGTAGGCAGCGGTGCAGGCTGTGCTGCGGGCTTTATGTTCAAGAAAAAGTGGTAATTCTGCTAAAATATATTTTTTGCAAATGCATTCAAAAATAATGCTTTAATTAATGAATCATTTCTGTATGATTTTTTTTTTACTCATATTATGTAAGTACATTTTTTTCCTGAATTTTATAAAAATAGATTCTGTCTAGTTTTCATGGTTGATCTATTTACAGTATCAGCCAATATTAAGAGACAGCAAAAATGAGTAATGAGATGATATCATCTGCAGCTAAATATCCTGTAAATCAGAAGCCTGGATGTATTTTTGACATGTGATAATAATTTCGGAGAACTTTAGCTGCAAAAGACATTTCATAAAACACTCGGTGGTACCATCTCAGGGTCTCCATTGACATCTGGAAATAACTAATTTGGTTGGAATGGATTCGGTATTATTGACATAACTTTCAGAATGAGCATCTGACATTGATTAATAATTTTTGTCCAGGGTATTTTGTTTGTTCAGTTATCAAGGCAAACGCAAATACTTGAATAGTGAAAGACATAAAAATGTGTACACATCCACTGCAATATGTTCCTAGTTGGCCCCTTGTGAAGCAAACCATCAAAAACTACCTAGCTATTTCTTCTGTAAACACATTAATTCTTCTTCCTTGTCAAAACAAATAGACTATGTCAATTCCAAGCATTCTAAAGGGTTAAATGAGTGTAAAACGTATAGCCAAACTCATTTCATTTGGTAGAACTGTTTGAACTGGGAGGACCTAGGTCATTAAGGCGAGCAAAACATACAAAAAGGAGTAACTTTTCACCTAGGCAAAACCATGTTGCATTGGAGGGGGGGGGGGTAAATTTAAAATGTAGGGACAGATTTGTAGTTGGGGTAGGACATGTCGTAGATCAACTTTAAATTTCAGTATAAAAATAAATATAGAGTGTAACAAAGTAGAGAGAGCGCAAAGCACAGGGTATATGGAAATACAATTTATTGACCTTACATATGATTGATGTCAAATACAGATACAAAATATTAAAACTAATAATAAAAATACTGAAAAAAAGTAAAAAAAAACCAGTCCTCTGTAAGATCCCGGTGCATCTAAAAAAAAATTCACCACTGGAACAAGTTATTGAATGAAACAGTCCATTCCTTGGCAATGAGTAACAACTGCACTTGCGCTGAAAGAATAGCACACTTGGTGCAGGGTACACAACTCAGCATTCATATATAGTGCACTTCCATCGATATACTTATCTCTTCAATCCACCTCTGAAATGTGAGATATTCCCCTCGTTGCTGGTACCGTGTAGAGAGCTAAACCCCGGGATTGTTTGAAGGACTTACACCGAACGGATCAACAAAACCAGACGCATTTCTCAGCTAATAGTCGTTTCATCGGAGGTATGTATAGCAACATCCAATAACATCCAATAAGGACTCTGTTCATATAGAGAAGGTACCAATCACGTGAGTTCCAATCACCACTCAGGATCCAGTAAGTCACCTGGGCGGAAAAACCAATCAAGGCCCAATGGATCACATGAGTTGGATATCCAAATAATTCAGGGTCACAGATCTTTACTTCAAATTGTAAAGAAAAAAAAGAAAAAATAATAATAATAATACTAATACATAACATAATACAATAATCGTTATAATCCACAAGTCTATCTATTGACTCCAAATTAAAATAAATAATAATAATACATAACATAATACAATAATCATTATAATCCACAAGTCTATCCATTTTCTTAAAGTCCCCCCCCAAAAAAAAATATATATATATATATATATATATATATATATATATATATATATATATAAAACAATACATTGTCGTCAACAATCATATTAGATATAAGATAACATATAGAATAATATAACCTAATATAAAAATTAATATTAATCCAAAAATTATTGATTGAAAACAATAATAATCCTAACAAGATCACCACATTCCCAAATAGCAATAAATTGATAAGTATAAACTCATCCTAAGGAAGAGATATATATTTGATCGGTATTAGTAAAATAATAAAATATAAATTTCTTAAAAACATAAAACTAATAAAGGTCTTCACTATATACGTATAATAGATTCAATTAGACAAATGTATAAGTTTCGCGAACCTCTATATGGGACTTTTCAAGGAACGGTACATATGGGGTTCTGATTTCGGGGCGAACCTGGTCCTCTTTGGCAGATATATTGATGATATTTTTTGTATGGGATGGGGATTCACAATCTATTTCTTCTTCTCTGTTGCATCTTAATTCCAACAATTTCGGTCTCAGATTCACAAGTACTCATCATCCGAAAACAATTAATTATCTATATGTCACTTTGAGAGTGAGTGGAATGTCCATTATTACTGAGAGTTACTCAAAGGAGGTTGACTCACACAGGTTTGTACATTATCAGAGTAGTCATTTCTGCACTTGGAAGAATGGTATTCCGAAAAGCCAATTCCTTCGTATGAGGAGAAATTGTTCGGATGTGAGAGACTTTAATAAGCATTCCGATAAACTTCATAATGTCTTTATGGAAAAAGAATATCCTGAAGGGCTTATATGAACAGCCTACAATGAGGTTAAGAATATGGATAGAGATCGCCTTCTCATTCCTCGTTCCAAAGTCAATGGACTAGATAGAACTATGGTGTTTACCACCCAATTTAATAGCTATGCCATGGATATTAAACATATTATAGCTAAACATTACGTATTTTTAGAACTTGATGAATTTATAGGCCCATATGTCAACAAGCGTAGAAATACAGTTTTTAAGAAGTCCAGGAATTTGAAGGACATATTATCTCCAAGTTTCTTTGGGGGTCAGTACTGGGAAGACGGTCTCTTCGGTGAATAAATCAAAGGGGGATGGCTAGCTACCAGGCCTAATGGCTTTTATAAGTGTGGGAAAGCCAAGTGCATTACCTGCCCATACGCCGATCATAAGTGTACAGATTTTATTTCCTTCACTACTTGGGAGAGTTTTCGGTTAAACAAAATACTTGACTGTCAGTCGATTTACGTGGTGTATCTTATTAATTGTAAATGTGGCATCCAGTATGTGGGTCGTACCATTCACCCGGTGGGTGTGAGATTTCAAGAACATCGACAAAATATTCTGAAAGGTATGAAATTGCATAGTTTGGCTTCTTCCAAGTGCTATTCTTTCAGCGCAAGTGCAATTGTCTCTCATTGCCAAGGAATGGACTGTTTCATTCAATAACTTGTTCCAGTGGTGAAATTTTGATTATCGTATCTCTGGATGTTGCTTATATAACAATGAGAACCAGATAATTTATCTAACATACTAGATACACCGTGATCTTACAGAGGACTGTTTTTCTGACTATTTTTCAGTATTTTTAATATTAGTTTTAATATTTTGTATCTGTAGTTGACATCAATCATATGTAAGGGCAATAAATTGTATTTCCATATACCCTATGCTTTGCGCTCTCTCTACTTTGTTACTCTCTCTGTCAAGTATTTATGTGCTAGATGAAAAAACAGCCAGTATTTAACTTATGTGCAAAATAATAAGCTAATTTGCACCCCTTGCATTGTTACATGGTTTGTTCCAGAGAACATTTACTCATTTTTTTTCTGCTTTACTTTCCTTAATGAATCAGGCCCTGAATGGCAATATGTTCTTGGGCATATTGTACAATAATTTTGCATAATTTTAATGCAAGCAATAACAAATAATCTGATAGAGCAAATTGCGGAGGTTAAAAAGAATGACAAGTAAAAGATAATAGGCGCGGTCTCTTTGGAGATGTTGTGCCATCGGTGGATAAAAGTGCGATGTGGACGCATCTAGAATATTACTGTATTTGTCCAGATTTTCCATTCGGTAATGTTGGGAAGTATGCAAAAAAACGGAAAAGCAAATATGATCACTTCATAATTTTATTGGCAATAAGGCTTTGCTGCAAAACTGCAGTCTGACAGCAAACATGATTTTCTAACGGCATGCACCTATATTGGCACAACCAAGCCTGTTTATCCTGTATAAGCACATACAATGGGGAGGGGTGGGGGGGTTGGTTAAAAAAAAGTATATCTGTCTGAGAAGGAAGCAGGCAAATCAAGGTATTCCCAGATAAATGTTGGCTTAGTGCAGGAATTCACCTCGTATTACATCCACATGCAAAAATCAACATATTGTATTGCAGGATCAAGTGTCTATGCACTTTGGAAACTGCACATTTTAGGAGAATACTCTGGTTGATGGGTGGTCTCAGCGCCTGTCTCTCCCTGTGAGTAAGCTACCTTTTTACAAAAGGTGCCAGTAAACAGTAGTCAGCCTATACTTCCAATAAAATGTATTATGTATTAACCGGAAGCATTTCACGTGAAAAATATCATTTAAAAGGGCAAATCCACCAATGTATAAGATAAAAATTTACTAATGTCCGCATGTAACAAAGATAGCCGCATTGTTCCCATATTCTCGTGACTAATTTATAGTCTCAAAGAGGATTAAAAGAGCCGTTATTTAGGAGAAAAATGTTAAGGTTTAAATTAAGACGATGGTTTTATTTAATTCCTATCTCACCCTGCAATCATTCAAATGGTCCATACACTTGCATGTTGTGCTTGGGAGAAGGGTTCAGTTGTGCAAAGTTATTCATCCAAATTTGTACAGTTTTATAATAAATCAGAAGGTAATGATGGTTGGCACTGGCTAGTTCTTGGATGTAGATGTAGATGGCCAGAGGGTTCCTGCACAGTCCTGCATTGAAGTAGTCTGTAGCAGATAAAGATATTTCTAAGCTTTTAAGGGCTTGATGACACAGTTGCACTTAATGGGTTGTGCATGGTGCGCAGTTTTACCATGCTGACTGCATGCATTGCGTATCACAATGCAGCAGCCATCAGGATAATAGATTCCTATGCCAGGATACCTCTCCATGCTGCCCACCCTGGGGCCTGTCATTATGGCAGGGGACCCCACACTGCAGGTTTCCCTACTTTTGCACCATCAGTCCTGCTGTCAAAGCCTAGTGCTAGTTCTAGTAATATCGGGGGGACTCCACACTTTTTTGTCCCCCCCCCCCCCCCCCCCGATTTTGCTAATACCAGCCTAGGCAGCACTAGGGTTTATCTGTTTGGGGGGGTGGAGCACGCTTTTTCTTTTCTATTTATGTCATTGTTTATTATTGCACTGTATTGTGCTTGCAGGTCAGCCGGCTGTATTGGGCCGGCAGCTGCACTAGGGTTGATGAGTTTTTTTGGGGGGGAAGGTTTGGGGTTAATGTGTGTTTTATTTTTTCATATTAACTATATTATGCTGGGCTGTAATGCCAGCCGGTCAGCCGGCGGACAACTGTCATTGCCCTCAGAATGTCGACATTGTGACTGTCAACATTACTACTGTCGACAGTCTCAATGTCACCATTTTAAGCAACACAATGAATCTGTCGACATTTACACTGTCACAATTTTGGTGTCAAGTGTACAACTGTTGACATATCGCACCCAACCCAAGTGAATAGACCTGTAAATGTCACAGGAACCTCATAAGAGGCTGTCATCATTGTCTGTAGGGATAAAACACCCATAGACAAATTCTTTATTAATTTATTATTATGAATTACTTCTGCTCCCCACCCAGAGCAAATAGGCCTCCCCTCCCCTGGAACACTGAGGACACCTTACAGTATATATAACAAGAGGTCAGGATTAATGAAGAAAGGATGGTTCAAAGTTGGAGGATCTGCAATGACAGCCCATGTGTCAGAATAACGCCACATCATCACATGACTTCTAACAGGTGTATATGCGTGTTTCTAGAGGTCTGTTTTTGTATGAACATCCTCTCGCTGTACTTGGCCATGCGCAGTGCGAAATTGCACAATGTACGTTGCGCTAACAGGCGAAAGTTCAACTTAGTATCAGGCCCTCTGTATCTACTTAATAATAAACTTTGTTGTGGTGATTGTCCATACCTGGAAAAGGAGAAATGTGGCCTCTTACAGCCTTATATTATAGATTAGAGGGTACATTATTTAAATTATTTAAATTATATAGCCTAACAAGCACAGAGACTTCCTGAAAAACAAACTGTACAATTCTATACAAGGTGTTGGGAATTCTTGAAACAGCATGAAAGAGATCATTACCCAGAAGAGCTTACAGTCTATGTGCAACAGTAAAGTTAATCTGAGAAAACAACTGACAACAGATGAATGCACTGCTCCTTTAACCCACATACAAGCATCATTCCAGTGAATCCCATTATCTTCAAAGTGTCTTTTATTTTACAGAGCAATGTCATTTTAATAGCTTAGCAAACGTTTCTTATTGGTTTTTGGCAGCTTTCAAATAACTAACTTATTTCTAAACAGTACAAAACCCACCATGATGATCATTTTAGCCACAGGAATGCCTGACAACTTTATTATGCAACTTGCCTCTTTGTCAAGCTAGGGGAATGCTTTTTTTTTTAAGTTAACTTTAGTTAACAAGGGGGGATCCTAAGTCCAAACTGAGGAATTTCCTCTCTGGAAGCAGTAAAATGAGTCACTGCTATAATGTCTAGGGGCTATGGCTGTGTTGTCCTGACTTTAACCCTGTCACTGCCAGCAGACCGGACACATCACACAAAGATCTCTCTCACCAGCTGGGTCAGGTCCCAGTTTTAATACCAGGGATGTGCTTGTGTTTTCCGCTTTGGTCCAGAAAAATATCTGTGGTTACGAAGCCTACAACAGAGCTTGGAGTGAAGCCAGGGTTTTTTTTGTCCCTGTAATTGTCTCCAGAATCATATTGTTTGCCTGACAATTAAACTCTTAGGAAGCAAGGACAAACATCGGATGCAGTGTTGTATCTGCTAGAGCCCTTTTATTTTTAAAGATTAGGTGTGACCTCTTCCAATGGTTTGGAAAACTGCTTTTTTTTGCTGTAAATTCCATCACAGTTGTATCACTGTGATTGTGTTTCCTGCATGTACTGTGCTGTAATATTTAAAGCAGACGTGTCACCCGGTCCTATGATATTATTATGTTTTATTCACTGCATAGCATAATTGCCTACTGTTTGGCCCTCCCACTGGAGGAACAAGTGCGGGAAGTGACAATAATGTTAGGGTCATCATGGCCCGCCTCTGTACAATGGCGTGATTCACGTCAATGGACATCAGGGGTTGGGGCCATAACTCCCATCGAATCATATCATCAAGGCCCTTTCGTTTCTGAAGAAAATGGGGGATCCAGGAGGCTGGCCTACTTTCCCAGGAGAACTTCCTGAAATTCAGGAGTGTCCCGGACATTCTAGGAGAGTAGGCAAGTATGTGACATAGCACAGGGGGGACAGAGTGTTTTTTTCCAACACACTTTGCTCTGCCCAGGGAAAGGTGGAGGAAGTTATAGCAGCATATTACCACTAACTCAATTAATAAAGATTCTTGAAAAGTCTCTAAGGATTATGTTGTATTCAGCTCTCCAAACTTTGGCCGTCCCACCCAATGATGTCATGTGACACAACAAATGATGTCATATCCATCTTCTCAGCTATTATGTTGTGCAATGATTATCACACATGAATAAGATTGACAGTAGCACTCTGGTAGGAGATAAAGGTATAAACAAAGGTAAAAATAGACAAATAATCATTAAAAATAAATATATAAATAAAAATAAGAAAGTGGCCAAAAACAAACCAAAAACCTGCCCTTGTGTACTTCCCAGTATACGAAGAATGACACATACACTAGGGAAGGGTCATTGACAATGGCTTAGCCTGTTTGAATAAAACATTTAAACATTCTAGCCTATCTACAAAAACAGACATAGATCCTCTGCTCTCTCCATGTACAGACTGGGGTGCAAGAGGGGGTTGAACACATTGTATAGACAAAAACAGGGATACTCTGCACTTTCCAAACACATAATTAATGCTGTATTAAATACTATTCTATATTAAAAACAGGGAATGTTAGTTCCACATATTGCAATATATGTTAAGCTGACTAACTCACGCCAAAGTCTTCCCATTCTGGTCAGTCCTAACATGATCAAATGCTATGCTTATTTATCTGGGCTTAAGGCTTACCTGCACACAGGGCCCTCTTAACAACATTTGGGGCCCCCGGGCAAAGCAGTGCACCGGGGCCCCTATATATATATAAAAAAATAAAATTATTATATATATGGGCCCTGCAGCCCAAAGGGCCCGTCAGAGGCAGCTAAAAAAAAAAGTTCCTGAAAAAAAGAAGAAGAAAATACTTACCTTGCGGTCAGCTGGCGATCCGGTTCCCTCCCTGGTCTCCTCCTCCGTGCTGCGCTCGCAGTGCATGTCGGGCGTGACGTCATCACGCCCGCCCGACATCCATTGCGGAGCGCAGCATGGAGGAGGAGACCAGGGAGGGAGCCGGATCGCCAGCCTACCGCAAGGTAAGTATTTTCTTCTTCTTTTTTTCAGGAACTTTTTTTTTTAGCTGCCTCTGACGGGCCCCTTGGGCTGCAGGGCCCCCGGGCACCTGCCCTTCGTGCCCTATGGAAGAGACGGCCCTTGCCTGCACACAGCTTTTAAAGGCAAGTCTTTCCCTAGCACTAGCAGCCATGGGAGACCTAGGACTCTAGCCTATCTAGTCGTATATTTATATAATCAGACTAATTTATTATATATATGACACATCGGTTCTCTGTACATTGGATCCAGAGAGCAGCTTTGTGATGTATCCCAGGACAAACTAAATATCAAGCCCGCAATCAGTGCTTTACTGCACATGTGCCGGGCCGACACATGCTTGGTAGAGACCCTACTCTGCTCTTTTGACCTTGCGCAAATGTTCCGTGGTGCACTGTTGCATATCTGAGCAGGCCTGTCCCAATTCATGGCCCTCAAATGTTGGTGTGGTTGGGCAGTTAATTATTTCTTGATTGTGCACTTTAAAATGTTGGGAAATGGCTCAAAAATTCCACCATATGCCCCTCAGACCCCCACCTGCTCCAAAATAGCCCCACATGCCCTCAAACCCCCACTTGCTACAACATTTACCCACATGCACAGACTCCCACAAGCCTTCAGATCCCACGTGTACTCCAAAACTTCCCCACATGCCACTCAGACCTGCACACATATTCCTAAAAGCTCCCCACATGTCCTCCAGACCTCTCCCACATGCCCATCAGACCTCTCCCACATGCTTATCAGAATATCTCTTACATGCCTCATCAGACCTCCATACATGCCAATCTGACATCCCCCACATGCCCAATAGAACTTATCCAGATGCCCATTTCACCTCCCCCTCAAGCTCATCAGACTTTACCCACATGCTCATAATACTTCCCCACGTGCCCATCAAACCTCCCACAGATGCCCATTAGACTTCCGCGCGTGCCCATCAGACCTCCCACAGATGCTCATAAGACTTCCCCACATGCTATCAGTGCTTTACATGCCCGATAGACCCCCCTACATGCCCCTTACATGCCCATCAGACCTCCTCCATATGCCCATCAGACCTCCTACACATGGCCATCAGTCCTCACCAACATGGGCTACTCCTCTTCTGGTATGCTGCGTAACCTCTCAGCTGCACCCATTTAATCTTTATAGCACAGCAGAGAATAAATCAGATGGGGAGCCGCTAGCTGGGGCCACTGGTTAAGGCTCGGTGGGCCACTTGCAGCTCGCGGGCTTCCTGTTGACAACCACTAACCTGGCTGCAGCAGCTTTGACACACTGTATGGAAACATGTCTGTGATCTGTTGCAGGCACAGGAGATGCACAGCTCCCTCCTTTAGTCCTCCCAAGCAGTCTAAAGAGACAGCCCTTTTCTGAGTTTACCCCTTTAACTGACTGAGAAGGGTCAGCTCTGATAACATCTTCAGGTGCAGCTGCAACTGTCTGCCATCATGTCAAGGTACTCTGGGATCCAAAGTTCAAGACATAAACTGACAGAGTGACACTGAGTAAGTCCATATATCTGCATATTTTGGCTATTTAAAGACAGTGTAAATAACATGTGAGAAACATGTTCTTATTCATAAGTAGATAAGTGCTGTAGTATTTTTGTCCTTTGTAAGTTTTACAAGCCTCGGCTCAGTGATCTGGAACGGGCACCATCTCCATATACATATTTTTATTATTTTTGGGGTTATTGTACATAGACAGGTGCTTTTGCAGCTTGTTAAGATAAGTTCTTTTTTATTGTTTTATGGAGGGAACATTTTGACCTGTGTGTCTCTTTCAATCCTCTTCGGTGACTTTGATGTTTGCAAGATATAGATTGTCTACAGAAGAAATCAGTGATTTATTGTAACTGATTTTACTTACAGTTATGGTTACAATCTCTGTCACTGACTTGTCTTGCATGGTTTGTTTTTACCTGAAAGGGTCACGTTCTCAAGGAAACAAATAACTTGTGTGTTTAAATGAAAGATAACTATCTAATACATCTCTCAATTGCTGATATTCCCTACAAAATTTCTGTTTTTCTTTACTATAAGAGTAGGAAATATTCCTACAGGTCACAAGAAAATTGGGTTTGCTGATGTTATTTCAAATTCTGACGGGAAGATTCAATTCATTGCGAACATTTCTCAGATATACAACACGTCTGAGAGTTTACTAAAATCTCCACGTCCCATAGAGATGCGAGGGTAAATAGATTAACATGATAGAACTTTGACTCATTTTACTACCAAGGTGGTTTTCACTCCTTGGAGCAGATTTAGGGGCATATTTACTAAACTGCAGGTTAGAAAAAGTGGAGATGTTGCCTATAGCAACCAATCAGATTCTAGCTGTCATTTTGCAGAGTGCACTAAATAAATGACAGCTAGAATCTGATTGGTTGCTATAGCCAACATCTCCACTTTTTCAAACCTGCAGTTTAGTAAATCTAGCCCTTAGCCTTATTGACTGGAAAAATGGGCGTTTTCACCAGCAATACGTTATGTTGGTGTTACCGCCTGGCAATAGCACTATTATCTTGTTTGTCAAGTATTGCACTATTACGTTTATTTATTATTTAAGTATTGCTGCGGTACTTGTGCTGTTATTGCTGTCTCCATTTTAAATCGGTTTAAAAAAAATGCTTTTGTTAATGTCTAAAGGTGTTTAAATATTTAGATTTTTTGTTAATAAATTTAATCTTTTTTCAAACTTTTTTCACTTTAGTAGAGGGCTTTCAGTTCCATTGAGCATGCTCAAGTCGGCTCAGGTATGGAAAGACTGGTAGGACAAAGCAGTACGTTAACGCCAACTGCTTTCGGCCAGTATCGCTATGCGCCTCTTAGTCGTAATCAGGGCTCTATTGATAAATGGCCCCCATAACACAAACATCTTCTTTCGGGTTCTTTTTTTTTAAAGATGGTCAGTGCAGGATAGGTTAATACCAAATGCCAAAGTGTGTATTCTTTCCGAATAATAAAGTAATTTCTAAAATCCATTATTCAGAAGTGGAGAGGACAGAAAATGACAAATCTTCTTTCTCTTTTGTTCAATCTTCTTGTGCATGAACGATCACATGGAAAATATTATAATAAGTGTTGCAATATAGTGTAGTATTTCTAAGACTATGTTAAAATATCAACCAACCACCCATAATGTGATACACACTAGTGATCAAACCGTGCAAAAGTGAATGTAAACCAAGAGTGTAACAACTTCCAATCTCCTATCCACTTACAAACGGTAATCAAAATCGTGCCTTCTAAAATGTATAGGTGTGCTTTGTTCCTCACACCTACTGCTACCAATTGGATCCTCCCTTAATAGAGTTGCATGAGCATGACTTTGTTATCCGAGAAAACTCCACATAGTGTATTACCCCTAAAACTTAATTTATTAAAATATGTGAGCAGGCAAACAGTGTGTGATGATCCAAAAATATCCCTTTATTAAAAACCATTGCTTTCCATAAATACAATCCTCGCTGGGTTAATGCAAGTGTCTCACTCAAGTAAGAAGTAAATATAACACCTGTAACCAACAATGATGGTGTTCTCAGGATTCTGTGGTCGCTGTTCTGTTTTTACATCCGACAAGAGACCTCTCATTCCCCAATAACCACCGACGCGTTTGACTTACTGCCTTTCACAAGGCAACCGCTGCATTTCGTGTAGTACCTATATTTACAGACGTGTATTACTTTAATGTAAAGTAGGCAGCAGCAAAACAGAGCTCGTGACAAGTGTATTACTGTATATTGATCTGTCGGATAGGTTGTTGTGATCAGCAAGTGAAGTACTATAGAGAAACCTTACTAAAGCAATGCAACTACTTACATTTACACTTTCTATATCACCTCACATGTTGACAAAAATAACCTATTCTGCAGTAAGGAGGTCAAACAAGGTCAGGAACAGCATTTTGCACTTTTGTGTAGCACATGTCTGTGCCATTCTCTTAAAGCACAATGGTGTTATCTCCTTTTGGAGTGGTCTTTTCGATATTGTTCCAAAGGAATGTAGCTTGAATATCTACCTAACTCTTCTGATAGCTTCAGTGAAGCTCTCTGTAGTGGGTCACATGATTACCAGAACAAGCTACTCACTGTTGTGAAAGTAAACCAGGCTGAGGTAGGTGGATGCTTTGTTTGAGTAACAGTCCGTGTCATGCTGTAAAAATCCAGTTTGTGGGGCATTGCCAAACAGGAATTATTATTATTATTATTATTATTATTATTATTATTATGATGCACACGACTTTACCCAGAAGTATCTTCTCTTTTGAAGTGGTTAATCTGTTGGGGTGAGGTTGTATTTCCGATTAATGCTTGTTTTACAGCTTCATAATCCCCATCATGGTTATGGGGCAGTGCTTTAAACACTTCCTGGGCTTTACCTCTTAGCCCTAGTGTAAAGTACTTCGCCCATTCTTCTCTGGGCACCTGATATTGTCTGCAAGTGTTTTCAAATCCTTATAAGAATGTGTTGTCCAAGGCTCCATCTCTTTCCATAACAACAAACTGCTCCAGATAGGGTTTAAGAGTTGTTAGATCCCTGGACTCTCGGTGCTGTGGAAAATCACTAGGCCTTTGGTTTCGTGCCAACTCTAGCTGAAACGCTCTCTCCACCTGCACCCGGCGTTGACACAGTTCCAAGGACAATAGTCCCCACACTGGTATAAAGGACATGCCCTTAAGTTGTTGCAGTGTGAGATATTTTTACATAAATAAGATTGACAAGAAGGCTTTAAATAAAGGTGAGGGGAATACAGAAACATTGAAACATAGAATTTGACGCCAGATAAGAACCATTTGGCCCATCTAGTCTGACCATTTTTTAACCTATGGTAACCTCAAACTCTATTTAATCCTTGTTTATTTTAAGGATATCCTTATGTCTATCCCAAGTATGTTTAAATTGCTTTACTATATTAGCCTCTACCGCCGCTGATAGGAAGCTATTCCACTTATCCACTACCCTTTCTGTGAAGTAAGTTTTCCTCAAATTTCCTCTGAACCTACTTCCCCCCAGTGTCAGTGCATGTCCTCGTGTTCTAATACTTCTCTTCCCCCCAGTGTCAGTGCATGTCCTCGTGTTCTAATACTTCTCTTCCCCCCAGTGTCAGTACATGTCCTCGTGTTCTAATACTTCTCTTCCCCCCAGTGTCAGTGCATGTCCTCGTGTTCTAATACTTCTCTTCCCCCCAGTGTCAGTGCATGTCCTCGTGTTCTAATACTTCTCTTCCCTCCAGTGTCAGTACATGTCCTCGTGTTCTAATACTTCTCTTCCCCCCAGTGTCAGTGCATGTCCTCGTGTTCTAATACTTCTCTTCCCCCCAGTGTCAGTGCATGTCCTCGTGTTCTAATACTTCTCTTCCTATGAAGAATGTATCCAGTCTGCACCTTGTTAAAACACTTGATATATTTGAAAGTTTCTAACATCTCCCTCTTTATCTTCTCTGCTCCAAACTATAAATATTAAGATTTATTAGCCTTTCCGGGTAAGTTTTGTGCTGTAGGCCATGCACCATTTTAGCTGTCCTTCTTTGTACAGTCTCTAATGTATTTATATCCTTCTGGAGATATGACCTCCAGAACTGAACACAGTATTCTAGATGAGGCCGAACCAATGACCTATACAGTGACATTATTACTTCTTTCTTTATGCTACTGATTCCTCTCCCTATGCAACTTAGCATCTGACTCGCCTTCCTCATTGCTTTGTTATATTGATTACCTGTCATTAAGTCACCTGAAATAGTGACTCCTAGATCTCTTTCCTCCTCAGTAATCTCCATTAAAGTGCCGTTAATACTATATTTAGCCTTTGGGTTTTAGATACCCGAGTGCATGATTTTGCATTTTTTGGCATTAAACTGTAGTTGCCACACTCCTGACCATTCCTCTAGTCTACCTAGATAATCAGTGATTTGTTTACCCCTCCTGGTGTGACTATTTTTGTGCCATCTGCAAAAAGGCATACTTTTTCTTCAATACCATTTGAAATGTCTCCAATAACGATATTAAAAAGCACTGGTCCAAGTACAGATCCCTGAGGTACTCCACTGGTAAACTTTCCCTCCTGTGAATGCACTAGATTTACTATAACTCTCTGTTTTCTATCCTACAACCAATATCTTACTCATTTAACCCCAAGCTTTCGAGTTTATTTAATAGTCTGTGATGTGGGACAAAGCCAAAAGCCTTACTAAAATGTAGATAAGCTACATACTCTCCCCTCTCCCACCCTTGATCTATTACTTAAGTCACCCAATCAAAAAAGTCAATAAGATTTGTTTGAAACAATCTCCCCCAGTAAATCGATGCTGTAATTTATGGGATTTGAGATATTCTACAAATATTTTCTTTTTTAGACTTAGTAAGGTTTTTGACACTGTCCCACATCGCAGACTGTTAAATAAACTCGAAAGCTTGGGATTGGATTCTAAGATGGTTGAATGGTTAAAATATTGGTTGCAGGATAGAAAACCGGGAGTTGACTTGAGCCATCTAAACCATATTTTATAATATTTAAACATTGAAGCACTGTCCATATGGATGTAACGTACATGGCCAATAGTGTGATTATCTTGGGCTATTCAATTACCAACTGTAGGTTCTTCTGCACCCATCCATTTTCTTGCAATGGAAACTTTGGTCAAAGTCAGTAAACAAATAACATATAGAGAGGATGATTCATCTAAGAGAAGATCAAGAGAGAATCCAAATAAGCAAAGTCCTGTGGACCAAAATGGTAATCTAGTCCATATCAATTGAATACATTTCTTTACTGTCTCCCAGAACCTTTCGTCCCTTCGACAGGACTGAGGGAGATGCCAGAAATTAGCTGAATCCATGCCACATTTAGGGCGTTTGGAATCTCGTCTCATACCAAATATTATCAGTTTTATAGAAGTATACTATAATAAACTCTATGCAATATATATAATTGTATCTGTTGAAATTTGATGCACGAAGTAGCATTTTTAGTACTTCCAAGCATGGTGTTCCAACTCTGCTCATCTCGGGGCCCTAATTCCATCACCCATTTAGTTTTAAGGGTAAGTAAATTTCCTTCTAAAATGTCAGGAAGAATAGAAGAATGCAGCACTGAAATCATTTGATTGGAACCTAGTTCTTGTAAGAATTGGGGAGTATTGTTTGAAATTGAGTACAGAGGACATGCCTTAGCTGTAAATAGTTGTAAAATAATTTGCTTGGGAGTACAAATTCTGATGTTAATGATCAAATGATTTCAAATAATTGGCAGAATAAAGTTGACCAATTGATTGAACTCCATGTTTAATCCATAAAGGAGCAATCTCTAGTTTCCATAACTCACCCAAACAAGAGTTACCCCAAATAAGTGTTTCTGGATCCCATCCTAAATCATTTACGGATATGTGCATCAGGCTCCAAATCAGAATTACTTATCTAAGAATATGGGCTGTAGTCCTAGATTCTCTAGTTCCCACAAAGATCTGCACTGGAGGGTTAGAGGTTCCTGTCTGCCCATGTAAGAATCCAGTAAGCGTGCCTCCTATGTTATTTCCAACCCATTCTTTTAATTGCGACAATTGGGTTGCTAAATAATAGGCTTTAAATTTAGGGAAGGCCAGCCCACCAGATGTTTTGGACCGTCAAAAGTTATCCAGGCTTATCTGTATTCTCTTGCCTTCCCGGGCCAGAGAGGAGTGATATTTATCAACCCAGGAGAAAACCTTTCCAAGGATGTAAACAGGGGCATGTTGCAATGTGTACAAGGCCCTTGATGTTTAATATCAAGCCACAATGAAGGACAACACTAAGATTCCACAGTAGGTTGATAAAGCTGCAGTCTTGTCATTTGACTGTGAGGTCCCATCATAAGAATCTCTGTTTTATCAGGATTGAACCTGACAACTTTCATTCATCTATTC
Source organism: Mixophyes fleayi (assembly GCF_038048845.1). Classification (NCBI taxonomy): domain Eukaryota; kingdom Metazoa; phylum Chordata; class Amphibia; order Anura; family Limnodynastidae; genus Mixophyes; species Mixophyes fleayi. Next base: position 22,474,991 of record NC_134406.1, read on the forward strand.
CTGGAGCTCAGCTAGACATTGAGAATTGATATTGGGTTCTTAGTAAATGGAGCAAAGGACAGGTACAACTGAGTATCATCTACATAGGGGTGGTAGTCCTGGCCGTGGCGTCTGATTATTTTACCAAGTAGTAAAATAAATGCTGCAAATAGCATGGGAGATAGGATAGAGCCCTATGGAATGCCGCATGGCAGAGGCACTGGTGCAGATGAGTGTACTCCTGAAGACACTCTCTGTGACCTATCAGTCACATAGGCAAACCCAGGGGGGGTTGGGGGGGTTCCTAGTGCCAGTAAACCCCCTCCAAGCCTGTGGCACTATATAATTGTGGTGGCTGGTCCCTGCCCCCACTTCACATGGCTTTGCTTGAAAAGGGAGAGCTGCGTGTACCTAACAGTAGTGCACGCAGCATTGCCCATGTATATTATAGGGATTGGAAGAGTTGGAGACCAGCCAAGCACTGGGTAATATTATAGCCACGCCCCCATGCATGCTGGTCATGCCTACTGTTGGCGTGGTGTGGAAACCCCTCTCTACAAATCCTGTGTTTGCCCCTGAGTCAGAAAGGATTTGAACCAACAAAGGATGGTGTCATCCAGTCCACAAGAATTCTTCAGACGATCTATTAGAGTCCCATGGTCCAGAGTATCAAATGCTATACACTGTAGAGGTCAAGGAGGATTAAGATCAAAAATCATTCTCCCACCAGAAGATAATTACTATACAAAAGACATACAGCGCTGAAAGGAGATTTCATGTAGTGTATATCAAACGATACATAAGATATCTGAACAATGCATGAATATCCAAGACAATAATAGAAACACTTTAATCATATGAACATAAAAACCTTCTAACAAAATATAATAATAACAAATTAAAAAAGGCAAGTGATACCTCACAAAATCAGTTCACTAATAACAATATTGCAGTAGTGATAATCAAGATCCACAAATTGGACATGATCCATACGTCAAAAATGCCTTTTTTAATTTATTATTATACTTTGTTAGAGGGTTTTTATGTTCATATGATTAAAGGGTTTTTATTATTGCACAAGAGAGGTAAAAAGGGTCTTCAGGCCCCCCTTCTCCAAAGCTAGGGAGGAGCCATTGACAACTCTGACCTCCAGAGCCAAATGGCCCCTTAGGGCAGGCCCCTTTCTCAACTAAGTAGACCGAAGCTGTCCCTAGGGGAACTGACTCTTTAGCTGGCCACCGAAGAAGGGATCCTCTGACAATTTGGGGAGAGAGTTGCCCATAAGGGTCTATACCCAAACCACTCAAAAACATGCCAAAGAAGACAAACCAATAAAAAACATGAAAAGAGTCAATATGTAAATAAGTAATTGCCAGTAGGCCCTGGCCTAATGGCCGGTGGGGATGAAAAAGAATTCTGGTCCAGACAAAAGGTGCTTGTGCCATACACTGTCCACAGTCAGGGTGCAAACTCATCCCCAGTGAATTTCCAGGCACCCCTGGTCCTGCGCTTACTGTTGGCAAATCAGCACCTCGGCTTCCTAACAAAGCACCACCAGCCCTTTGACCAAAGGACCAAGACAGCACTGTCTACTCACAGAAGGGTGTGGATAGGCCCCCCTTGATAAGAACAGATACTATACTTGATCTTAGCCAAAAGGCCGAGAGGTGATATTTAGAAGTGCTTACAGAACAGCCATCGCTGCTGAACAAGTTCAACTTGCTTAAAATGCTTTCCCAGGCGAAACTTACTGCCAGCGGGCTGATTGCTGACAGTAATCCCTTTGAAGTATAGGGAGATGCAATACAAAGTCCTATCACCATCGGAAAAAAGGGCTCTTCACCCTTTCATAAATATAACCTTATTTTCCACATTAAACAAACACAAATATATAATTAAAAAAGGTGGTGTGTGTTTAATTGAAAATTGCAATGATGATACATTAAAACTAGGTTGACATGGCACATCACATCAATGGGACACATAACTAGTCTTCTCCAGAATACAGTTACTACATTTCACAGAGTCTGGGACCCTTGGTATCACTTTAACAACTGCTTTGATTCTTCTGCTTAAGTAATTTTTTTTGTTTGTCTTACTTAAGGTTATATTGGGTTGTCGACATGTTGAAATTGGGCCTCATTGGCCGGGCAAGTGGATCGGGTCATTTGAATGCTGCTTTATATATTCTGTTTATTTCTTGCTAACTTACCTTCTGCACAATCTGTTTACTGTGTTTTGACCTCGTTTTTTTAACATATTTTATTCTTCTGCTGTTACAAATTAAAAAGTTAAAAAGAAAAAGTAGATTGACATTTGTATCTGTTTACATACTGTTACCAGGAAACATACCTGACAGTTGTAATGAGTTTATTACCCCACAGATGAACAATGGATATGGTGAAGAGACTGATAACAGTAAGAGCATTTATTGGAGCATAAAATGAGCCTTTTTTTATATGATGGTATTCCTAAAACAAGACAAAATTCATGGTAAAAATTTAAAAGGGTTTATGGACACGTATAAAAACCCCGAAATAAAAGCAGACAGACGGCAAACAGTTTTAATTGAAAAACAGTTAACGTTAATGAGCAGATAACTTCAGATAAAGAACACATGTTGCATTTCTACAGAATATGGGCCTGAATTCGCCACTCACAGTCCGTATTCTACGCACGTATCCATGAGTTCCGGACTCCTGCATTAATCAAGGAACGGATCTCAAGATAGGTGCGCTGCTGTATTCGGGTGTAGATCTGGGGGTAAATGTATTAATCTGCGGGTTCTTCAACACCCGCGTGTTCAGCCTCTTCCGCGATTAAATTTCAAGCGGCGCTGCATTGTAAAGGGAAGTTAACCCTTTACAATGCAGCGCCGCTTGAAATTTAATCGCGGAAGAGGCTGAACACGCGGGTGTTGAAGAACCCGCAGATTGATACATTTACCCCCTGATGTGCTCTAGTACAGAAGGCACTACAGGATACGTCCAAAACCTATGTTGATTATAAATTCTCAAGAGAACACACAGGAAATTAAAAAAAATATAGAAATAATGTCACCTGGTAATAATAGAGGTATTAATGATAAAACATTGATTAAAAAAAAGTGTTGTTTTTTTCTTTACATTTTTCCCCATGAAATACATTTATTAGAACGTTGTTAATGTCTACTGAATATACAACCAAATTGTACAGTTGCTCGCAATTGCAAAATCATGTTGCAGGATGTATACCAGATTGACATTATTACTGATCGGGACTTAGACTAGCACCAGAGCTGGTGCAAGATATACGGCAGGGAATCAAGTAACAATCATGGCCGTACAGCATGATACTAACTCACGTGTCTGTATCTGTAATACAAATCAGCTGGAGAGTTGCAGGTTGTCTGGTGAAAATCACAGCAACAATATACAATAGGGGACATTTATGAAAACCATTCCACAAGTGACTGTGAAGAAAACTTGGTGTTGCATGTAACAACCAATCAGAAGTTTGCTTTTATTTTGTAAACAGTACTAGACAAATAACAGTTGGAGCCTGATTGGTTGGTATGGACACAACATCCTTTTCTAGACAAGCTACCTGTGGAACAGGTTTCATAAATATCCCCCATTATGGGACCTATCATTACCACTTCCCAATGTGGCGATGAGTATGACAATCTCTTATCACTGGTGTTTATGAAAAAAATATTGCCAAGAAGCTCAAGCCTACAGCCCTCTGCAGGGCCGCCTTCAGAAAAAATCGGGCCCAGTACGGGCCCCCCGTGCCACCCCATATGAGCCGCCCCCCCCCCCATGAGCAACACATACATACCTGGGGGCCTGCCGCTGGTCTCCGCTATTCTGTCTTCAGCCTCACCGTGACAGCCAGGCACCAGGATCTGATCGCAGGGGTGGAGGAATCATTCCCCCTGCGATCATGTGATCTGTCACAGGCAGAGCACTTGATCGCAGGGGGAATGAATCCTCCACCCCTGCGATCGGATCCTGGTGCCTGGCTGTCACGGTGACAGCCAGGCTGAAGACAGAATAGTGGAGACCAGCGGCGGGCCCCAGGTAAGTCTGTGCTGCGCTGTTGTACCGGGCCCCCTGGTGAGCCCGGGCTCGGTACAACAGTATCCCCCGTACCCCCCTGATGGCGGCCCTGGCCCTCTGATGAAAATGCAAACAGTAGCGGGATGACAGTCTCAGACGACCTACTTCCGGCCCTTTGGCCAACAGGCACTCTTTCATGTGTAGCCTTCTCAGTCCTCCGAACATATCAAAATGTTTATCGCCTATCTAAAAAAAAACACTGAAAACACTTTTATATTTAAAAGAAGTCCCATATTTTCCCATATCCCAAATCGTCTATTCATACGTGTATCTCCAGTCATCCTCTGTAATGTCTCACACACAGTGTCCATGTAAAGAGACCTTAGGGTATATTTACTAAACGGCGGGTTTGAAAAAGTGAAGATGTTGCCTATAGCTACCAATCAGATTCTAGGGCCTGATTCATTAAGGATCTTAACTTAAGAAACTTCTTATTTCAGTCTCCTGGACAAAACCATGTTACAATGCAAGGGGTGCAAATTAGTATTCTGTTTTGCACATAAGTTAAATACTGACTGTTTTTTTCATATAGCACACAAATATCAACTTTAAATTTCAGTGTACAAATAAGCTATCAAGTATTTGTGTGCCACATGAAAAAACAGTCAGTATTTAACTTATGTGCAAAACAGAATACTAATTTGCACCCCTTGCATTGTAACATGGTTTTGTCCAGGAGACTGAAATAAGAAGTTTCTCAAGTTAAGATCCTTAATGAATCAGGCCCCTAGTTATCATTTATTTAGTACATTGTACAAAATGACAGCTAGAATCTGATTGGTTGCTATAGGCAACATCTCCACTTTTTCAAACCCGCCATTTAGTAAATATACCCCCTTGTAATAAAGGGGACAAGCTTATCATCGTACTGATACTGAAACATTTATTGTTTCAGCAACAAAAATTTATTATGCTGATCTCAAGTAGTTCTTGCTGACATTTTATACAATACGTTGGCCTCTAGGGGGTTGTATTGCATTGTACATGGATATTTAATTTTATTTTGGCTAGGCAAATTAATTATTGCAATTTGCAGAGAAATTAAGTTCTTTGTTTTCCTCATATTTGTGGATATATGTGTGACATGAAATACACTGAATACCTTCATATTTCTATTTCATTATTCCTGGGAGAAATATTTCTCACACAACCTGCTATGTTTTTCTACATTTCCCCCATTGTCGCAGGCTGTGCAGTTTGTCTATCTTCCCGGCTGAACCCTCACATTCACCGTCTGGAATCAGTGATATGAATCCATGCCTGGGCTGGGAGAGGTGCCTACAGCTGCCAACTGCCACTGGGTGCGCCCTGCCCAGGACACATTTGGCTTTTGATCTTGTTTGGACACACTTGCACTAACACACACCTACACATTTTCACACACACATCCAACTGTCTGTGGTCTGACTCTGCACACAGACTCTTCAAGTTTTACTACCGTAAAACTTTTCTGTTTCTCTTCTTTAACCCTTAAATATCCAGAGTATTTACACTACATTGCAAGTTCATTGTGAACCTGCAAACTGCATCGCTGTGAGACGGCCACCGTACCTAGAGCAGATTCATGGGGCAAAATAGAAAAAATATTTCATTTTTCTATTAATATTTTTTTTTTAGCCTTTAACAAACACCTAGGCAACCTGCGGCTCTCCAGGTGTTGTGAAACTATAAATCCCAGCCTGCCTTGCCACCTATCTGCTGGTTATCTACTGGCAAAGCATGCTGGGACTTGTAGTTTCACAAAACCTGGAGAGCAGCAGATTGCCTACCCCTGACCTAGGAGGTAGAATAAATTAGCCTCGAGGTTCCGCCAGACTTCACCTCCATGTCCAGCTGCCCATCTTGTCGGCCTGTACGGTACTAAAATCTCTGCTCGTTTTTTTCCTCACATGTCGATGGGACACCAGGGAAAATGAGCAAAGGTTTTAGTAAAATCGACCACCGCCATATGTCCCTGCAGACTGTCTCGGAGACACATCTCGGACACTTGAATTCCTCCCCTAATCTTGCCAGTAAAAAAAATGGAGGAAGGGGTGTTTGATAGCGACAATGCCTGTTCTAGATATGTCCCTGACAACCACCAGGGTTGAACTAAATTCAGCAGCCATTACAATAGGTTGAAGGACTCCTTGATTATCAAGGAATATATAATTAAAGTCTTGGATTTTTACTACAGTATATTTAGTAATATAAAAAATATAAAATACTCTAAAACAGTTATTTTATTGGGTTTATTTTAGCCTATCGCCATCATTATTTATTTATAAGGCGCCATAGATTCAGCAGTGCCGTACAGTGAGAGTATATCAATACATAAATATAATAATATATACAACAGATAATACCTAGGCGCAAAACAAATACAACTAACTAGCTAACATAGTAAATAACACAGTACAGTATACCATATGCCACGTACAATGTAACAAGGACATACAGGCAAGAGACATAGGATAAAGAGGACCCTATCAGTACAAGTGTATCATCATCATCATCATCATCACCATTTATTTATATAGCGCCACTAATTCCGCAGTGCTGTACAGAGAACTCACTTACATCAGTCCCTGCCCCATTGGGGCTTACAGTCTAAATTCCCTAACACACACAGACAGACAGAGACACAGACTAGGGTCAATTTGTTAGCAGCCAATTAACCTACCAGTATGTTTTTGGAGTGTGGGAGGAAACCGGAGCACCCGGAGGAAACCTACGCAAACACAGGGAGAACATACAAACTCCACACAGATAAGGCCATGGTCAGGAATCAAACTCATGACCCCAGTGCTGTGAGGCAGAAGTGCTAACCACTAGGCCACTGTGCTGCCCACTGCCCCAAGTGTATATACTTGTATTGCCTAGATTCATCAATGGAATCCAAAATATGTTTGTTTGTTGTTGGTTTTTTTTGGGAGGGGGGGGGGTTTACAGGGCCAAAAGGTGTCCGAACCTTCCCCATTTAAAGTCAATGCAAGTATGATGCCGACAAAAAGATAAAGTAATCTTGAAGTGAGGATTTTGCTGTATATTACAATGAACTTGTGGAGAAGCGATTTCTGCTTATTGAAAACAACTTGTTATTTGAGGCATGCTGCATATATTCCAATACATGTGGTGAAGGAGTTGTTTTGTGTTGAAATATAAATGTAAATTCACTTTATTGTAGGTTTATTTATATACCACTGGGTGTGCAACACTTCATAAATAATAAATAAACATGGAAACCTGTACAAGTGCATTAACAGCCATGTAAAAAACACCTAGGGGTAAATGTATCAAGCTGCGAGTTTCCGGCAGGTTTGAAAAAGTGGAGATGTTGCCTATAGCAACCAATCAGATTCTAGTTATCATTTGCTTAGTACATTCTACAAAATGGTAGCTAGAATCTGATTGGTTGCTATAGGCAACATCTCCACTTTTCAAACCTGCTGGAAACTCGCAGCTTGATAACATTTACTCTTAAGATCAAATCTAAGTGTATATATCAATAAAATCCATATATAAATGTAAACCAGCATGTAAATTAGTGAACATACAAGATAAAGAAAATTTTCAAACATTGTATTACTTCTACATTGTCTTGAATTATGGAATTTTATAAAGTAAACTGGGAAGATTCGAGAACTAAGGGAAAAAATAAATTAAAGGTACACAGCAGGAACACTTTGGGAATATAGGGAAGGACTAGTTGATAGTCTCTAAAATAAGATTATATCAACCTTAATATATATATATATATATATATATATATATATATAAAACATATTTGCAAAGAGTACCAACATTACAAATATTTTGAGAGCTCACGTCCACAGAAAGATAATTAAGGAGTATTTGGATTTCCCGGGATTCCCATACCTGATTAAATTTGTCTCCTTTGTTATATATAGTGGGTATTTTTTTACATTCCTGCTATTAACTAAATCTTATTTTGGACTATATGGATGGAAAGGTGTAGAAGTTGTTTCCAAAGTTTCGCTATTGTGCACCAGGCAAGCTGGAGAACAGGAAAAATTATTTTATTTGGGGACAGCTTGGATTTTAAACCCAGTAAATGTATGTAACCTTGGGAATATTATCCTTTGAACACAAATTAAAATCAAATAGTAAAAGAAAAGAAAACAACCAAGTTGCCAAATGGTGATATAAAAATAAAGTGCACAGTAAAAAAAGATTGGTGGGTTCATATCAAATAAATATAAGAATTATCTGGATACATCTTGTAGTTCTGCAGAATCCTTCTTAGGATATGGATAATAGTGAATCAACTCCAATACTTTAGAAAAGGATAATAAATAGAGTTTTTACCAAATCTTTTACTAGTGAATAAAATGCACATTTATTAAAAACATAAATGTAAGCGTTTCTGGAAAGCACAAACAAGGGTAACTGGATAGGATAGAAGCCCGGTGATGATTTTGCCCCGTTGGGGCACTGGGTAGAAGCAGACCAGTTTCCAGGAAAACGTGACCAAACAGCAGCCTCCTTCATGAACCATTGGTTTTTAGTTGTAAAATGATCCAAATTAAAATAATTTCAACAAAGGACCTGGGAGGAGAGTGCATCAGATTTTACCTGCATTTTGATAATGTTTAACGCATATAGGTCAGTGTAGGACCTGCATACAATGAGGTACCCTTGACACTGGGATGCAGGCTTAAATGTTTTGATCAAAATATGAACCAATACCTCATGCTTTAATTTTGCTAGACACACACAGATATGCAGTGTTAAGGATAAGCGCTAACAACTGTCTTTTTGTTATGTATACGTATATAGGCATTTATTTTGCCATGCAGCTGTACCATATATAATATGGATATACCGATATTTCTTCTCTATCATTTTAATTATAGTGTGTCTTTAAGACCATTATGTAAATTAAATAGGTGTGAAGAATTATGCTTTAAACTAAAACTTTTTATGCATATAGTTATTTTGGAATAAAAGTTTGTACAAATAGTCTCAATTTATACTATTTTATTAGTGGTATTAGAACTATTTTTTGCGACTGTTGCTCCTCTCCCTCAGATTCAGTCTGTTAGTTTACCCAATCATGCCATCTGTAGGTATCATACATAGGGGTAATTTTATCATTAAACACCGATATCAAAGATTTTCTGTTGCAGTGATAGAAAATTTTCTGTCGCTGCAATTTACTAGTCAAAATTAATTTTTGCCAGGTGGGTGATACCCAGTTCCTCGATAATATTGTCTGGCAGCGGTAAGGCTGGTCTTAAAAATAGGAAAAAAATATTTTAATTTATTTAAATAATGAAAAAGGCTTTATTTAAATAAGAAAGCATTTTTCTGTGCAGAGCATCTGCTTATCACCATGCTGAGATGGAGCAAACGATAGGACAGCGGCTGTATTTGAAATTTTATTGTTGAAACATCAGCTGCAGATACTGTATCATATAAAACGGATAAGCCATAACATCTTTATGATAGTGTCGCTTGGTCCATAAAATGTTTTTATCTTTGAAAAGATTCATAGTAACTGCCTACAAGATAGGCAAAACGTGTTTTATCAGATAACAAACCAATAATTAACGGTTTTGAAATATTTTGTATAAGGAGTAGATGTTAAAGGTGTACTGTATTTTAATAAAAGTGTTATACTTGTGGCCAGTAATAAAGTTATTTAAAAAAAAAAATATTACTAATTCAATACTGAATAGAAGTTACTCCTCACCTACAGACGGTGAAGGCGGACATTTTGTGGACTGAACCAATGTTCCTCAAAAATGCAGCCTGTGGAATCATTAGGAACTAGTGACATCGATTTGTTCAGTGCCTCATAACTCTGTGATATTACCGGTCCCTAATGAATTGCTAGTGAATTGACAGACTGTATTGTTAATGATTATTGGTTTGTGAATAATGGTATAGTCCACAAAATGGCTGCCTTCAGGTTTAGGAGTCTACTATGGGTGCAGGCTGCTGTTACTGTATGAAGAATCGAAATAACCTTCTCAAAACTCCTTCACAGATGTTGAGAACCAGAAAAATGTTCAAACCATTGAAAATGGTAGAAGTAAGCCGGCGATTAAATTCTCAAGATACGCTGTGACAGGGGAAAAATCAGTATAGCAGGGGTAACAATATTGTATGCAAAATAAATAAGCAATCATTAAATAAAAGCAATTTCGTGAGAGGACTTGACAGTCGTGAAGTGAAAAATGATTTAACAGGAATGTAAACAAAAAATGCAACAAGCATAAGTTCCGAAAGTAAAACAGTAAATAAAACGATGGAGGAATAAAATAAAAATATTTTATGCCGCTTTCGTGTCTTGTGCATGTGTAGTATCAAAGTGTTAACTTTTGATTTCAGGGGGTGGGGGGGCTAATGTACCCCCGTTGCAGTAGTCTGAGGCTAATGTCCAGTTCTAATATGTTCCATCTAGATTTCATTGGTTTATGTAAAATACATTTTGGCAGGGTTTCTAAGGAAATTCCACAGCAGCTGCTCAGCAGATTTATGAGTCAGCAATACATAACTTTGTATTTCCATTTTTTTATTTATTAAGTCATTTCCAAGAGATGTTTTTGTAATTTCTCACAATTTTAAACTTTTTAAAAAGTAATATTAATAGCATTTGTTTTATCAATTTCCATATGTACAAACTGAGTTTTATAAATAATACTTTAACTAGACAGTTCTACCAACCACCATAAATGCTCCTAATGCACAGTATTATATGAAACATTCCGGAAAATGTTTATTTATTGCATCTTCTATTCTGTTTGGATTTTTTTTGAACACTTAATTCTACATGACAATCGTTATAAATATAATAAACTGATTTTAATACATGCAACAAGTGTGTGCAAAGAATGAATCTTCCAGCTACAAGACTTTTCTCCTTGTTTGCTATTTAACAAATTAGAATTTATATCAACTGAGGTTTGAAATTAAGTAAAATGGCAGCTTTTAAAGAACATATAATCAAGTACTCATTTATATTTAATTATTCAAATAAAACATATTACACTGTGTCATTTATTCATTTACAGTATGGGTAAATATAATCAGTATCTAAGTTATGACTTGTTCAATTGTACATTACACTTAAATGTATATGACAAGTTCTAAGAACATTGATACTGTATTACTTTTAAAGTAACACTAAATATTTGATTAGCTTTCATTAAATGCCTAACAATCCGTTTTAAGGCTCGAGGGTTTTACTTAGCGTTTATTCTTCATGTTCTAACGTAATTTTCACAATGGTTTAATTATCACCTTTTAAATTGTTATTGGGAAATATTTCCATTTATAGTATTATATTTAGCCGGCTTATTTAACATTTCACATCATACATTTAAAGCTAAGTCATTAATTATTTTAAGATTGATATTAACGTACACAGCATGAGCGAAATATAACTTGTCTCTGGAACGGCAGTAATTGCTGGCATGAACCTGAACAATTTATAGGTTTCTTCTTATAATTAATTCTGTTTACGCATCGTATCTACTTTGCTAATTGTTAATCCTCAAGGCGTTTATACAGAGATTCCGCACAATGCCATAAAGTGGGTTTAACAATTGGATGGTAAGAAGTTTAAAAATGGAGGCTAGGTACATTCCTAATGGCTACAATACAATACCCTTTAGCCAGTGATCCACTCTATAACAGAAAAGGTACTTTTATTTATTACATGTAAGAGAAAATTCATATAGTATGTAAATGTCATATTTTCTTATACTTTAGATCTCCGATGACCCTTTTTTTTAGCCATTTTAAGACATTTCATGTTTGACCGGTTCTTTTTGTTTTATATTTTTGTGTTTTTCTATTTAGATTTTCCGTTATTTTCTTGTTTTACACTTGACCAACCAAAATAAAGAGTTATAAAAATAACAGTATGCACACTACCTCATAAAATCATGTTTTGGCACTATAAGAGGGCAATCCAATGCCCATATTTTTATGTAAAATTTCCAAACTAAAAAAAAGTACATTCCGTAGCATTACCCACATAAAGTTGGTTGTAAACATTTATATATTTATTAAGTTTGAGTGTAATAATTATTAGTTGAGACAAAAAATGCCCTCAAATACTTTACTTTTTCAAAACTAAAAAGAACATAGGAGAATTAAAAAAAAATGTTGATGAATATATGAGATATTTACATTGTTCCAAACGACGGAGAAGCACTTTATAACTAAATATTATGAATATGATTCTCTAAAGTAGAAGGGAAATAACTTAGAAAAGGTTATCTGATAATATATTCCACTTACAGTAAATGTGCACAGAGTTATGGTAAATGTTTCAATAACTTACCCTACATCTTTCCCTGGTTAGTCTAAACTCAACTTCTTAGACTTAACACAACAAAGTGTAATTTACATCATGTAATAATTATGTTAACTGTAAATTGGTTTTATTTATTTATTAGTAAACTCATGTTAAAATGATGTCATTACTAATTTGTAAGGAAAGTACAGAGCACATTTTCTTAACCTTTTCTAAATAGAGACTTCTACTATATGTATGTGCAAATACATTTATATATAACATAACTTCATTTGATTTCAATCTATTGAAAGAAATATATCATTGTATTATAATGAATATAAGTAATATTTTAATATTGTTATATTTATTGCTAAATTCATTTGTATATGTGTATGTGTGTGTGTAGATAGATAGATAGATATGATGAGATAGACAGATAGATAGATATTATGAGATAGATAGATAGATAGATATTATGAGATAGATAGATATGATGAGATAGATAGATAGATAGATATGATGAGATAGATAGATAGATATGATGAGATAGATAGATATGATGAGATAGATAGATATGATGAGATAGATAGATAGATAATAGCTAGATATGATGAGATAGATAGATAGATAGATAAATAGATAATAGATAGATAGATAGAGATATGATGAGATAGATAGATAGGTAGATATACTATATTTATATTATAACAATATTAATATACATGTATATAAAATACATATAGACAGTACAACTATATATAGACAGATAGATTGATATAGATATATAATATATATATACAATATAATATTTTCATATAAAATAGATATCTAGAAAATTGATTATAGTATCTTAATTGAACTAATAAATATAGAGATAATATAGAGTATAACTACATCTTAAATGAACTTATTCTTATGTGTAAGTTAAGTGTGTGTGTGTATGAATATATATATATATATATATATATATATATATATATATATATATATATATATATATATATATATATATATACATATATACAGAACTAAATTATTTCCTAGAACATAAACCTATGCAATACAGGTAAATATGGCAACCCCCCCCCATTGTATACATAATCAGACACACATCCATATATGTGTTCCTATACATCCACATAATCTTGTGCTTCCACTTCTGGGATCCCTTCTGCTCCTGGCAGGGGAATATGAAAGATTTTCATTGAGTGCTAAGACAGAGAGCAGAGACACAGTGCAGAAGGAGGCGGCAGCGGGCTTTGTAGTCAGTGAGGAATGCGGAAATGTTCTAACACTATGTCAAACTTTTTTTGAAGCGGGGTCAAGTCACATTCAACCAGCGTGGGAAAGCAAAAACAAAAAAAAAAAAAAAGTAGGTAAAGAAAAGCGCTTCTGCTGCTCTCAGACACGCAGCGAGGAAGGAAAGAGAGAGAGAGGGGAGAGAAATGCTGGTGGAAGGGGAAGGGGCGCATAGAAGAGGTGGCTCTCCCAGCCTCAGGGGCTGCCCTGGGACAATTGGATCTGCAGAATAAACTTTAAACTTGTGCATGTTTCAGTTGGGTCTCTTTGCAGTGTACAGATCTTTTTTTCTTTTTTTTTTTTTCTTCCCTCATTTGACCCTGCCCCTTCTGCATGAGTGTGCTCCACTGAGGATGGGTGTGCAGAACTGTGCGGCTACCTGTGTGGCCCAGGCTGGGGACTGCTGGGACCATATGAAAGAGCAGTAAAAGCTCCTCCAAGGGCAAATCATAAGCAGAGCAGTGCATTTATAATCACATCTCCCATCTGCTGCCGCCCAGCAACTACCCATTTGGATGCCCCCGGTTGGAAACTGTTGCACTAACGCAGGTAAATACGTGTGTTGCCTTTTTTTTTTTGCAAACCAATGCGTTTATAAAAGGTTCAAATGACTTTGCACCCAGTGTGGTGATTGCGTTGGGCACTGGGGGATGTCACAGTCGTCAGCTAGGAGCATTGCATTGTGCAGATCATCAGCTGCCATGTGCTCTTAACCATTTATGACTAAGAGCTTGAGAATGCAATGCTCTGCAGACTTGTCATCGCGTTTTTTTTTGTATAGCAGTGCATCCTTCATGGATGAATCACTAACATATTCCATAGTGCTGCACACCAAAATAATAACAAAACAGGGATAATAAACAGTCATGACACAACTATGGCCATACACAAAGAAAATTTAAAGGCACCTATTCATTTTAAGTTAACTATACCTAGAAAATCCATTTTTATATGTTGGAAATAATTATACTATTAAAAAGATTTTTTATTTCGCATGGGCAGGCTTTTGTCGCTTATTGTCTTAAAATGGCTTTAGAAAACGTAAAGGTGGGTTCGTAGACGTTCTTGCGGTTCATGGTTCGTTCCTAAAAGGGCTTTGCAATTGTGTCCGCAAAAAAGTATTGTGGAGTATTATTGTCTGCCCTTTAATTAACTCTTTCTCTAACAGTGGAAGTAGCAAGAATTAAAGAGAAGTTACAGCATAATAAAACACTTTCATAATTACTATATCATTGTTATTTTGGCTCTTTGGGTCAACTACTGCAACTTAGCTCCAGATCCAGGTATTACAAGGTGTTCTAGACGGAGTTGGGACCCTGAATGCTCCCCCCCCCCCCCCCCCCCTACTCTTGTTGGTGTCACAGTTGCAGAAAACCTACTTGGAGTCTGAGTAATTGCATTCAACTAACAATGTAAATGAATCATTAAAAAAAAATTCCCAGGGTTATTTTTTTTGTTCTTTTTTGTTCTAATTTTCTTTTATTTTTTTTCTTTCACAACATGTAAATTCAGCAACGCATTAGAAGGGGAAAATCTACTAGGTTACAACAAACACGCTTTTTATACTTTATAAAGACATTGGCGTTTTATGAGATTCATATATATAAAATGTTTTTCACCTGCAAACATGACTAAAGATAGATAATCAAGGTGGTGAACATCAGTAGGACGGCTTGGAAGAGCCAAATAATCAGATTTTTTTATTACTCGGGTGCATTTAATTTCTGAAATAATAGTTTTTTGACTCAACATTTATTCATATAAGGTGTTGTATATTTACAGTATGATTTATATGTATAGACATTAGGGTAATATACTCAACATGTATATGTATTTGGAATATTATAATATGTAATATTTAAAATAGGCTCTGTCAACCTGTTGCTCTCCAGGGTGCATGCTGGGACTAGTAGTTTGACAGTAGCTGGAGAGCCACAAGTTGTTTAAGCGTTTCTTAGAAAGTTGCTGAATTTTTGTCTGGGAGTTGCAGTGAATAGTGGTGACTGTGTTATAAGCTTCACACACATGTATTACTGTCTCTCCTCCAGATAATGTGATCTCCTCGAGTTGGTGCTATCTATGTGCCGCTTCCTGCAGCTTTCTGTCGAGCTGTGCGCGGCTGTGTCTGCAGCTGTCTCTCGGAACTTCGGCATCTCGTGGCCATCGCAGTCCTAGGAACTAGGCTCTGTGCACACCTGGATCACAGGGAGGCGGAAGACAGAACCTTGGACTCCCGTCCCTTCCTTACTCCTAGCCCGCTACATGATGATGATGACTATGGAGAAGGACGGGCTGGCAGAGCAACAATATGAGTGCGTGGCAGAGATAGGGGAGGGGGCATACGGCAAGGTTTTCAAAGCCCGTGACCTGAAGAATGGAGGCCGCTTTGTGGCCCTGAAGAGGGTGAGGGTGCAGACTGGGGAGGAGGGGATGCCGCTATCTACCATCCGGGAGGTGGCCGTGCTTCGGCACTTGGAGACCTTCGAGCATCCCAACGTGGTCAGGTGAGAATGGAAGCTGGTCACATGACCAGGAAAGCTCAGAACTCAACATAGTCTGTGGGTGGAGAAGTATCAGTGACAGTCAGGAACAGGGATATTTAACTTGCAGTTTATCACCATTCTCCAGAATCCCTCTATTTATTTTAAGAAGGCTGCTTGCTGTCTGTGGCAGACCTGCCAGCGGGATCCATGCTCTACCCAAGTTCTTCACCTCTCCGGCTGCAATAACTTGGGCTCAAATCATTGGCGTCATGGATAGTATTCTAATATTAATTACCTAACTCATACCCAGTTATTGCAATCGGAAAAGTGGGGAAAAACGGGAGCAAAACATTATAGCACAGTCTTATTGGTATGTCTGGAGTTATGGGGCAACAAATGCAGAACTTTTTGGGGATGTTTTACGTATATAAGGGTGACAGACCTTACCCACATATTCCTGGGACCTCTCATGGCTCTCCTGGTTTCCTGTAATTACTAAGTGCTATTATTTACAAACTAGATAGTGTTGGTTTTCATACTTATACGAATTAAACATGCATTTTTTTTTTTTTTTACATATATATTCATATTACACTTTGAATTCAAGCCCACTGTTGATACAGATTTTTCTTATTGAATTCATCTAATTTCATGAGAACTGTGTTAAGAAAATAGTTTTGATGCTTCATATGATAAAGCATATCAGGGTCAGCCTGCTTATGAAGATAATCCAAAGCACCATAGAGACAACCTGGTTCTACATTGCCTTTATATATATATATATATATATATATATATATATATATATACATACACAGATTTAGCGAAAAACAGGGCTCCTCTTTACCCTGTTGGCCTGAGAACGAGGACGCAATAAAGCACGCTCTCTGTGCTCATCTCGATCCACCGTCCTCTATACCTCACAGCTCTCCTCCTATGTCCAGAAGAGACGATAGAAAGCACACTCTATTATGTGCTCACTCCTGGGGCGAACTGGAACACATTTTTTCTTTTTGCTAAATACATAGTACTCAGGGCACTGTACATCCTGGTGACAGGATGTGTTTACACAATGTTTGCTGCAGGGCTACAGTAGTTAGAGTGGAGCTTTGCAGCACGTTACAATGATGACTGGTTCTATTAGTTGTTAATTATACAGGGAGCCGTAATAGGACAGTGACCCCAAGATCAATGCAATCACAGCATTACTTGCGGTGAAACTACATGCAACAATAATAGACAGGTTTGTTCCAGGTCGTCTTAAGTCATTCTTTGGTTGTGAACACACAAATGTTCTACCCTGTGTTGAATGTATGCAGAGTATATTGTTAGTGGTGACTTACCCTGGGATCCTTGATCCCTATTAATAACGTACTATCGCCACACAGTGTCTTCTTTTCTAAACAAATGATTGACAATTAGATATAGTTGAATAAATTTACCCAGTGAGAAATGTGACAAGTTTGAGAGTCTTGACTTTAAAATTAAAACAGCGACCATTACTGGGCTCGATATTCGCTGTTCGAGGTTCGCTGTTTGCTCGGAAAGCTGTTAGAAACACTATACCATTATAGCCATAAAACCAATATGGTTGACCTGGCTCCACATGGTCGAACCAATGCAAAGACGGTCGACTTTAGCTCAGCTCTGTTACTCTAGCTAAAGTTTCAGAACTTGCAGAGAATTGTCAAACTTTAGAGCCAAATCGAAAAACGAGTTCAAGAACCGCTTTTAAACTTATCTCTATTGTCAATTGTGGAACAGCATATGCATCGATTATCCATCGTTCTTTTAGAATCAAAGATGGCGTGCACGGATATTACATTCTTATAGAGGTTGTACATTTTTGGACACCCTCTCTCCTCAGCAGTCCCACCCTTTCCCTATTAGTCCTCCCCTGTGTAAATTCAGATATGTTTTGTGTTTAGTATTAAAAAACAGGGCAGTGTGAGGGCCAGAGTGATATAAACCGGGCCTGGGAATATGGTTATAACTGTGGTAACGATGGACCTTGATCTCAAACCTTTGTGTCCTGTATCCTGTGCCAGGTAATAGAGCAATTATCTTTATTTAATAGTGTGATTATGAGAACAATGGTCAAGATTATTTTGGTAATTGGTTGTAATAAACTTAGCTAAATTATTTTACCAAAAACTTAACTACTAGTTCTGAAATTATGTTTCTAATATCACAATTTAGATTTATATTCCTTGTGCACAATATAATACTGCAGGTGTGATTGCTGTAACGATTGAGATGAGCATGCAGATCTATGTGTACACACGTACACGATTTATGTTCAGATCTGTGCTCTTCATCTGTCATAACCATATGCCGAAAAGTTTGTGGCTCTACAGAGATCTACCTATACTACTGGTCGTTAGTGCGTACACACTTCCAGCATTTGCCTGACATCGTTCCACCGTTGATAGAGATTTATAGTCAGTTTATAAAGTCACATCAAACAGTACGATATATTGTAAAAAATGATCATAGGAGCGCACACAGTAATGCAACATTGGACCTAACATTCGTTTATCGTGGCGCGATAATTGGTTGAAAAACCTATAGTGTGTACCCAGCTTTACTCTGGACACAAGTGCACAGGTCCAATTGAATTGTCTGCATATTGTTTAATAAATTAGGACAACCACATAATCTGTAGTTTGTTCAGACCATGAGATCCAACCCCGTACTTCCTTTTAGGTCCCAAATAAGGTAAAACAGTTAGGAGGACCTATTCCCATTCATTATTCCATGTATTATTTTAGGTTCATGCGGTGTTTAAATTATGAAAAGTAAGTATTGTGAGTTTAAAATTTTGGTTGGAAAAAAATGGACTGTGGAAAATGAAAGACCAATAGCAATGTAACCCGATCGATATTAAGTCACTCCTATAGCCCCCCAAATTTGTGTGAGCCATTGTCTCTGAAAAGGGTCATCGATGCATGTACTTTAGAGGTTTTTTTTTTTTTTTTTTAGAAACAATCGCTACCCCAGTGCGCATACTACCAGTGTGTTTTTGGAGTGTGGGAGGAAACCGGAGCACCCGGAGGAAACCCACGCAAACACAGGGAGAACATACAAACATAGGAAAGAGATTTTGTTGCCTGGTCTGGTCTGCTGGAAATTCTGCTTTGTGTGGTGTCACAAATAAACAGTTTGACCAGAATTACAACACTTAACGTGACGCTGTCCCGACCATGGCCTTATCTGTGAGGAGTTTGTATGTTTCCCCCATGTTTGCGTGGGTTTCCTCCGGCTGCTCCGGTTTCCTCCCACACTCCAAAAACATACTGGTAGGTTAATTGGCTGCTATCAAATTGACCCTAGTCTGTTTGTGTCTGTCTGTCTATCTGTGTGTGTGTCTGTGTGTGTGTGTGTTAGGGAATTTAGACTGTAAAGACAGGGCCTGATGTGAGAGAGTTCTCTGTACAGCGCTGCGGAATTAGTGGCGCTATATAAATAATTGGTGATGATGATGATTGCTGACTGTGGACAGAATTCTCAACACATTCCAACAATGCAGAATATAAGAAAATAATTATAATATACATTTTTAATTATACTTTAAAGAAAACTAAAAAATGTAGTTTAAAGTGGAGTTGAAGTCCTATCTAAGCTTACCACTCAGTCTTTTTTAAACAGGTTAAGT
This sequence comes from Mixophyes fleayi, assembly GCF_038048845.1. Classification (NCBI taxonomy): domain Eukaryota; kingdom Metazoa; phylum Chordata; class Amphibia; order Anura; family Limnodynastidae; genus Mixophyes; species Mixophyes fleayi. The sequence continues at coordinate 22,494,758 of NC_134406.1, forward strand.
GGAATTTGATGCCATAATTCATGCAAATCTAAAATTCATGGAGGAGGGGCATTGACACCTGCTCAGCCTGCTTGAAACGGGATAAGTAGTCATAGAAGAGAGGAGGGAATACTTAAGTGAAACACACAAATTATACGTTAACATTGTAAAATGTGGCTTATATTTCCATGCTTTTAAATCAGTTGTGACATTTTCCAGTTTATATGTGTGATAATTAATCGATTTGTCACATTGCATCCCATTCCTCTCCTTTTTCCATTTGGAGTTTTGATAATCCATATCAAGATGCAAGTATTTCCCTACACTTACCAAACACATAGACCAGTGACTCTTAGGGGTATATTTACTAAACGGCGGGTTTGAAAAAGTGGAGATGTTGCCTATAGCAACCATTCATATTCTAGCTATCATATATTTAGTGCATTCTACAAAATGAAAGCTAGGATCTGATTGGTTGCTATAGGTAACATCTCCACTTCTTCAAACCCGCAGCTTAGTAAATCTAGCCCTTAAAATTTTTCATTTGGAACCCCAAATTTACTTCTACATTAAATATTTTTTTTAGTGATTAATTTACCTATTCATTTTAGTTGTTTTCAAATTAAGCAATTTTTTTAAAATAAAAAAATATAATGTTTAAGAAATTATGGAGTTGTACGAAATAATATTAAAGTGTGAATAATAATTAGTTTATTAGTCCATTTGACACCATTCATGTTGAGGGCCTTTAGGCCCACCCCATACATTGTGGTGACTCACATTTGTGGTCTTGACCCATAGGTTGCCCCCTGATATATCGATCAAGCAGGTTTCATACCAAGTATCTTATTCTAATGACCACCATGCTCTAATTTCTTGGTGGAATTAAGAGTATAATGGTTTAAAATCATCAATATTCATCATTTATTTATATAGCACCACCATATTCTGTAGTGCTTTACATTTGGTATCAAACACAGTAATAAAACAATACTGGGTAATACAGACAGACAGAGAGGTAAGGAGGCCCTGCTTGCAAGCTTACAATCTATGGGACAGTGGGAGTTTGATACATGATTGTAAGTGCTACATCATATTGCATATTGGTCCAGCCACATTGCAAAGGTAAAAAGTACCTAGTGGGCTATATGATCCAGTCACATAGCAATGTTGGTCACAGGGTTGTCTTGTAGTAACTGTGTAGTGGGTGGTAATAGAGTACCCTAGGAAGGTTAAGAGGGTGGATGAGGAATATTATAAGCTTGCCTGAAGAGGTGGGTTTTCAGAGAACGCTTGAAGGTTTGAAGACCAGAGGAAAGTCTTGTGGTGCGAGGCAGTGAATTCTGCAAAGTGGGTGCAGCCCGAAAAAAAGTTTTGTAACAGGGACTGGGAGCAGGAAATGAGGGTGGATGAGAGACACAGATCTTGTGCATAATGAAGATATTAAAATTCTGTTATATATAACAGCTGCATAAGTAGCCCAATAACCAGTGGTGGAAGTGGGGTGTATACGGTGCCATGCCACCATGTCTCCTACTGCCTGCATTCCATGCACTTATATTTTCAAAATCCCCGCTTCTAAATTTCCGCTTCGACCACTGCCAATAACCATATACCATCAAGATGTCATTTTTAGCCTTCCCTTTAATTTTTTTGCTTAGTTTATTTGCATGTTCAGAGAAAAATCCCCCAGCACACTGCTATAGCCAGCAAAGGAACTGCCATTTCTACTTGTACATAAAAATGCAAAAGTCTGAGTTGCACACATTTGCAAATGTATGTTAAAGCCACCCGCCACTCCATGGCGCTTTTGCTAATAAGGTGGTCCTAACTAAACAGTGAGAGTCCCATAAATTTTGGCCGTACATATATGTATTTTTAAATTGAGAGCTAACTTACCAAGAGGTACCCCAGAAGCCTCCAAAGAGCAATTCAGCGCTAGCACTCCCCCTCAGCTACTGACACCAACATGCCTCTCGGACAAACAATACAGAAGTGGAAGTTGCTCAATCAATTTATAGGCTCATAGCAGGTGCTTGATAGGGTGGGGTTATCCTAAAAGGAACAAAAACAGAGAAAAATCCCCCAGCACACTGCTATAGTCAGCAAAGGAGCTGCCATTTCTACTTGTACATAAAAATGCAAAAGTCTCAGTTGTACACATTTGCAATTGTATGTTTAAGCCACCCGCCACTCCACTGCGCTTTTGCTGTAAATTGATTAAGCAACTTCCACTTCTGTACTGTTTTATTTGTATGTTATCAGATTGCCCAGATTACCAAAATCTCCCACTGGCCTTAAATTGGGATTCGTATCCATGGCATATGTTCAATGATTGTGTTCTGTTTACAGCATGACAACTAAGAATAGTTTTAAAACTAGATTTCTTTTAAAGCCTTGTTACTTAACACCGAAAGATTTAAAAGGGGGACCTTCATCCTCTATATCGAGCCCTGTTTTTGACAGGTATTGTCAGTAGAGCTTTGAAAAGTGTATTGTCATACAGGACTTCTGTTTAATGTTTAAAAAGTCCCCAAATTGCCATTGTCATGGGTGCAGTATCATAGAAAGGTCAAGAGCAATTAGTTTCAATACACATATTTTACATATGTACGTCTTTAATTGAAATGTTACTGGTTCTCTGGATTTTTTTTATATGTTTTTCTTCCTCTTAAGAGCTCTATTTCAGTAAGGAAATTGCCAAGTGCATTTGTGACATTTTTGTTCTGTTTTGGCAGCTGCCCACAGTTTTGGGAAGCACCCCTGTATCTTCCTTTCAAAAAAACCGGCCTTGTTGAGTCAAAAGCAAAAAGTTTCAAAACATTTTGATAACATAAATGTAATAGAATATAATGTAAAGATTACTCCATTTGAGATTGTTTCCCAATTTCATCTGTATAGTGGATGATCATTCTGAACCCTGGGTTGTAATTAGAAAACAAAACAAAGTGGACAGAATTTACGGAACGCGCGGCATGCTCACAGCAAAGCCAGCCTACAATCCTTCAAACGCTCACTCAAAACTCACCTTTTCATGCTCGCCTATCATACCACCTCCTCACTATCACGTCCTCTCCATTTTATCCCAGTTGGTCCTACTTTCTCTCACCACCACCCTTCAATATAGAATGTAAGCTCTCACGGACCCTGAATATTGTCTCATGAGTATTACCTCATCTATTTGTGGTTTGGTTATTGTATCCGCCGCTGCGGAATCTGTGGCGCCTTGTAAATAGATAAATAATAGTAATTATTTTGCGCCTAGGTGGTCTACCATGCACCACTCCACGGTGCACGCTTACTTTCTGCTCTCAGAGGCGTCTCGGCACACCAGACGAGCGCCTATGGGCTTACCAATTAAAATTCTCTAAATTGCTCACCTAGTAAAATGCCAACTGCTGTGTGCAACTATTAGCAAACATACCGTTTCTGTAGACACTGAGTTGGAAATATGTGACCCTCCCTATCGGTCTTGTTCTTTCTTCTAAAATGCCTTAGGCATTATTTAAATTGGCTGCAGGCGTGGGCAGACACTGATGTCATTCATCTGAAGTCGTCACTCAGCGGCGATGTGCTGAAAACTGGCAGCAGAGCCGTAACTTCAAATTTTACCACCCCCCTCCACCTTCAGTTTTAGCCAAATTGACCTAAAATATTGATAAATTGCGCTCTCCTTCAGCATTGTCCCTGGACGGTCGCCCCTCTCGAACAGCCCTAGTTACGGCCCTGGCCGGCAGACTTCCAACAGTGTGATGATGTCACAGAAAGATTCTACGGAGCACACTGAGCATGCTCCTGCCAGTACATCGGATGGCCATACCTGACCAGAATATATATATATATATATATATATATATATATAAGCTATGGACCTACAGCCCATTTCACCAACAAACAGTCCGGTTGTAATCACACAAGAAAGAACACTGAGCTGGCAACTGGCTATTGTATTACGGGAATCACCAGCAGTAAATTAAGCTGTGACAAATAAATAAATCTGTGACAATAAAATAAGTTGGACAAGAAAGTTTTGGAAAGAGAAAAAGCTGGGAGGAAGAAAAACCAAACTTATCTGTCATGTGGTCGGTGTGTGACTAAGAAATCGAAACACCTAGGAAGTAAAACGTTCATAAACAACAACATCCAAAAGCCGTATTCAAAAACATAAACAACATTTTAAACTAACTTAAATTAAGCACTTCTCTGAACTGGGTCGTGTTGTCATGAGCCCCCGACCCTATCACTCCTTGATCAGGCTTTGCAAGGGGTGTGCCATGATTTAAGTTCAGGCAGAACTTGGATGCACAGGGGTATCCCATGTACCCCCTTTTCAATGCTTACTGTGTGCCCCCTCAAATCTATAAACATTTGGCTGCTTATGACTGCAATTCTTACCAAAAACAGCCTCATGTATGTAGGTGCTTACCAAGTAACCCATTATCATACCTGCTGACAATCCTGATTTTCCCAGGACTATAGGAGTGCGGTCTGTTGGATAGAGTGCATGAACTTGCACAAAATGGTCATAGTTGAAGTGGATCTGAGTGCTGCTTGGTCAGACTTGGAAATTTGGGAGGACCTGGGCATTGTCTGTTTTGTCCTGAATTTTCAATCAGAAATTCTAGTAGGAATGAATAGAACTTAGTGCAGATTATGCCACCTGCAGAAAGTCTTGGAATTGTGAGACGCAAAACTGTATGTTGTACACCACAGTTGCCAACTCTCCCAGAATCTTGCAAATTTTTGGGAGTTCTCCCGGACTCCAGAGAAAGCAGGGCAACCTCCCGGATCCTGGCCTCTTCGTTGGTGAAGTGGGTGGGGACAGGGCTAATTGCGCATCCTGGCCCCTCCCCCTGTTGGAATAGGACACAATTGGTATAGGTCAGCAGGGGGCTGGGCCTACAGATGCAATTTGCATGGTTACACCCCAGAAGGCAACAGGGAGATCTCCCATCCTGGACAGGAGATCTCCAAAGTAGGCAACTATGGTTTGCATATCAAGGTGCTCGCCAACTCTGCTCTCAGAAGATACCGCCGCAAACCTGTGCCTAGGTGTTTGATGAAGCGGGAAAATGTCCAACCTGCTACCACTGTAGTGCCATTTCTTTCAATAAAATAAACTTTTTTTTTTTTTTTTAAATACGTTCATTAGTAACATCTTATCTCAAACAATGTTACAGAATTCTTGAAAAGTACATTAGCAAAATAGTATATGCAGAAGCAAACATAAGAATGTGCATCAGTCTTTCTCAGTGCTTATACAATATAAATATAAATGTATATTGAGTTAGCGACAATAAAGATGCCATTATTGAACAGTGTAAACAAGGGAGAAGGGGTGTAAGGTATAACACAGGGTTAAACGGTAAAGGTAAGGGAGAGTTGGGAGGAATTGAGGGAAGAGGGGCGTTCACATGTTAAATAAGGGAGGAGTCGAATCTGATAGTTCCCATGAGGATCTAGTCGCTACCAAAATTGAAGCAAAGGTTGGTTGTGGTGTGAAGCCCATGGTGACCAAACATTATAAAAAGACACGGAGAGCCCCTCAGCGCACTGGTGATGTGCTCCAGCTGGCAAGTATGCCAAACCCGGCCAAACCCGGCCACAGACCATTTGAAGTGTTGGCGGTGTAGGATTTTTCCTAGAGGCAGCTATCTGACAGGTAGCTGCACTAATTATATCCCGGAGAAGCTTATGAGTGTGTTTAGGGAGGCCCAGGAAAGGTAAGGGCAGCAAAATATGTTTATGGTCAGAGGGTATAAGGGTATTGAGGACAGCTGATGCTAGTGTGAGGACCGCAGTCCAGTACGGGCGACCTCGGGGACAGTCCCACCAAATATGCATGAAAGTTCCTGTGTGGCCACAATTTCTCCAACATGTGGCGCTTATTTGTGGATATATAACGTGTAGCCTAGAGGGGACGTAGTACCATCTATGGAGCAATTTATTGGCATTTTCTCTAATGCGGATTTTCTTTAATGCTGTCCACTCGTAAATGTCTGACCACTCTTCGGGATCCATAGATGTTCCTAGGTCTGCCTCCCACTGTGTCCGAAATCAGTCCTTCACTTCCATGGAGATAGGGAGCAAAATATTGTACAATATGGAGATGAGCCCTTTTGAAGATGGGCCACAGAGGTATAAATTCTCAAACACAGTGGGCGACCTAGATGATAGCTGGTCTTTGACCTTTTGGTGATAATGTCTAATCTGCAAGTACTGGTGGAACTGCCCCATCACAAGCCCACACCGGTCCGCCAAGTCCGAGAACTGAGGAAATATTAGGGTCCCGGTGATGTGATTTACCAACAATAATTGTTCCTCCCCTGCCCACTTTGCGTACATAGAGCGTGAGAGTCCGGGCTTAAAGGCCAGGTTGGACCAGAGGGGCATCAGAATCGAGGGTGCGGGAGAGAGAAGGGCCAATCTATTACATCGGGAACAGGTTGAGAGGGAGAGGGTTATTACTGGGTGGGTTTGGACAGAAATTGGGAGCTGCATGGCTGGGAGCCAAAGGATGGAGCAGATCGGCGAGCCATCCTGCAAGTCCTAATTTATATTGACCCAGACCCTGGTCCCAGGGAAAATTGTGAATGCCGAGGCCACCTGCCCTGGAGGGAGGGGGGGGGGGGGGGGCGCTCCAGAATGCGAGCTGAGATCCTGGGTCTCTTGTTCGACCAGATAAATTGCAATATAGAAGTTTGTAACATTTTTAAGGTTGAGGGGGGAACTCTAATGGGAAGGGTATGAAAAAGGTATAACAGCCTAGGAAGCAAATTCATCTTCACTGTTGTAATCCGACCAACCCATGGTATCATGAGTTTGTACCAAGACATCATATCTTTTTTAAGGCAAGCTATAAACTGTGGGTAGTTAGCTCGATAGAGATCTTCCACCTTTCTGGTGAGTTTTATACCCAGATATCTGATGAAATCGGAGTTCCAATTAAAAGGAAAGTTTAGTTACAAAAGCTGTTTTAGCTATTGAGATCCAGGATATCTGTCTTAGCCGTGTTAATCTTAAAATTTGACACTATAGAGAAAGTGTTAAGTTCTTGAGACAGATTTGGTAGCAAGGTCAGGGGATTGGTGATGGTAAGAAGAATATCATCCGCGTAAAGTGCTATCTTATAGCTGCTAGTAGGTAGAGGTATGCCAGTGATATTAGGATTTTGCCGAATTTTTATGGCTAGGGGTTCTATGATTAATGCCAATAAAAGGGGGGAGAGGGGAGAACCCTGTCGGGTCCCATTTCAGATATGAAAGGGTGGAGAGGAACACCCGGTCACCTGGACAGAAGCAGTTGTGTCAGTGTATAAAGCGGAAATCCCCTTGAGAAAGCAGTCTTTGAAACCATAGTGGGTGAGAGCTTTCATCATGAAGGGCCAGCCAACACGGTCAAATGCCTTCTCGGCATCAAGAGACATAAGGAGGGAGGGTTGTTTGTGTTCGTTTATATGTTGTATGAGATCTATAGTTCGCCTGGTATTATCCGCGGCCAGTCGGCCTGGGATAAACCCAACCAGGTTGGGATGTACTATTTTTGGGAGTACAGAATTTATTCTATTCGCAAGAATTTCAGCATATATTTTCAGATCTACGTTAAGTAGCGATATGGGGCGATAACTACTACAAAGGGAGGGGTCTTTACCCTCTTTTGGAATGGCCGTGATCCGGGCTCGGGTTGTGGCCGGGTCAAGGGAAGTTCTATCAATAATAGAATTAAACCAGGTGGTTAACTTTGGACTAAGAATCCCTGCAAACTTTTTATAGTATTTGGCGGGAAGGCCGTCTGGGCCTGGGGCGGAGGCTATTTTCATGCTACGCAAGGCTGCAGTAGTTTCTTCCTCTGTTATATCTGAGCGGAGGAACTGAATTTCTGAGTCAGATAGCTGCGGGAGGTGGCAGGAATGTAGATAAGTGCTCATTTTTTCGTCTAGGTCAGGAAGCGGTGAGCCTGAGGCATTCAAGTCATATAGCGATGAATAATATGCTTGAAATTCTTTTAATATCAAGTTTAGCTTGTATGTTAGTTGCCCTTTAGAGTTTTTAATGGATGAGATCGCATTATGGGTACGCCTCTGACGGAATTTCAGGGCCAGGAGGGAATCCGCCCTGTCGCTTTTTTCGTAAAAAAGTTGTTGTGTCCATTTAAGATTACGGGCTGTTTTTTTGGATAAGACCACATCGAGCTGGCTCCTCACTACTGTCAGCTCCCTCGGGTGTGATTGGTCTAAGGAACCCTGGTGTTGGGTGAGCCGTGGAGGGAATGCGGATATCTGCTCTCGTTCCTCTCTGTGTCGGGCGGCTGCCATACTAATAAGACGTCCACGGATTGTGGCCGTGTGTGCCTCCCAGATCGTAGACAATGATATATGGGGAGTCTCATTTAGGGTAAAGAATTCAGAAAGCTTCTCTGCTATTTCTAGGGAAGTTGTGGGGTTGAGCAAGAGGGTGTCATCTAAGCGACCAGGTTGGGTTCCGCTTGGGGAGATTTATAATGTCTAATTGGAGAAATACTCCCATGTGGTCTGTCCAGACAAACGGGTGGACAATAAAGTTTTTTTTATTTTCTTAGTACTAAGCAAATATAATCCTATGTCTAACTATGCCCCAAATTTGCATAGAAATAAAGTAAATTGGCATCTTTATTCACCCAGACAGCATAATTTATAGTGCTATCCCCCCCAAAAAAAATTATATATATATATATATATATATATATATATATATTTTTTTTTTATTTTTTTTTTGCTATTTTCACTATAGTTGATTACAGTTACAACGGAAGTATGGAAAATAGTTATCGTATGTAAAATAATAAGTTTCCTAACCATAATATAAGGAACATGTGTGCCCCCAAAGCAGTAAGTGCAGGAAATAATGTGCCCAGGCAGAACAGGGCTTTTATTGCGCACATACAGTGGGGAACACGAGTATATTACAGGAGGACTAGAAACCTCACAGGAAATATTCCATGTGTGGCAAATTTCTGAAGAATGCTGCTGGTCGTTAACTCAGTGTGTTATGTAGATGCAGAGTGGATACTGCTAGATTGAAATGATAAAACAGAAGTTACAAATTCTCTTTGCAAACAGCAATCGAAAATAGAAATATGTGTCCTGTCTCCTTGATAGTTTGAATGCAATGTCAGGGACACTTTGCAACTAGACAATCGCAGCTTTACCTGTCAGTGACAGGCTGTCACTCGTGTATGTGGAAGTAGGGACCCCAAATCATGCACCTTGTTAACACACATGCGACCTTCTGGGCCATCTGTAGCTGACCGTCAGCCAGGGATACATCATTCATCTGACAGAAGATTATCTGACAGATGTATAGGGATCCTGTGGATTTAGATGCTACAGCAGGTTAAATCCTTTAGGGCTCACCAGTTTTAAGTGCAGAGTACTGTGTCTAGTGTAACCCTAGCCGAAATCCTTTAGTCCAATATATGATAAAATGGGACATACGTCTTTATTTATGATACAGACGCATCGGGTATTTGGGCTTTTTGAATCGACCTCAAACTTTCTTCATGTGATATGTGTTTCATTGTTAGTTAATGCGCACGGTCTTGAATTCCTGAGTTGCTCATTTAGCAGTAGAGTGTGAAGGGTATTTAAGTAATATACATAGTAACATAGTTGATGAGGTTGAAAAAAGACACCAACCTATTTTAGATCTCCTGCGATCCTGCACTTATATTTGAAATTGATCCAGAGTAAGCAACCGCCAATCTGTTTCAATTGTGAAAATCCCCCCAGACCCAATATTGCAGTCCTATTTTTACCCTATATCCACTACTATCCTTCATTTTAATTAACAGTCGTAACCCTGAAAACACTTTTCCGCCAAAAATTTGTCTAACCCTTTCTTAAACATATCTATTGAATCTGTTATCACAGCCTTTCCTGGCAATGAATTCCATATCTTGACAGCCCTTACTGTAAAGAACCCCTTCCTTTGCTGGTTGTAAAATTTCCTCTCCTCTAACCTTAGGGGATGACCACGTGTCCAGTGTATAGTCCCTGGGGTAAAAAGTTCCCATGAAAGTTCTCTGTATTGACCCTTAATGTATTTGTACATAGTTATCATATCTCCTCTTTTCTAAAGTAAACATACCTAAACTGGCTAACTTTTCCTCATAACTTAATGACTCCTTACCCTTTCTCAATTTTGTCGCCCTTCTCTGAACCCTTTCTAGTTCCAAATTATCTTTTTTATAGAATGGTGCCTAGAACTGTACTGCATATTCAAGATGAGGTCTTACCAAGGATTTATATAGTGGCAAAATTACACAGTCTTCCCTTGAATTCATACCCATTTTTATGCATGCCAATACTTTATTGGCCCTTGCAGCTGCTGCTTGACATTGAGCACTATTGCTAAGTCTACTGTCTACAAGCACTCCCAAATTCTTTTCCATTATAGATTCTCCTAAATGAATTCCATTTAATTTATAGATTGCGTTCTTGTTTTTGATCCCTAGATGCATAACCTTACATTTATATATGTTAAACCTCATATTCCATTTGGCCACCCAATGTTCCAGTTTATTTAAGTCCCTCTGTAGAGAAGCTACATCTTGCTCTGATTTTATTACCTTACAGAGTTTAGTGTCATCTGCAAAAATAGAAACTTTACTCTCTAAACCATCACCAAGGTCATTAATAAATATATTAAAAAGGAGTGGCCCCAGCACGGAAACCTTGAGGTACTCCACTTAAAACTTTTGACCAATTAGAAAATGTTCCATTTATCACAACTCTCTGTTCCCTATTCTCTAACCAGTTTTCGATCCAAGTACAAATGTTGTTTCCTAGACCCAGTTCCCATATTTTGTAAACCAACCTCTTGTGTGGCATTGCATCTATCCACTAATACAATTAAATAATATTAAAAGAACATAAATAAAATATTAACATAAAATAAAACTAATATATTGTCTACATTTATCATGTATGTAGATATGTGTATTTCCTGCCCTTTCAATGCTATTTACTGGATTGTTTACCAATTTTTCAAAAATTTCACATTTTTCATCCTTACTCTATAATATACCATATAGTAGCCAGTCTCAGTCCACTGTGTAATCAGTTTACTGACAATTAACAAATCAGAGCACCAGGAGCTGTCGTCTGCTTGTTAATGACAGCTCCCATCCCCAGGGTTAGATATACTATAACATCTAAAAGTGAAAGTAGGGGTGTTGCCCATAGCAACCAATCAGATTCTAGATAGCATTTATCTAGTACACTCTAGAAAATGATAGCTAGAATCTGATTGGTTGCTATGGGCAACAGCTCCAGTTTCCCTTTTTAAAACATTTCAGTAAATTTACACCCTAATGTCGAGAAAGCGGCGGTAAGATGACCTGTGTTTGACAGACCACTAACAATCTCCATGTGAAGGTTCTCCATGTAATCACATATGACTAAATGTAGGATGATTTATTCATTTATAAATGCCATATTTCTACAGGGCAGCGTGCCAATGATTTTGTCTTTACTGTTTGGGATTCTAACAAGCAGCCATGTCTGTGCCCATAAGAAGCAGTTTCTGCTTTCTTTTCAGTATGGTAATTTACGACTGATAAAAAAAATGTTCTTGGCGCAATGCATTTTTTCTTCTGCAAGTACGCCTAATTTTACGCATGGTGCATAATTCAATTTATGACACCAAGAATAAACTCAAGGGGTATATTTACTAAACTGCAGATTTGAAAAAGTGGAGATGTTGGGCCTGAGTCATTAAGGGAAAAAATGAGTAAATGTTCTCTGGGACAAACCATGTTACAATGCAAGGGGTGCAAGTTAGTTTATTATTTTGCACATAAGTTAAATACTGACTGTTTTTTCATCTAGCACACAAATACTTAATAGCTTTATTACTACACTGAAATTTAAAGTTGATCTAGGACATGCCCTACCCCAACTATAAATGTGTCCCCACATTTTAAATTACCTCCTCTCCAATGCAACATGGTTTTGCCCAGGTGCAAATGTTACTCCTTTTTTATGCTTTGCTCTCCTTAATGACTCAGGCCCGTTGCCTATAGCAGTCAATCAAATTCTAGCTGTCATTCTATCGAATGTACTAAATAAATGATAACTAGAATCTGATTGGTTGCTATAGGCAACATCTCCACTTTTTCACACTCACAGTTTAGTAAATATACCCCAAGGTGCTGTTTTTTACTCTCCTTTATCTATTTTATAACTGTAAGGGACAGTACAGCTTCCTCGTTTTCTGGGGCTCTATTTAGTGATGTAAATATGTCGGTTAATGTGTGGTTTAATACACACTTGCTTATATTTTGCACCTTTATGTACAGTAGTTTTAACATCTGGGCATTTAGCATGGCTGAACCACTCTACACATCAAGTCATGAAAGCCTTCAATTATGTACATCTTCATGTCATCATCATCATCATCATCATTTATTTATATAGCGCCACTAATTCCGCAGAGCTTACAGTCTAAATTCCCTAACACACAAAGACAGAGAGAATGTCAAGTCCAGTCCTTAGAATGAAATCTCATTTAACACTTAATTGCCATTACCTTGTTATCTATAAGGAAGCCACAGACAAAGTGTTGCAAAATACGCTGTTTGTCATGCAAATCTTTGCCCTGTGGTATAAAAATAGGTATAAAAGGCAGTTGACATCACCATTGCTGACGTTGAACTTTTTGTACATTAATAAATGACCCCACTAGAACCTCCTAAATTGATTGTGAACTGCTGAATTTTAGGTTTAATTATATTGTGTATCGTTCTGTCTGATGAGTTTCATTAATTCCATAATTAGAATCATTAAAGAAAAAAAAAATACACACTATAAATATTAATATAATTGCAATTTATTTTATTTGAAAAACTTGGAAATAGTTATGTTTATATATATTTATTTTGTACATTTTTTATATGAATTGTTATCCTCTATTCTCAATGATGTATTTCATTCCTAGTGAATTAATAGGCTGCATTCTCAGCGATGTCACTGGTTACTAATGAATTAATAGGCTGAATTCTCATTGATGTCACTGATTGCTATTGAATTGATAGGCTGAATTCTCAGTGATGTCACTAGTAATTAATGAATTGACAGGCTGCATTCCCAGTGATGTCACAGGTTCCTAGTGAGTTGATAATTTGCATTTTCAGTGCTGTCACTGGTTACTAATGAATTAATAGGCTGCATTCTCAGTGATGTCACTGGTACCTAGTGAATTGATAGGATGCATTTTCAGTGATGTCACTGGTTACTAATAAATTAATATTACTAATGAATTAATAGGCTGCATTCTCAGCGATGTCACTGGTATCTAGTAAATTGATAAGCTGCATTCTCAGTGATGTCACTGGTTACTAATGAATTGATAGGCTGCATTCTCAGTGATGTCACTGGTTCCTAGTGATTTGATAAGATAAATTCAGTGATGTCACAGGCTACTAAAGCATTGATAGGTTGCACCGTGTGTGATTTATAATAGATTCTTAAAAATATTTGTCTCAACCCTTAATATAGCTGCATCCATTATCTGTTAGCAACAGGTGCACTTAAGAGACAAAACTGTTGAGATGTTAGTGACATAATTGTGTTCCCTTTTTAGAATAACAAATACAAATTGGGTAATTCCTTCTCCATTACTGTTTACTGAAGTAAACTTTATTGAAATTGGTAGGGGTTTTCTTATGTAAAAGTAACCTTAACTTCCTCTTTATTAAGGTGGAGAGTAGGAAGCAGTGGGACAGAATTAGGAAGCAATTTTCTGAGCAGCTTATTTCATTTCTGCAAACTTGGCGTTCCTATATAAGATACTTTCGATTTAGAAATGACTGCTCGTCAAATTTATTTACATTTTAAAAATAGCCTCTTTAAATAAATATGGCAAGAGTGAACCAGCATGCATATATATATATATATATACTTACTAACTTTTGGCAAGTGTTTTCCGGGAGATGGGCGTAACTGGAGGGCGGGAGGGGACGGGGCGCGGCAAACGCGTCATTTTGGCCCCCCAACCGCGACGGAAATTTTGTCGCGGGGGGCCAAAATGACGCAATTCACTGCTAATGGCATAATTTCGGGAAGGTAATTCCTGGATGCGGGAGACTTGCCAGCTCTCCCGGAGTACGTGAGATCAACCCGAATTTCGGGAGGCAAGTATGAGAGATATATATCTAATATATATAAGCCTAGCGGCGTGTGTTAGTGTGTGAAGTCAGTTAACTTCCATCATCCCCCCTTCCCCCCCTTGGGAGGGGTAGTAAGGGCTAAATTTACCAGTTGAGGGCTCAAACTCTTGACCGTGTGGGTATTTATTTACCAGAGCCTGTCTTTGGTCATGGACAATTGTATGTCGCATTTTCACGAGTACGGAGAAGCAGTGATGTGAAAGTGCAGGTTATTAATACTGCCCTTCAAGGAAGACTGATTGAGCACAGCAATAAGGTGTTTAGCAGAAACGTTGTGTATCGAGAGGTTTTAGAACAGTAAGACGATGGAGATTAAGGATGTGGCGATGAAGATGAAGGATGAGGTGATGGAGAAGAATGATGAGGTGGTGACATGTGGACAAAACCACGTTAAAAAGGGCGCTTTCGTCGGGAAGTAACGCTCTTCCACTGAGGAGGCCTGGCCTAGCCCAAAATGCATGACAAGAACCTTTTTAACACCTAAAGTAGCTTGATTTGACTAGAATGCATGAGTATCATGCACAGGTTAACTTGTATATATATATATATATATATATATATATATATATATTTATCTCCAACAAAACGTAGCAGAATCAAACAAATCATTCTATCATCCCACAGGCCACTTGAAATTTTACTGCAACTTAATGATGTTTGATGAAACTCTTCCAAATACTCCACTTTAGTGTCTCAATCTTGTTTGACACAGAAATGGAACTTTAATTCATACTTGCCTACTCTCCCGGAATTCCCGGGAGGCTCCCGAATTTCGGGGAGTCCTCACGGACTCCCGAAAGAGTAGGCAAAGCTCCCGCATTTGCCGAAATTCACGGCAATGAATGGAGGGGGTGGGACTTAATCATGTCATTAAGATAAATTTTGGCTTTTTATAGTGGGGCGGGGCTATTTAATTCCTTTCACATAATAATTTACCTAAACAAACATGATATTGCAGCTGAGAAGATTACACATAATTGATTACTCTGAGCAGTGATGGTGGTTCTAAATAAAGTTATTGCGTCAACATAATCTCGTCAGCAGAGGTAATTTAGTGAGTGCACCTGTTGCACACCACAAAACACATTTGGTTTGTCACTGATGTACCTTGCTGGGCCGGCCAGCGCACAGAAAGACACACGCTCACCGCCACACTTTCCAACACACTCAGAAGCAGCCGCTGCAAACTAAAGGTCAATGTGCGGAGAGGTGGAAAATCTTTAAGATCTGTACAGGGCAAAAATGTGAATATCACAAAAAACAAACCCTCAACCAGACCCAGCGCTAGACAGCCTGAGCGGGTTTCTACTCTAACAGGAAGACCGTGAGAATGAGGTCTCAATGCGATTGTGAAAATTAGCCCTAGAGAACACCGTGGCTTCCCAATGACTAGTACAAATATTGATTGAAATATTTTCTTCTTTCTTGATCCATCACAGTCCAAATGGATAAAAATCTTAAGACCCTAGAAAAATCCACATAAAATAATGAGCCATCCACAAATTAGGAATGATTGACACAGAGTGACTACAGTTGGTAATCACCACGACGAGCCAAACACAACTGTTTTACCGCGTTGGCCACTTGTCATTGGATACCAGTGAATGGGAGAACTCTGGTATACCGATGTTGATTGTTCACATTGGTCGTTAGTAGTTTGTTGGTGGGTCATTTTTTATGGGGATTTTCCGGCCCTCTCATATTTGGTCTTCATTTGATCAAGGTCATTTTGACTACGACGGATCAAGAAAAGAATATTTTTTTTTTCTCATAATGTTGTAAACGGGGGGTACAATTAAACTTTGTGGGCCTGATTCATTAAGGAAAGTAAAGGAAAAAAATGAGTAACTTTGAACTTTGGCAAAAACCATGTTGCAATGCAAGGGGTGCAAATTGGTTTATTATTTTGCACACAAGGAAAATACTGGCTTTTTTTTCATGTAGGACGCAAATACTTGATAGCTTTATTTTTACACTGACATTTAAAGTTGATCAAGGCCATGCTCTACCCCGGTGATGGGCAAACTTTTTCAGGAGCGGGCCAAATAAAAAAGAAAAACTTTAGGCGAGCCAATATAATTTCTTAAAAAACTCAAATATCAAAATATATAATACAAATTTTTTGAATGGGACGGGAGGGTTTATTATAGCAGTGTTACCTCTATAAGTGCAGCGATCGTACAGACACAGCACTTATTTCAGTAGGTTGTTGCAGATCCGTCTTTCTGGTGAGCCACTAACTGACAACACAGCAGCCAATCGAAATCCGCCTTAGTATATGGCCCAGCCCATCTCTTCTCACATGACTTTCAGCCATTAGGGGGCGGGCAGGTGTTTGAGTGATTGACATACGAAGTGTCCTTTTAGGAAGGAGGATGAAGTGTAATGGAGGAAATAGCTGGGAAGGCATAAAAATGAAGGTTCTGACACACAGGGTCGGCCCTAATAATTTTATGTATATTTTAATGAAATTTTTTAAAATATTGGCGGGCCGGATAGAACCTCTAAAGCCCGCGGGCCGTAGTTTGCCCAACACTGCTCTACCCTAATTATAAAACTGTCCACACATTTTCAATATAACATGGTATTTTCAAGGTTCAAAGTTACTCATTTTTTTGCTTTACTTTCCTTAAAGATTCAGGCCCTGTATGTGTAGCCCAGTCCATCATACTGTGACATAGTAAGTCCAGAGATGGGACTTATGAAGGGGTATTGTTGTGGAGGGCTTTATAGGTGTGTAATTTGAATTGGATTCTGGAGGATGTGGGGAGCCAGTGTAGGGATCCGCAGAGTAGTGAGAGAAGATCAATCTTGCCACAGCATTTAGGATAGATTGAAGTGGGGGCGAAAGGATGAGATGAATGACAGATAGAAGGAGATTACAATAGTCAAGGTGGGAGATGATGCGAGAATGGAGTTTTGGTTGCATCTTGGGCAAGAAAATGGTGCATTATAGCAATATTTTGAAGGTGGAGATAACTTTTAGGCACTGGAGTCCGGGAGATCCCAGACAGGGGTGCGTGACTAGAGGGCAGGGCAAGAGCAATTGCTTCATTTTGGCCTCTCCCCTGCGCTGGGAATGATGTTTTATGCGGAGGCGGGGCCAAAAAGATGCGATTTACTGCAAATCGCATTATTTTGGCCAGGTATTTGCCGGATGCGGGAGACTTGCCTGCTCTACTGGGAGTCCGGGAGACCGCCTCCGGTTTCGGGAGTCTCCCGGACATTCCGGGAGAGTTGGCAAGTATGAGATAACAGGGCTGGGAGAGAGACTGGATATTTTGAGTAAATATTAGGAGTTGAGGGGAGTATGTGCTAGCGGTAGAGAGACTGAGGAACAATCGGAGTGTGCAGAAGAAGAGCGTGTTATTCCAACATTAGTTTAATTTAAGTAGCTGCTAATTAAAAAATGCAGGACAAATCTGAATGAAAGCCACTGTTTCCAGTTAATAGGTTCATAGCCAAAATGATATACTTTGTCTTTGTTTTCACAGTGTTAGGCACATGTTCATTATTACACCTCAAAGCCTCACTGCAGCTTAGTGTACTATGTACTTAATTAGCGTTCCCGTACAACTGTATTGTATTATACTTAGCGTTAATGCTTGTGACACAGAATTGTTTAAACTAATGCAAAGGGAGCACGTGTGTTTATGCAGCTCCAATCCGCTATATTTCAGCGTCAGTGCGCATGTAATAGGCTTTGCGAATGTAAGTTAAACACGTAACATCCAAGGCCTATGTTTGGGGAATTAAAATATGCTGATGACTTTCACCAGGATGTTGTGGCTGTTTAACTTCCTCTTTTCTGGCAGTTTTTGCGACCATCTGGGTACCCTCTACCGTTTCAATGGGGTCACTTCCTGTCTGGCCTCAGAGTCTGAGAATGGGATGACTAGTGCTTGAAGTGAAAGTCAAATAATTGAGTAAATGTCATGAAAGACATCACCTGTCATCTAAACACATGTAAAACGCAACAAAGGTCTCTGTAAATATGTATAAAGATTGTCTAAGGCATGTAACAATATTAAAGGGAGAACATACCTGACATTGTTTTTTTCTGTAAATGTCACAGAGTCTCCGGCAGAGGAAGCAATTTAAGGGTTTTGCATTTTTTAAATTTTTTTAACAAAGCTGCCATATTGCCTTTATTGTTTCATCATGCAAAATGATTGATTGCATTTATAATTTTAGCAGGAAATAACCATGTGTCAGACTTTGGCATATACTTGTTTTATTTAACAAAGAAACCCCTCTAAAATATTTGTTATATCATTGATTTGTAATCTTAATGATCCAAAATGGTTTTCCCAAGACGTTCAAAGCCCTTTTATAATATGGGGGGGCGGCCCTATTGCAAAGAAATACTTCCACTTTAGGACAACACCACTGTATCCCTCCCCAAGGATCCCGTTTAATTCCCTGTTGGTTGCAGGAAGCTGTGAGCCGCAAGTGTTTTATACAGGCCCAACGCTATTCCTCTGCTGGCGCTGTGAGCTGACAGTACCTCTCATGGCTCTGGTTAACTGCAGTATTTTGGGAGAAGCCCCTTCTATTTCCTACATGGGGGTAGGCAGCAGGTAGAGATAAGTGAGGTGCCAAAAACTGTACAAAAGTACATAATTTAAATATATGTTTAAGCAGCGTCATTTTATGCGGATTTCAGAGAAAGTTTTTCCATATTTGCCTTTTTCTATTTTTAGAGAACTACAGCTATTTTTTATGATGTGTAGTAGGTAATTAGTATTATTACTATTATTACTATTTAACTAACAGTGTTGTCTGTAGCTTAAGTACCCTGAGCTCACTGGCCACTTAATCAATTGACAGGGAACTGTCAATTTATAAGAATAAACATAAAATATAAAAAAGTTATGGTAGTGTCCCTTTAAAAATGCACATGAGAAACCTAAGACAGTATGCATGCAGATGTTTCTACGTCCAATGCGTTCTGAACCAGTATTCATAACAATGCTGCCTATCACTTCACTGGGAACTAGTAACATTAGCAAGACAGTTTATGAATAATATTCATGAGCCTGATTAATATTCATGAGGTACTGTAAACTCATCGTATTATTGGCTGCATTCTCGTTGGACCAGCCCAAGAAATGACTGCTATTTGTAGGGGTGCACTTCACTTTGAGGTTCCAACCAAACACAATAATGCAGATTGGGGCACAGTTGTATATAATTGGGGAAAAGGCGTGTTTGTGATGGAGACATATACAATATTGTTTCACCATATTACCACTTTTTTTTTATTATGTATGATTAATGGAAAAAATATCTAGAAACGTGGTAAAAATACATTAATAAATAATATATTAATTTTAAATTAGAGGTAGAGTACACTTATTTCTTACCCTTTTTCCTTTTATATAGATGGTAGGTACATGGGGAAAATTAAACAGGTTGGGGCTATGAAACTCTAGTGCTGGGATGGTGGAATGTGAACGATTGTTACTTCATGAAAATATTATTCCTCCAAGTTTGTTTTAGGAGTGATGTAAGCACCGATTGTTGTTGTTTTTTTTTGTCTGAGTGTAATCAAATTTATTGTGGGCAGCGCTATATCCAGCCAGTAGAAAAACAGGGCATTTATTGTTCTCAGGTATAAATTAACTTGCAGCCAATCAGATCGTTATAATGGTCACAATAATAGACCGATCTGTTTCCAATCAGAGGAAAAGAATGTTCACAGGGACAGACCAATTATCATCCAGTTAGAGCATCAGAATGTTCATAGGGATAGATCAGCTTGCAGCCAATAAGAACATTAGAATGTTCACAAGGCTAAACTAACCTGAAACCAATCGGAGCATTAGAATGCTCACAGAGCTGGACTTACCTGCAGTCAATCAGAACATTAGGAGTGGTCACTGTTAAACAAAAAGCATGTTTTTACTGGCGTGTAAAGGAATAACTTGAGACGGCTCTGTAGATAGTTTATTTTAGTTAAGCTTGTATAGTATAGGTAGATAAGTTAGTTAGTAGTTAGCATAGAATATTAGTGTTTAATTAGGTGAGGTATAGGTTAGTTAAGTTAGAGTATAGTTTTTATAAGGTGTAGAGGCACAAGCTAGATTGGCACTCAGGTGGCTAATGTTCTTCGCGGGCCAGTGATCCAAACTGTTGGGTTGTTATAGTTATGTTTGTTAGTTATTTCAGTTAGTTAAGATCTGGGGTCTCATGCTGTATATAGCTCTGTTCTGCTGACCTCAAGATAAAATTGTGTTGTACCATAATGCTGGTGTCAGTCGAGATATCAAGTACATACATCCTGATTAATTAAGGAGAGCAAAGCAAAAAAAAAGGAGTAACTTTGCACCTTGGCAAAACTATGTTGCATTGGAGGGGTTGCAAATTTAACATTTTGGGGTAGGGCATTTCCTAGATAAACTTGAAATTTCAGTGCAAACATAAAGCTGTCAAGTATTTGTGTGCTACATAAATAAGCAGCCAGTATTTTCCTTATGTGCAAAATAATAAACTAATTTGCACCCCTTGCATTGTAACATGGTTTTGACCTGGAGCAAATTTACTCCTCTTCTTGTTTTGCTCTCCTTAATGAATTAGGTCCATAGTGTTTTTAATGCCGTGGAAACGGGTATGGGATGGAAGCAATTGGTTCCAATGAGCCCATACACACTACCACTTGTGCCTATGGTTGGGAAGAACTGCTGGACTCTACCTGTTCTAATCACTCACATTCACTGCAAGTGACCACAAGGTGGTCAATGGAGTGTCTTCCACTGATACACCCCTGTCCCCTGACCACATGTTTAACCACTACTTACACACTGTATGTTAAAAACTATCGTGTTTGACATTTGGTGTCATTGGCATTTTCTTAACACCAACGGGTATTGGCCGAAGGCAAAGGTCTACATTGCTATTTGTAAGAAACAAAAGACAAATATTTATGTGTGCGTGTGAAACAATCTTTTATATATAAGTGCACAAACTAGATTTGTTTTTTGTGCTCCAAGTTCCTTGATTTCTCGAAGAAGCATTTTCACTATAAAACTGTTGTTCAAATAGGGGTGGGGATTCGCAGTGCCTCCAAGGCTTTTAAGTGGCTTCTAGCAGGAACCTGTTAGTCAGGGGAAAATGCAGGATTTGTAGAGGGGGGTTTCCACACCACGCCACCAGTGGGCGTGACCAGCATGCATGGGGCGTGGCTCTAATTTTAGACAGTGCTTGGCTGCTCTCCAACTCTTCCTATCCCTATACTGTACATGGACAATGCTACATGCACTACTGTTAGGTGCACACAGCTCTCCCTTTTCAAGCAAAGCTGTGTGAAGCAGGGGCAGGGTCCAGCCACCTCAATTATACAATGCCCCAGGCTTGGACTCTACAGGGTGTAGGTGAAGGGTCCACTGCTTTGATTAGTGTTTGTCCATCTGCTACTATTCTTTACTCGTTGACGCAAATGTTAACAATGTGCTATACCCTTTTACTTGTTCTTTGGTTGTTGGTGCTTTGGAAAGCAAAAAAGGTAAAGGGGAGGTGTTTGCCATTAATTCGGCTCATATGGCCAATCAGATTCTAGCTAGTACATTCTCCACTTTTTCTTTTTAGAAGTTTTGATAAATCTTCCCCCTAATATTAACACCCATGTTTTTAATCCCTTAAGCAGATATCATCAGTAAAATCACTGTATCGAATATCTCATTCGTAATCACTCTGGAATACAGTGTTGGAGTACCTTGGTTGTACAGTATGTGTATGTCACAGCGTCAAGATACTGCAATGCAAAACAAACAAGTAGTTATGCACAGACAAGCATAGGCAGGCTAAATATGTCTTGTCATATAGCCAACACAGGAATATAGAGATTTAGTTGAATGAAAATGAAAGCGGTCTACTTTTACATTATGGTATCCTGCTAGTGTCCCAGAGCTCAGAGTAGCATTAATGAGATCATTAATGGCATTTCCAAACTTGTATGAACCTAGTTTCAGGCATCCTACACAGGATCTGAGCTTAGCTCCTCTCTTGTGTGTAGAGCTCACATTCACAAAATAAGAGTGAATTGGATACAAGAATCTTAATCTTAGTTTATCATCAAGTGCATAGTCCTGGGATTATGTGTACAATATATGAATGGATATTATTGTCTGTGTTAGTAACTTGAACAATATATCCAGACATGGATTGGGGCTGCTATGCAGTAAAATATGCACATTAAAAAATATGTACTTAATTGTCCCCGTTGCCTTCCCCAAGCTCTGCTGACAGTCCTGAGCAACAGTACAGTAAAATAAACTGCAAACTGTCCCAGTATGACAATAAAAGCACAAATACCACATAGCATAGAAAGCAGGGATTTACAAAGTAAAGTAAAAAAACTAAAACTGTATAAAAGCCCTTTGTTTGCTGAGTGGAAGTGTCCATGGAGAAATAGAACAGTACTGGGCTATGTACTTATTTGTACTCAGGTAGAGCCAGCGAGTATATCCTGAAGCTACTAGTAGGGCAGCATATATACTTTTCGCACAGACTTTTTCAGACATTTTGCAGCACTCATTTACAGAAAGGTAAAGCTTATAAATAGTTTACAGCTCTAACAAGAGTAAAAGAAAACACTTCAACTCATAATGCAACTTATCAGAAAACATAGCATTGTTTTCTGAAGTTTGTCTGAATGTTTTCCTCCCATCATGTAGAAATCAAGCAGTCACAAGTACTGTATGTAAGGCATAAGGAAATATCTGAAAAATGCATCATTTTTTTTTCAATCATTTCTATTTTATTGCATTTAACAAAGACACAACACCAGAACATATCATAAAGGTCTTGTAAATCACAATGACAATTAATACAGAAGATCCATATTGACAAAACAAGGAGATTGGATTATGTTAAAAAGGTATAACAATAGTATTTGTGTAGGTCTCCCACCAACATGCATCATTTGGTGGGAGATCTACACAAATAAGTATATACAATACTTCACCTTAACATAGAGGTCCAATGGAATGAATATCAATGGTATTGTATTCCTGTGTCTTCCAGAATCAAATTCAAATTACTCACCCTAACCTACAAAGCCCTCA
The DNA here is from genome assembly GCF_038048845.1 of Mixophyes fleayi. NCBI lineage: Eukaryota > Metazoa > Chordata > Amphibia > Anura > Limnodynastidae > Mixophyes > Mixophyes fleayi. The sequence continues at coordinate 22,518,007 of NC_134406.1, forward strand.
ACAACACCACCCTTGTATACATCTCAAATCTCATTTCTAAATAGTCTCCCTCCTGCCCTCTTAAATCTACCTCTGACCTGCGCCTTGTCTCGTCTCTGGTAACCGCCTCTCACTCCCACCTATAAGACTTCTCCCGTGCTGCTCCCCACTTATGGAATTCCCTACCATGCCCAATCAGACTCTCCCACAGTCTTCAAATCTTTAGACGCTCTTTGAAAACCTCTTTTTTAGAGGTGACCTTATCCCTGATAACACTATTCACACTAATGCACCCTCAAAACTATCCCAATCTCCACTCTAAGCCACACTCGCTCTCTTGCTCCAGCTGTGCCCTCTTCCACTTAGAATGTAAGCTCTGTAACTAGCAGGGTCCTTCATACACTTTGTTTTCATGTCTGCGTTTATTTTGTCTACCTTGTAAGGTCCCTGTTTTCTGTATGTACTATTTTCCCTACTGTACGGCGCTGCGGAACATCGTGTCCGAAAAAGTTTGTCCATTTTTGTACACCCTCAGCTATTTAGTAGGGGCACCGCAATGTAATATACTCCCATCGTTACCTGCCTGTTTGTTTGACAGCATGCATAGGACAGCACTGCTAGGCAAAGCAAACCAGACTGAATCTGGCTATACAAGTTGTTAGGAAAGTTGTTGGGTTGTCTGTGGTAGCTTCCACATTTACTACATCAGGCCTGGATGTCCTACAGTTCTCCCGGTGTTGCGAAACTACAAGTCCCAGCATACCCGTCCAGCTATCAGGTGGCTATCAGCTGGCAAAGCATGCTGGGATTTGTAGTAGCTGGTGAGCCACAGGTTATCCAGGCCTGTACTACATGGTCCGTGTGCCAGGAGTTTGAATCTCCCACTCTGCAATCTCTTGGCGCATCTGGAACAAGATTAGAATGTCGGCAACTTTGGACTCCAGAGAGGAGAGAATGGATAACTCCTTTAAGGGCAAACTTCGATGAGTTCTGTTGTATACAAAAATACATTTTACTAGCTATGATTGCCTCTGTTTTTTAATTCCATATGTTAAAATTTCACATAATAAAAATAATAATAAAAAATATCTAAACTGCTCCTTCATGATTCTTACCGACCTCTTCCAAAGACACAGTTAGTTTCTCAGTTAGGTGCTTGTATTTGTATAAATCATAAACATATGATTATAAAATTGTCCTCAGAAAGGAAACATACAAATTATGGTGTTTAACATGATTAGACGCAAGTTTAAATTTTAGCTTTCATTTTTGAGCGTATAATCAACATGTAAATGACAATTGCTTTAATTGGCCAGGAATAGCCAGTGATTTCCATTAACCCTTTCTCGGTAAGAGCACGGCATTTGCTATATAAAAGACAACATGTGTTGTTAATCAGAAGCAGATGTGTGTTTATTTGCAAGGTCTGGCGGGGATAGAGATGCAGTTGCTTATTGTTTAGTAGATGCAACATATTTAACTGTCAGCGATGTATAACAGGAGATCACAATATCTCCATCTGATTAGATCACAAGCGCCTGTACTCATTTTCTGTTACTGTTGTGATAAGAAGTATATATTCATTTTGTTTATATATTATATTCATTTCAAATCTATAAATGTGTATACTTGTATCTTAGTCAGACACATAATTCACTACACATAAAAGACACATCTGTCTTACAAATATAACACAATTGGGAGCATGTACATGTCATTCCCTGTATTTGCTTTCTATCTGCATTTGCAGGTCAGATATAATTGTGTAGCAATAAGGTGCGCTTATGAGGATTCGGCATTAGATAGAATCAATTTAACTTAATCACTCAATGACATCTCAAAACTCAGTAGAGGTGCAGAAGGTTTCAAAGATGTTGGACATTATTACACACTCCCATAGCACAGTGCCCCAGGAAATAGCTCCATGGTCCATGAAAAAGACTTACTATTGAAAGTATACTGTGGAGGCCAGATAAGCACCACTTCCAAGGTGGTGTGAAAAATCTGTCCATTTTATATACTTAAATTGGGTGCGCTTCGAAAAATGGTCAATCTGCATCGCTTCCAGTTCACTGGACTATTGCATCATGCAAAACAATTTTTAAAGTGCATTTCACTAGGATCTGAGCACCTTGCTATATTCAGTCTTTATCTCCTGCTCATCCGTGTGCACCTGGTTTATTCTAAGATCATCGCAATGATCACAGCGACAGGGGATAAGTGTTCTGATCTTGTGGGGGGCAGTGAGCTTATGTGATTGTGTTGGTGAGAACAGGGCTGTATTTGTTAGACCTTCGGAGGAGAAGGTTAACCAGCAGTACAGTAGTGATGTAAGGATCTTGTCACACTGATGCAGGAAGACTAGTATAGCACCTTTATATGAAATTAAGTCCTGCATCCAACTTGTTGTATCATTGTAGTTATACTGCGTTTTGCTTTACGCTTTGTCCATTCTAAGAAGCGTAAATTTTCTCCTTTCACAAGCTTGACACGCTAATCTGTACAAACAAATGCAACTGCACAGAAATGGATTCTAGAAAGCGCTGTAGTTTTCAAGATAACCTTTTCATATTGAAAGATTTAGAGGCTTATTAAAAGCCAGTTTTAAAAAATCATTTCAACCTGTTTGAGTTCATTACTGATACCTTAGTCATACGTTTCCACTGAAACATAAGTTTACTTTGTTTGTATTCATTTTTTATAGACCAAAAAATTGTAATTAGTTTTGGGGCTTTCGGTTGTACTTTCCCTTTAATAGGGTGATTCAAAGTTTTAGGAATGATTCAAAGCTGTCTTGATATTTGATGCAAACGTTGGTAGGCTTACTCAGATCTGGAGGTGGGCTGGGTTTTCTTTGACAGAAGCAGGAAGCCAAAAGCAAAAGCATATGATTTTTTTGGTGGCTCTAAACATCTACCATATATCACACTTGTCGCATAAAAATGGGTTTTATTGATTTTTCTAATGTCTTTAAACATCTGCTTTAAATGGCATTTACTTTCAAAGTGAGGAGGTTTCTAATATATTCTATTTATGTCAGGAGTTTTAGACATGGGTTTGTTAAAGTAAACTGGTTTAGATTGCCCACATTTTGTGGGCTTCATCAGAATTCAGCTTGTTGAATTGATAGGATGAGTGATGGTACTGGTTCCTGGTGATGGATTCTCAGTGATGTGACTAGTTTCTGGTGATGGATTCTTAGTGATGTCATTGGTTCCTGGTGATGGATTCTCAGTGATGTCACTGGTTCGTAGTGATGGATTCTTAGTGATGTCAATTGTTCCTGGTGATGGATTCTCATTGATGTCACTGGTTCCTGGTGATGGTCGTAGTGATGTCACTGGTTCCTGGTAATGGATTCTCAATGATGTCACTGGTTCCTGGTGATGGATTCTCAGTGATGTCACTGGTTTCTGGTGATAGATTCTCAGTGGTGTCACTGGTTCCTGGTGATGGATTCTTAGTGATGTCACTGGTTACTGGTGATGGCCGTAGTGATGTCACTGGTTCCTGCTGATAGATTCTCAATGATGTCACTGGTTCCTGGTGATGGATTCTCAATTATGTCACTGGTACCTGGTGATGAATTCTCAATGATGTCACTGGTTCCTAGTGATGGATTCTCAGTGATGTCACTGGTTACAGGTGATGGATTCGCAGTGATGTCACTGGTTCCTGGTGATGGATTCTCAGTGGTGTCACTGGTTCCTGGTGATGGCTCAGTGATGTCACTGGTTCCTAGTGATGAATTCTCAGTGACGTCACTGGTTCCTAGTGATGGATTTTCAGTGACGTCACTGGTTCCTAGTGAATTGATAGGGAGCAATATCAGTGACGTAACTGGTTCCTTTTTCTCAATTCTGTGGTGGATAAATAGATTTTAAAATTAAACTCTTGTTGCTTTCCAATTTACTAGATAGTAGCCCTGTTGGTAGAAATTTAGCTCTTCCAAAAGTGGATTGTCCTTGTCTCAAGCAAAAGAAAGAGACACATGGTAGTTTGTAGTGACTTCAGTATGGCACTAACACTTAAATAGTTCACACCACTGCTGGTACTGATAGTATTCCCTTATGTTATTGCAGTGAATACCATTTATTCATCCATTATATTTTGAAGTCCTTTTGAACTAGGTTCAGATCATCCTTTTTTCTTTATTCTTCATCCTCTGCTCTTTGTGTATCCTTATTTTAAAGTTGATTGGGATAGCACAACCTTTGGGCAGTAAGATCATCTGAAAGGGAGAGTGTCATGATGTGAGGAGGGGATTGGAGGCAAGCAGGAAGCCACAGGCTGAGAGTTCCATAGCGGAAGGTGCAGGGTCCCCCAACAGCTCAGAGGAATATGTCAAACCTTCATTGTAGACTAGAAGTATATGCGACATGTCACGTTATAAAAATGCTTCATGCTGCTCTATGACATATATGATGTTATTTTTATGCATATTTATTTAACTTTCTTTTTTACTTTTCAGCTTCTTTTTCCTAGAATTTGTACGTTATATTCTGTATATAAGGTACAAGTTCATTGCGTCTTAAAACTTCTGTCTGGTTCCTGGGTTTTAGGCTATGTAACAAACATTGTGTCTTCTGTGACATTTTGATTGCTCATTACTGCATATTTATGTACATTCTATATTATAGTTAAAGGTCTTTGCTGTTCACCAATATGATCTGGAGTTGGCTTAGTGACATAGAAAATGTAGATTGTAAGCTTGCGAGCAGCCTTCTCACCTCTTTGTCTGTGTTACCCAGTTTGTTTATTAGTTTACTATGTTTGTCCCCAATTGTAAGGCGCTACATAATATGTTGGCACTATATAAATAAATGATGATGATGACGATGATGATGAAATGTACGACCATTTAACCAGCACATGCATTGTCTCATTTTCTTCCTGTTTTCCTAACAGTGGTGAGAAAGAAAGAGTGACCAGGTATGAGAGCATTTTAGGACGATAAGGATGATCATTTATACCTTTATTCAAATTAGCAAAATATAAAACTATCTATAATATAAATGCTTAGTGGCGTGTGTTAGTCTGTCTGTGTGTGTGTGTGTGTGTGTGTGTGTGTGTGTAAAAAATAAAACCAAGCTGCAGCGCCACCTGCTGGGCGGAGTTATACACTGACCTACTAAATTCTTAGTGTGTGTGGGAAAAAAAAACTCAGAAAGGGCTGAAATTTGGTATACTAAGATGTTTTTAATTTGTTAACTTAATTTGTTAATTGTTAAAAGTGTTTATAAAGATTTAAAAAAAAAATATATATATTTCTTGAAGGAGAAGTGACAGTTGGGAGTGGTTGGTGGTTGCCGGGGGTGACAGTTGGGAGTGGTTGGTGGTTGCCGGGGGTGACAGTGGGGAGTAGTTGGTGGTTGCCGGGGTTTGACAGAGTGAGAGGAGTGTGATACTCAGGACCGCTGAGAGAGATCCCTGTGTCTGGATAGACATCTGGATAGATGTGGCGATGAAAATGAAGGATGAGGTGATGGAGAAGAATGATGAGGTGGTGACATGTGGACAAAACCACGTTAAAAAAAGGGCGCTTACGTCGGGAAGTAACACTCTTCCCCTGAGGAGGCCTGAGCTATGGCCCAAATGCATGACAAGAACCTTTTAACACCTTAAGTAGCTTGATTTGACTAGAATGCATGAGTATCATGCACGGGTTAACTTGTATATTCACAAGTTTCCATATCAGGGTTCTATACCTCCCAACTGTCCTGATTTTGGCGGGACAGTCTTGAATTTAGAACTCTGTCTCACCAGAGGAAATGTCTGTCCCGCGGGTAGAAACGTTGGGAGATATCTTCCGTTCACAGTTGAACGCATGCAGTACACCAGTGGTTAGCGGGGAATCGAGCTATCTAAGCAACAGTTTTGTGCTTTACAGCGCTAGCCAGCCCTCTAAGGGAGTGACAACGCCCCCTATCGTGACGTGGCCACGTTCCCTGTCCCGATTCCGGGGAGTAGAATTTTGGGAGGTACAGTGTTCCTATTTTAGAATTTCTTAGGCAGAAAGGCTTTTCCATATATGGTTTTTGAAGGCCTACCTCCTTGTGATTTTGGACAAAAATATTCTGCCAACCAGCTGGAGCAATTGAGTCTAAATTGTTTTTCCAAAGCTTTAAGAGGGTGACAGTTGTTGCACATTCAGTCTCTTACGATTGTACACCGGGATCTACATCAGTAAGTCACTGACATAATAAGGATTTCCTTTTGGGAAGATTTCCTAGAGAATCTGGTAGTTTTATCTGTTTGTTTTCATTCCACAACTTTGTTTCCCAGACAGAAGATTATTCCACGTTTCCTCATAATTTTTCTTGTGTTTATATGATTTATATATATGAGAATCAGGATATCAGTTTTGCATACTTATCTGTTAAATCTATTAGTATCACATATGCAAAAATAATGTCTGGACTTTGAACGGATTTGTAACCAAGTTCCCAGTGACGACGCTCAATGATTCAAGACCTGTTTAATATATTGCCCTGTAAGCTCACAAGCCCGAGTAGAAGGCTTTGTCTGCAGAGGCTCTAATTTCTGAACAGTCGGCATTTTGACAGACAAGCAGATTTTAGTAGCAAATGCAAATTAATTAATTCAGTAGATTTATAAGTAAAATTGATAGGCAGAAATAGTGCATACCAAATTTCTTTAAAAACCGACTTAATTAATAAAAATATATCTTATTCATAAGTCAAGTCCTTACAGTTTTCTGTCACCTGTCTTGTATCTGATAATCATCATCATCATCATTTATTTATATAGCGCCACTAATTCCGCAGCGCTGTACAGAGAACTCACTCACATCAGTCCCTGCACCATTGGAACTAACAGTCTAAATTCACTAACATACACACACGGGTCAATTTTGGTAGCAGCCAATTACCTACTAGTATGTTTTGGAAGGAAACCGGGGCACCCGGAGAAAACCCACACAAACACGGGGAGAACATGCAAACTCCACACAGATAAGGCCATGGTTGGGAATTGAACTCATGACCCCAGCGCTGTGAGGCAGAAGTGCTAACCACTTAGCCACCGTGCTGTCCATGAATAATGATAATGAATTTGTCTTAATTCCTTATCGCTGCCTGGTACCTAAGATAAACTCATAATACTCGGGGTGTGAGTCCTTGGAGCATGTGAGTACCTGTGAGAACATTGCTATCTATGGGAAAGGCGGCTTGCTATAGGTGAAGACCTCTTTTATCGGCGTGTTCTAATAAGAGTTATTTGGTACCCGGTGGGAGCCATAACAGCTTTGCCCTTCAACGTCTTTTCCAGACGTTGAGGTGAACTTGTAGCTTGGAGAATTTCAATAGTGAGGAGGGCTTATGTTGATTATTGGCACAAATGCCAGAGGTTGCCCCGTCTGAGTTCTGACAAATGGAGTAAGCCCTGTTTATTATGAGAATTCTCCAGACACATTTTGGTCCTTAGAGTACATTGAGATCATTAGTTAGGAACCCAATCTCTTTTATTAGTTAGGAGAATTTTGTCCAAAATAATAAACTATTGCAAATTTGTACCTTTGGTTCATCAATGTTTGCAAGAAAAGTCACAATGATAAGTCACATTGGAAAAATAAAGGCACTTTTCAATTATTAGTCGTGCTTAATGTACAAGAGTTTCTGCCTTAGCTACAATTTATTTTTATAAAATGAGTACAGCAACATAGACAAGGTCCTGTTTTGTTAGAAATATATAAAACATTTTTATATAAACAGTAGCATCATACAAACAAAATTTTGGGGGCTGGGTGGGGAACTTTGGTGGGGACTTTGAGAAAAGAGGGCAACTCAGGTGATAAAAGGAGAAAGTATATCATGGTGAAGTTTTAAGTGAGGGTAAAGCGTTGTCGGCTTTCTCTAAAGAGCCATGAGACCAAACTTTATTAAAGAGGTCCGATCTATCGTGAAGGCAGTAAGTGATCTTTTCCATGCATACAACATGCCAGATGCGGTTTTACTTACACTTTAGTCTTGTATAAATGTATTCTGTTGTGTCATGTGGAACAGTTCATATGGTCATCATGTAAATACTTGCTTGAGTTCACGTTGATAGACTAATTGTACAACCCCATCCCAGAGCATGTATGCTAAATTCTGGAGTACTGTTCTGGATTCCTAAAGTATACTTCTTCTAAAGTTCATCCTGGTACATTGATGTATTAGCACAATACATAGGATAGAGAGGTACCTGGTATTTGAACCTCAAGATTCTAAAGAACATTTGTTTTTTTTTGGGTTTTTTTAGAATCAACTCAATTTAATCAGTAACATAACACATAGCTCTCTATTAACTGAGCCATTCACAGTGGTGAAGTGGTTAGCACTTCTGCCTCACAGCACTGGGGTCATGAGTTCAATTCCCGACCATGGCCTTATCTGTGAGGAGTTTGTATGTTCTCCCTGTGTTTGCATGGGTTTCCTCCGGGTGCTACGGTTTCCTCCCACACTCCAAAAAAACATACTGGTAGGATAATTGGCTGCTATCAAAATTGACCCTAGTCTCTCCCTCTCTGTCTGTCCCCCTCTCTGTCTGTGTGTGTGTGTGTCGTAGGGAATTTAGTCTGTAAGCTCCAATGGGGCAGGGACTGATGTGAATGAGTTCTCTGTACAGCGCTGCGGAATTAGTGGCGCTATATAAATAAATGATGATGATGATTGTATATAGTGCAGTATTCTTGCTCAGAATTCTGGAAGTACAAATGTGTGAAAAATGCAATATGTTTATTAGCTCAAATAAAGTGTCCATACTTCTGTCACTTTAAATATGAAGAGACATTGAAGATTCTGAGGACAGTGGCATCTAACTTGGATGAATGCATTTCAAAACAATACCCGCCACCTGCAAATGTTAGAAATGTCGGAGTTTTGAGCCATAAAGATGCTTCTCATGCGCCACATTCTTCACCGACAGGTCACCTGAATGATCCGCTTAAAGAGGCGGGACGGGTAAAGGAAGTGGGTGGGTAAGGGCGTATTAGAGCAAATGCGACTAATGTAGACTGTGGGGTATATTTACTAAACGGCAGGTTTGAAAAAGTGGAGATGTTGCCTATAGCAACCAATCAGATTCTAGCTATCATTTTGTAGAATGCACTAAATAAATGATAACTAGAATCTGATTGGTTGCTATAGGCAACATCTCCACTTTTACAGACCCGCAGTTTAGTAAATCTAGCCCTGAGACTCTGACGCATATGCTGCTGCCAGGAGGTTCAAAATACCCGCGTAAGATGTCTTTTGGGGCTCTTTCTGTCTACATTTTAGACGGAAATTTCGTCCAGCTTTACGCGGGACCCTGAACGTTTGAACTCCAAGCGCTGTCTGGAGAATGACACGGCGGGTTCAAGTGAGACCACTTATAAACAGCGACAGGAGGGCAGATATTAGCTACACTCTAGAGAACCAGGTAGGCGGTTACCTCATCTCAAATGGGGTAACAGCGATCGGCCCAGGAAGAAATTGAAGAAGAGGACCACCCAGGGTGGGTGACATTTTATTGTACGGGAGCTGTAGACACCAAACAAGTTGCACCTTCTCCTACTCAAACCAACCACACGTCTTCCTACTTTACAGACCTCCTCTTAAACTTCTCCTTGGCTGACCTCAAAATCAACAACAGCTGTTGACATTAGGGGACTATGCTACACTTTTAATGGAGCAAGACTGATTACAGCTATGATGGGATTAGATTAGATGCTATGTTTTATATATTATTTGAGCTATGTGCTCTAGTATTTAGCTCTTATACTCTCTACAATGGCTTATATTCATATTCTGTTGTAGGCTTTTCGTTCCCCTTCATGTGAGCCTTGCAGAAGTCTAGCAAGCGAAGAGTTAAGCGAATCTGCTGGGTTCCCCAGAATGTTACTATTAGCTGCATGACTGCTTTTGTCTCTCTAGACTGAGTCAAGCGGTTGAAGGGACAGAAGTCTATCGTTATTTTTTTTTTCTCTCTCCGCATTTGATGTGGTCGTTTGCATACAGCTGCCGAATAGACAGTTACCTTTGAAAAGAACATTTGGCTAGTTTAATTTGATTAGGGAAAACCACCTCAATCATTTGTAGACTAAATGTGTTCTTATTTTCACTTGGCAGAAGGAGTTGGGAATGTACTGTTTACCATCACATACGCGGGGGAGCAATAAGGGGACAGAGCTAACTGCTTAAAGGTGCAGTTCCCCTTCTGCTTTTTTTTGAAGTTCACTTTTTCTTGATTTGGAATAAAATAATAGTTTGTGGGAGTCGCACCGCCGTTATTTTGAGTGGCTCACATTTAAAGCACACATCAAAAAACCCGGGTCAGACTGTACTCTGCGCTGTCCTAGCTGCGGGGTAAGCGAGCTCTCTGATTGGCTGCAGATGCGTCTGTGACATTACACTAGGGGCAAGTGGCCAAATACCTTCCAGCATTTGGATACGCAGATTGAAGCTGAAAAAGTATTAAATAAGGGAAAAGTAAATCAAGACAAAACGGAAAAAAAACCCTGTTGTGCTAGGTAGAGGGAGCATGGCGTGTGTATAATTTGCACCCCTTGCATTGTAACATGGTTTCTTCCACATCAAATGTACTCCTTTTTTTGCCTTGCTCTCCTTAATGATTCAGGCCCCGAATGTCGGTCCCGAATGTGGTGGAAATGTCCACCCTCGTTTCATCTTTAGCATCCTGGTAGATGGCAGCAGATTGTTATCAAGAATGTCTCGGTACATTTTTCCATTCATCGCTCCTTCAATTAAATGCAGTATGCCAGTACAGTGCAGATAAACACCATGATGTTCCCACCTCCAAACTTCACTGTTGGTATGGTGTTTTCTCCTTCATCCACTCTGGGGGACACTGCTACCACGGGGTTGTATGAGGGCGCATGGAGTTGGCACTTAAATAGGTAACAACTAAGTTTGCTGCTGACTCCTCCCCTCTGCAACCCCACAGACCTCAGTTTTGTTTAAGTGCCCAAGGAGTTGGGCTGTGTCAGTCCTGATCTGCAGTACTTGTTGCTTAGTTTAGGTTTTATTATTTTTCTTCTAGTAATGTTAGGTGAGAATAAGTGTTGATTAACATTTTTTTCCTCTTAGGTTTCTAATAGAACTATGTTCCATTTTTATTTAAAAAAAAAAAAAGACCAACAGAAGGATCTTTAGACTGTGAGCAGTGATAGCGCTATGCGGCTGTCACTACACTGTCCCAACGGGTCCGGCGCTGCCACAGGCAGAGAGCGCTGCACTCGGTTGATGATCCGCCATGTTGGGAGATGCCAAGTCCTCCGCTAAGGCGCGGGGGGGGAGGGGGCTTGGATCTCATAGAGCCCTAGGAAGGATTCTGAATGGGCATTGATACAGGAGCACAACGCAGTGCGGCAGTCTGAGCTGATAAAGGCTTCCTTTGGGCATTTGAACCATCAGACAGCGGGGAGTGAGTCAGAGACTCCCTGGCTGTCAGTGGTACGCTCCGGAGCGGGAGATATTCGCACCTTTTACTGTCATCGCAGTCGGACCTCAGAGGCACCTCAGGGAGCTCTACTGCTGCTGGCTTCTCCTCACAGTTCCTCCTTGTGTCAGCTAAGTACCCCATAGGGTATTAAAAAAAACAAAAAAAAACCCCACCAGTGCTGGAAGTGTAAAGGAGACCTCCCCCCTGCTGATTGGTACACTCCAAAGGCGGGAAAATTCAGCTACAGTTTACCTCAGAGAATCCATCTACTCCTGACTTCACTTCACTGACAATTGTGCCCCAGTTGTTTATGATGTAAGTCAGCAGAGTTTTATATATATATATATATATGTATTTGTTTATGTGCATACAAAAGGCATATAGGGTTATAACTAGACTCCATCTGCACTCAGGTGATTTTATACAATATCTTCCACTTTTACATTATAATTACCACAGATATTTATATTACTGTTTTGAGACTATTAGCCAGAGTCAGAACTAGTAATTATTTTACTGTATTTTTCTGTACGTTCCTTGCTGACTCCGGGAGTACGCAGAACCAGTTTACGTGCCGTTGAGAACAACGGCACGATGTGCTCAGTGTGCGCTTTAATGACTCAGGCCCTACAAGTCCACATAATGAATACTCATTATTATCAATGAGTCAGGCTCATTGTGTGTCTGCATAATATTTGACACAACTATACTCACAGCTACCATTACAATGTTTTTAGCCTCTTACCAGCGTGACCCCTTTTACAACTCCCCCCATAACCTACAATTTGTAGTGACTGACTTATTGCACTTACATCTGCACAGATGGGCATTAGAAAATGGAAAGGGGGTGTCCTCCACTGTTTGTGTAAATAAACAGATTTGCACACTGCTGGTGCCTCAGAGATGTCACTAGTTCTTAGTGCATCGGTTGGCTGCTTTGACATGAATTTCAGCTCACAAAATGGCCGCCTCTACTGTGTGTGTGGAGAATGACTATGAAAACAGTGTCATTAAATGTAGATGTAGTATAAAGGTATCTTTGCAATTTATCCTGTGAGCCAGGATATGTTAAATAAGAGAGTGTAGCCTATAAAACAAACAAGCTGAATACACAAACCACACCGGTGACTGATGTCACTATGACACCAGATGCAGATAAACATGTCAGCCATTTTGAAGTTAGCTCCTAAACTCTATGAACTCCCAAAAAGAATATGCAAAGCTCAAACTGAGTAATAAAACTTCATTATGGAAACACACACAGTGAGTGTTGTATACACAGCATAATTTATTTAATATAGTTGCACAGTATAATATGCCTTGCTGAGTTATATATGCACAGAATTATACCTCCAGCCTTATGGCTGCAATCTGTCAGACATACCTCTTTAAAAACTTTTTTTTTAGTCATTTATAACTTTTTAAATTTGGAACTCCCATTTCCAGATTGGTTTGGTTCCCTGTGACCCCCTTCCGTTTCACTGTGGGCGCACAAAGGTGAACTCCATCTGCTCACTGGGGCGCAACCTAGCAGTGTGTCTCAGTACCAATAGCAGCCACCCTGACCCTACAGCGTTAAATCAGGGACCCCCCCCCCCCCCCATTAAAATAAAAGTTTTCGTAAGTACTTTTTTGAAGCAGTTGTAGAAACTGTAATTACCCTTTAATTTATATGTGACTCCATTAGCTTGTTAGTATTAGACTTCTGCCACCTTAGACTGACAGGTAAGAAAACATGACTTCAGTAATGGAGACAGAAATGTAAAAGACACTTCAGTCTCTATAGATTTATTAGCTGCTTTTCTTTAACGCATAGAAGCCTACTCTCCTAGAATATCTGAGAGACTCCCGCATTTCTGGGAGACCTTCCCGGGAGAGCAGGGCAGGGCTTAATGATGCAAATATCGCGTCATCTTAACCCCGCCCCCTGCTGTAATTGGCCAAAATTGTGACAATAGTTTAGGGACGGGGCTAAAATGATGCGATTCGTCAAGCCCCCCCCCCCCCCCACACACACACACCTCCCCCTGGATCTCCCTGAAGCCAACGAGGAAAAGTTGGCAAGTATGCACTAGCCTCCCTTGTGCCATCTTCCTGATTACCTCACAGCTCTCCTGGATTTCTGGGTGAATGGGGAGACGAGGGAATACCATTTATATGCTAACAATATAGTGCACCAGGTCCTATATAGTAAAGCAAAACAATTAAATGAATCACAGGACCTGATACCTGGGGATTTATAACACAAGCAAAAATCCAAAAAACTTTAATAAAAGAGGACAAAAAAATGAAAGCAAGTCCATTTTTCATGTGATTTTTAATGTAATAGCAAACATGCTTCCAAAAAATATAAATGAATCCTTAGAGGGTTTTTGAGGTGTTACCCCCACAAAGTACCAATTTGTCGGGACTTTTTTAAATACTGTAAAACAGCACCGCTTTGCATCTCATGGACTGTTTTAAGGCGCTTGTATTGTTTACTACTAATTTCAAGCTCAATTGAATGGAAAATCCCATATTATAGCGCCTCACAGCTCACCACAGTGGTCAGTTTTCCGTGGCGGACGTGGATAATCCCTGGAACACAAACTGTCTGGTTTATCTGTTTGCTTGTGGTACTGAAGCTTAGCACTGGTTACATGCATCCTCACATTCGTAAACGTCCTTTGATGTAGCTGTGTGACTTTGACGTAGTATGCAATGATGACTGATGAAATTAATGGTGTGATTCACCTCAGTGTGCCTTTCCACACAAGCAATCCTTTCTGCTAATGACCCTATCACAGCTCCGAGCTCACATAGCGTCCTTCATTCTATTCTAACAGTGCTCTAAATACGTCTTATGTGTCATTAAAGAGCGATAATATTTTGGTCAAGTGATAAAACTAAATCGACCCTGTTGCAATTTGATCCTGAAGGACCTTGCTGGGAGAACGTTCCAAGTTCAGCAAATTTTAATATGTAACCTTCCTGGAACTGTGTAGTTGCCACTATCGGGAAATGGTATATAGGTACCTCTAAGAATTTATGACAATATTTAATAAGTCAATCAGATAGTTTTGTAAAACTCAAAATTTCCCAGGGCATCAATTTTACATTAAAATGTTTATCTCACATTTTACCAAAATTCAGACACCTGATGTGCTGATATTATACTCTTATAATAGTCTTACTCTCATATTATGCCCTTTTTCTAGTCTGCCTCTTCCACCCTCCCGCAGAACATCACCAATTATCTAGAGTTAGAAACTACTGATAGGTAAACGCGCTGTCTGCACATATACTGCTTGGATGGAGGAGGCAAATTAGTCTAATCAAGACAGTCGGCTCCTATAACTCAGTGGTGGGCAACAAACGGCCCTCCAAGCTTTCATCTGCGGCCCCCTACTCCTTTCTCCTTTATTGTCAGATTTGTTTGTTAGAGCTTGTAACACTTGTTTGAAACGACTGCTGATATGTTATTACAGATAGGTTTGATTAAAGCTTTTGCTTTAACCTATTACTGAGATTAAGGGTTAGAGGGCCACCCAGAAGGCCCCTGAGGTGTACCATGTTGTCTATCACTGATATAACTGCTTTATCTTATTTGCCATCCAAAAAAGCTATCAGATGGATTTCAAATATATGGGAGCACTAATAATACTGTTTTTATTTTATTTTGGTATTGATATGTTGCGTTACACTGATTTTGTTTAGATGTTTGAAAATCTATGCTTACTCTGAAAAACATAAGTTGGCCACTGCTTGCAGCCATATTTCTTTGCATGCAGGTTCACTAGTATTACCCTATAATCGCTACTGTACAGCACCAAAATGTATATCGAAGGAATGCAGGGCCGTAACTAGGGCTGTGCGATAGGGGCGACCGTCCAGGGAGCAACGCTGAAAGGGGGCGCATTTTAGGAATATTTTAGGTTAATTTGGTTAAAATTGAGGGCTAGGGGGACGGCATTTGTCTTTCTCACCCCGGGCGCTAGAATTCTAAGTTACGGCTCTGGAGGAATGTTCAAACGATATGAGATGGGGGACAGAGGGGATTGGATAGAGTTTGGCAGTGAATTATGTACATGTCATGCTTGTCTTTTGCTGGGAAGCTGCTACTTAACTTTTTGTCCTGTTCTTGTATTGATCTATTAGTGTAGGTATCTACCCTCCACATTACTGTCAGTACCTCCCTGATATCAGTGTCTCTCTATGCAGGACAGGGGTAGAGGATCACTAGGTAGGGCTGTATTTAGGACTGGCATTGCCTAGGTGTAGAGTGAATACTCTTCTGCCCAAGACTGGGAAATGGGTTTTGGATGACTTGGTGTCACTGGTTAGTACCTTCTTGTATATTTGACTAATTATGTTGCTTTATCATTCTATCTTCTGTGGTTTTCACCAAAACATACATATCTTCTAAGCAGGATTTTGCAACCTTGGATACGGCACAAAACTGCTCCTTGGATACTATTGTTTACAGTACAAACACTAGAGTTGTCTCGTATCACAGGGCAAAATTAGTAATTAAACTAAAATAAACAACTTTGCTTAAATGATATAAAGGCTACACAATTACACTTATTGTGTATTCTATATACACCAGCACATCTTATGGAGATGATTGGTCTGATTTAATCCGTGTTGCCCTTGCACATATTTTCCTATGCATTTGCATATCTTTCTCCCTGTTAGCGTTCAGTTTCCTGCCCTCCAGTAACCTCTATTTGTAAGGTGGAGTTCAGTGAAGAAGTGGAGAGGAGCTACTATCAGCCAGTATAACAGGGTGATAGCGTTTTGGAAACCTGTCCTGAAATGAGCACAGAGAGGGAGGTAAGTGAATTACCACTAGCCACCAGGGGGTAAATTTATTTAACTGAGGGTTTGAAAAAGTGGAGCTGTTGCCTGTAGTAACCAATCAGATTCTAGGGCCTGATTCATTAAGGATCTTAACTTAAGAAGCTTCTTATTTAAGTCTCCTGGACAAAACCATGTTACAATGCAAGGGGTGCAAATTAGTTTTCTGTTTTGCACATAAGTTAAAAACTGACTGTTTTTTCATGTAGCACTAAACTAATTTGCAACCCTTGCATTGTAACATGGTTTTGTCCAGGATACTTAAATAAGAACTTTCTTAAGTTAAGATCCTTAATGAATCAGGCCCCTAGTTATCATTTATTTAGTACATTCTACAAATTGACAGCTAGAATCTGATTGGTTGTTATAGGCAACATCTCCACTTTCAAAACTGCAGCTTGATACATTTACCCCCAGGACTCTGTATTGCACACTGACCAACAGAGACTGGGGTCTGTAGTGTATGCTGGCACCAGAGATTAAACTCTATAGGGCACAAGATCTAGGCTCTGAAGTCTACATCAGAACCCAGGAACTGGTATTATGCACTGAACATCAGGGAATGGGCTCTGTCCTGTACACTGGCCACACTCACTCTGTGTAAGTCACACATAAATAAGCTACATACATATCCTGGACCAGACATCCGGAAGATGTATTGTATGACAGGTGAATATATACATTGTCCTTGCATAATAATGCATTCAAGCCAAATAGGGGAAGTTTTATTTTGTGCCATAGGACAGTGGCATTGCTCAAAGCGTTGTATTTCAACAAGGGCCCTATCTGTGTGGAGATTGTATGTTCTCCCCGTGTTTGTGTGTGGTTCCAACCACACTCCAAAGACATAGTGAGAAGTTATTTGGCTTCTGACAAGAATTAACCAGTGTGTGGTAGTCAATATAGATCGTAAGCTCCACTGGTGCAAGGACTGATATGAATGATTAAATATTTTCTATAAAAGTGTTTTATAGTACATAGGCGATTTAAAAGTAACTGTTAATAATAATAGTAATAATAATAATAATAATAATAATAATAATAATAAGAAGAAGAAGAAGAAGAAATAGCAAAATATAGTTTTAGACATTTGTACTTTGAAATGCAATATCTGGGTTAGAGAATCCATCTATCACAGCGTATACTTCTGTTACCCCTGGAATAAATGCTGTGATTTATATGTATACTTTATAGCAGAGAAATCCTTTTTTTTTAAACATATGTACTCTGCATCGGTAGTTTTGCCAGTGTGCTAAATACCTGGCAAGAAAGGTGTTTTTGAAAAATTTAAAGTAAATTTAGGTCACCACAAAGGAATCATACAGAGGGGAATATTTTACACTGTTTATACTTCAGTGTTCAGACCTGCCTGCTTCCTCTTTATTTGCATGTGTTAGGTTATAGGCGGTCCTTCTGCATTCCATGTTGATTTTATATAAATATATTTATTGCAGGTTACTAACCTACAGCCAACCGTCAGCAAATGATGACTTTTTAGAGATTTTTTTTTCCAATCTTGTTTTTTTTTAGAGATTTTTTTTAATTATCAAACAACATCCTTGGTTTATTCCTGTGTTCCATATGGATGGGTCATGGTGACCCTCAAAAAATAATTTATAGTCAGATCTTACGTCACCGTAAGTTGTTCTCATGGCTTTTCTGATGGTCTTGAACTACTTGGAACGTGTCTAGTGGTTGTAGTGGGGGAGAGTAAAGTCATATTGGGAGGTGTTTTGTGTGAGAGAGAAACTACTTGTGGGGAAATTATGTTTTGTTTTAGAGAAACTAGAATGAAAAATAAGAAGATATAATGAAATATGTTAAATCTAACAGAACGTTTTTACTTTACATGGAAAACATAACTAGAATTACAAGATCTTTATTACAACTCTGCAAATGTAGCAAGTGGGCCAGAACTAATCAGGAGCCAGACCTGTGCACGGGGCCATACTGTTATAATAGATTAGTACAAGGGGCAATTTGCCTTACAGTTTATTCATCTAGAAAGCACCTTCTCTGCAAAGGAGCAACTTCCTGTCTTGTAGAGAGGTAATTGCGCCCTCCTTGTGAAATAATGCTGCAGTAACACACAGATACACAACAACATTACTTTAAAGCAGAGATATACGCAGACAGTACACATAATGACACTGTGCTAACACAGAAACACACAATTTGTCTCTCAATGTTTATCTCTCTACCATTCTAGTACTCAAAATAATAACACTATTCATTAAGTCTTGTCTTCTTGCAGGTGCTGTGCTTTGCCCCACTTACTCATGGGTGCTGTGTCTTGCTCCACCCATTTGCAGAAGCCATGTTAAGCCCTGCCCACTCACAGATGCATCTTAAAACCTGCCAAGTTGTGAGTTCACCACTAAGCCCCACACACTCACTGATGCCATGCTAAGCTCCACCCAATCATTTGGTGTCGCTCTAAGCCCTGTTCACTCACTGGTGTGTGCTAAAACCCACCCACTCTGTTGGTGCCCGCAGTGGGATTAGTCCAAAAGTGGGGCTGCAAGGGAAACTCGTGCTGCTTTATGTGTAAGATTATGTTTTTTGTTCATATAACATTAGTTTATTGAGGTGTTTGGCGAGATCAGGAAATGGTAGAGGAAGTAGTATGTGTTTTGGTTGGAAGGGGAGGTCATGGTGGTTAAGGAAATGACAAGATTTTGAGCCTCTGACCAGAATCTTTGTATGACTAGACAGGACCACCAAATACTATACGGATACGCAGAAAGGAGCTATTTTTGTGACAGCCTCTCCTGCAAAGATCAGAGGTATTAGGGTACAATTTTTGAAGCCTGATCGAAAAGCAGTTACCATCGGTACAAAAGATTATTTGCATTTTCTACATGTCTGACCAGTCTTCAGTATCTAGGCCCTTGCCAACGTTTATTCCCCAATTCTTTTAATGGGGGAATTTTTGAGATTCGCTCATTGTCATCATTAAGCTATATAATGAGGTTTGTTTGTTTTTTTAAAATTTGCAGTAGTTTTTATCCACCACATAACATTGCTGTTCTATGATACTTTAGGGATGACTTTTTATCATATCATTTTATAAGTCAAAGTGTATTAATAAGCAAACTCTATTATCCAGGTATGTTGCCATAAATAAGAATGTCTCTCGCAGTTCATTGGAATATTACTCCAGACATATTTATAGCAGGTGTTCCACTACTTTCCCACTCATTCGGATGATTATCACCCACCCTAAAGGCTGGAGAATCTAACAATTTGGCAATTTCCCTCTTCTGACACATTGAGCATTAGTTTGACATTTCTTCTGCCATCGCTTGCAGGAGATTCAGCCGTCGGACTGGTGTCTCCCAACTTCGAAATTCAAAGTATTTCCGTTTTGCTAAGTCACAGACGGATGTTATGTGCACATTTTCTTCTAATTTTAGTACAAAAACTATTGTTCTACATGCTGAACATACTGGTTACATTATTTGGCAAGTATAATACTATTTTCTACCTACAGGCAGTATTTCAGGTAGATAAGCACACTGATAGTTACAGTGCTTCGGTCAATCAATCATCAGTTTACTAGGAACTAGTGACTAGGATTACTGAGGCACTTGTCCCTAGTGAATTGATTGGCTGAATATTGGTGCAGCCCCCAAAAATGGCTGCCTCCAGTAGATAAATGACGGGTCCATTATCAGGTGCAATGACTGGCCAGAGTCACAGCAGGAAACATGTACTGATTACCGACACCGCGTGTCTGTAGGTACATAATGGGGCAGTTCATGCTTGTGTGCATGATCTATGTCTTACCTTACACATAAAGTAAGACATATCTCAGGGCATAAAGCCGTGATATCATCTTCAGACTGTGTTTGTATCTAAGTCATTGAGGAGAGTAACTTTACACCTGGACAAAACCATGTTGCATTGGAGGGGAGGTAAATTTAAAATATGGGGATAGATTTATAGTTGGGATAGGGCATGTCTTAGATCAACTTTAAATTTCAGTGTAAAAATAAAGCTATCAAGTATTTGTGTGCTAGTTGAAAAAAATGTAACTTATGTGCAAAATAATAAACTTATTTGCACCCCTTGCATTGTAACATGGTTTGTCCAGGAGCAAACTTACTCCTTTTTTTTGGCTTTGCTCTCCTTAATGACTCAGGCCCATAGGCTGTAGAGTGTATAGAAAGTGTTTCATACTTTGAAGGTAGTTTATGAATCTGTATAAGAGTTTAATACTAAATAAAACGGTTTCAAAGATACATATTAGCATTGTGTCATTATTAGTCTTTTTGCTTTATTTTATACATATAATCAATGTTGGTTATTATTAAATGTTACAATTACGCCTTGCCTAGAACAGCAGCAATTTCTGTGTTTTTATGCCCTTTTATAGGTTAGTAAGATGTATACAATATCTCAATTCTTCGTTATTGACAGATTTCCTCCTTCTCCAACAGATTATTTGATGTATGTACTGTTTCACGGACAGACAGAGAGACAAAGCTAACATTGGTTTTCGAACATGTCGACCAAGATTTGTCAACTTACTTGGATAAAATGCCAGATCCTGGAGTTCCTCCTGAAACAATAAAGGTATATATCTATACATGTAAAGGTGATACGTATGTCTGATGTGTCAATGATACCGCTAGTCCTTTGGAAGTGAAGTAGTAGTTATTAAATATTGTCCTAGCCCACAAAATGATTGCTGCCACTGTGTGTCGGTGATGAATATACTGACAATGTGACATTTGTAAATAGGACATGAGAATCCCAAATAGAGAATGCTGGCGAAAAAAGACATTTATTTCTAAAAATGATACTTGTGGGATATTCTTTTAAATTTTTAGTGAGTTTGTCTTTGCCAGATAAAATTTACATTGTTTGCTTTAAAACATCAAATTAGGGTTTGTTGGTATGCATGTGTGATCAAAGCAGAAAGGAACAGTTGTAATTATATCTTCACTCAAGTGGTGGAGGCCATTTTTCTTTTCGAACTACTGCAGTTCCTACAGTCTCCTCTCTCATTTGTATATGGGTTGGCTCTGAACAGGAAATGCTGATATTGAGAGGAGGGGCAAAATTTTAAGTAGGATCCGTTTTTCTTCTAGGGGTAAATGTATAAAGGAAAAGTGTAGGTGTTGCCCGTAGCAACCAGGCAGATCCTAGCTGTTATTTATCTCTTACATTCTAGAACATGATAGCAATAATCTGATTGGTTGCTATGGGCAACACCTCCACTCTTTCTCTTTACCCCTAGGGTCTGATTTTTCAAGGATTCGCCTTGGTGCACTTTTTTTAAAAAGAAAAACTAAAATGGCCATAAAGACTCGTAGGGGCGTATTCAATTGTTCCTCCGGCCGCCGGAAAAAGAAGCGCTCTAAAACTATTACCATTTATATGGTAATATTGCGCACGAAAACCGTTAATACGGTAGTTTACTCGCTGAATTTCATCTCGCAGCTCAGGGAGCTGCGAGATGAAATTCAGCGAGTAATTACCGTATAAACGGTAATAGTTTTAGAGCGCTTGTTTTTCCGGCGGCCGGAGGAACAATTGAATACGCCCCAAAGGGTCTATTTTGTAAATATCAGTCACGTTCTATCTGTTACTATTAGTTATATACAATCAGTAGCTGAATCTAATGGTAGGTGTATCTGCAGATCACCCTCTCCAGTGGAAGGGGGATTTTGGACAGTACTTTGCATACGTTCAGCCCCTATTTCCACATTATCTGCCCTACTTTTGTGGATTTGGCATGCAGTGGTGATCTGCTGTCTCCCACTGACGCAGTGCAAAAGACAATTTAGTGGAAACTGAGTGCATGTGGAGCTTGCGATATGGCCCCATGAAGTTTAGTCTGCACATACAGATACTCTTAGATCAGGTATCCAAGCCTTCACCTGCGGCCCACAGCTCCTTCCAGCTGTATTGTCAGATCTGTTTGTTATACCCAGGAACACTTGTACACAATGCCTGCTCGTATGTTATTACAGATTGTGTCTCTTTCTTTGATTTAATGTATTGTTTTAACTTCTGACTATGAGTAAGGGTAATGCCCTTTTGAAGGTTAGAGGGCCACCGATGTGGCCTATCAGATTGCCTGTCACTACCTTAGAGTCTGAGAGACCAAATATTAACGGATAGGATTGATCTGTGTGTGTGTGTCTGTGTGTGTGTGTGTGTGTGTGTGTGTGTGTGTGTTTGTGTGTATATATATATGTATATATATATATATATATATATATACACACTATGTCGATAAGGTTGGAATAAGAGACACTTACATGAATATCACAATATCATCCTTTCATACACTTTTTGTGTTGTTCAGACGAGGGCCTGGTTTGGCTATGGACAGACTAACACAAAATATGAATTCTTAATGGGATACACAGCAGTCAGATTATGACTGACAAAATATGAGCGTTACAGCTGTTGAGCTATATTATCTGCAAGAGACTACAATGTATACTGATTTAATCAGGGATGCACACAGTAAGGTGGCCTCAGGAGTTGCCAAACAATGGAATTAGCCTTGAAATTAAAGTAAAACAATGACGGTGGAATTCAAATAGTAAATTTAGCATTCCTAAAGACTAAGAAATGTTTATCAAAAATATTATTTTTATGCTTTCATTTACATAGCAAATACGTACGCACTTTAACATTTAATGTGGTGAGAGGTGCCAGCAAAAAAGAGCGGAAAGTTCAGTCTGGATATCGCCATGGAGCCTTTTTGCAGGAGGCTCCAGAGGCACTAATTTAGGATTGAATCTGCCCCATATTCTTGGTTCTTCTGAGTGCATGGCATTGTGCTTTTTTTGGTCTGTATAGTGGATGTAATTCTCAGTATCTGGTCTTGTTCTGTAAATGTGAATAACTGCATAGTACTGCTTCTGCTGTTTATATAATATAGGTGTTTGGATGCACAATTGTGCATCCATTGGACAGTATGGATATTAATGTAAAATGGGAATAGTGCTAGTAATGTGGTTCATGCTGTTTTTGGCTTATGTATGTGGATGCACAGAGTGAGATCTGGCTAGAATAAGAACTTAAAAGAAAACCTATTGTACACAACCAACGCTCTATTTTTAGTTTTTCGGGACACTAAACAAATTAGCAAGAAGTAAGTAAATGCCTCCCGATTTAGATTTTCAGACCATGGAAGGGGTGTGGCCTGTCGACATGAGGTGCAGTTTTCACCAAATTAGGGTGTGTTTGAATGTATTCATGATCAAACTCTCTAACTTTATTGATGAATTAATCATTTACTCTATGACTTCCTAAATGTGAATTTGTAATTAATCAAGTAAGAGTTTCAACTTTCCACCAGCACTGAGGATTGGCAGTATCTTCTGTGTCCTGCATCTGTATTTGTTCATATAAGAGTATAAGCAAAAGCTAAAGGGAATTTCAAAAGGATATAATGATTTGTAGGAGGGCAGCTAAGAAAAATGTAAATCAAATGCATGATTAATTGGTTCTTAACTTCCTATATAAAGACAAAAGAAATAAACCTTCTATGTGGGATTGCTGCTTTAGATAACCAATTAACAATGACTGATAATAAACATCCGTTAAGTGGTACAGCTAAAACAATCGTACTATTTACAGCAGTTAAAAAAATCATGAACTATTCAGTCCACCTAAATAGGCAATTTTGAGCCCCCCTTAATTTTGTGGGTGGGGAGCTTCTGTATATGTTACTCATGGTTCGGACCAAACGGCACTTGGTGCACTACACTCTCCGTCATTACCTGTTCACTGAACATCGTTCTAATCTCAGCCTCGAGAAATAGGGACAAACATTTCTGGGGACAAATATTTAAAACCTGGGACTGTCCATGGGAATGAGGGAGAGTTGGCAACTGTGGGTGATCTAACGTCAAGTCTTGCTCCTAAGAATGTTAAGTATAACAATAAAGGTGTATACTAGCAACTACTGCATAGTTGCCAACATTGGCAGGTTAAGTCCCGGGAGGTCCGAGGGTCAGGTGGGTGTGTGGTGGCGGGGCTCGAAGAATCGCTCCGTTAGCCACACCGGGCAACAATGACACGTCCATGACGCCAATAAGCCCTGCCTCCTCCATTTACTTTCTACAGCCGCCCGGGAATCGGGAGAATTGCCCTCTCTCCCGGTAGCCTGGGAGACTGACCCAAATTTCGGGACTCTCCCGGATATTCCAGGAGAGTTGGCAAGCATGAACTACTGATATATAACATATAGGAAGTAGGCGGACAATGATCTCATAGTTACCCTACTAACAAGTAGATCAGTTCTAGCTCCCTCCTCTGTCTGGGTGATGGATTAATTGTAAGAAAATCTCTTGATATCTATGACATAACATTTATCCAGTATGCAACAAAGAAAAAGAAATTGAGGAAACTGTTACCATTTCAATGCACGTCTAATGGACATTTAGTATAATTTAACATCTTACACCCACACAGATTTTAAGACCTTTTTTTCCCCCCTCGGCGAGGGGTGCAAGCTTGCTAAAATTGACGTTTAATTCACTTCCCTTTGCCAGGAAAAATATTCCCTGTATTAAATAAAACATTTTCCTTGTCTGGACCTAAATATCCTGCCACATCAAGAGGATCTCTTGAGCACAAAACGGATTGTCTTTTATATATATAATCTGTGACTTCTGCTGTGCCAGCCATTTGTAAAATGTCAAATTTAATCATGGTAATACCAGCAGGTTTGTGATAATCCGCATTCACTGTTTTTTTAAGTGTTGCCAAACTCGTCTGTACGTTTACAGTGAGGTTAGGGTAGAATACAATTACATAGAATGTGCTGTAGCGGCATAATATAAGCAGCTTTATGCTTTCAATGTGATATTGCTCACATTATTCATTTTTAAAGGACCACTAAGCCTCAAACACTAGTTAAAAAGTCTACGAGTAAAGATTTAAGCTGAGAACGATGGCCCAGGCGTCGGCTGGATCACAGTCCAGTTTGTCCATGGATCAATTGGGTGATATCCCGCCATTTGGGGCTGAGGCCGTGCAGCCAGATTTGTTCCGTGTCCCTGGGTTAGCGGCCATCCGTGGTCATCTTTCAACCATATTTACCAACATGTCCGATAATTAATCTATTGATTTAGATTGGATTCTTACCAGACATGGGTTATTGGGACCACATGCGCTGCAGTATTGCTGCAGATATCACAGTGTGTTTGGTAAGCATTAGAATTACAAATAGTTGACTCATGGTGGAATCATTTGTTTCTATGCACACCAGGGGGTAAATGTATCAAGCCGAGAGTTTTCCGGCGGGTTTGAAAAGTGGAGATGTTGCCTATAGCAACCAATCAGATTCTAGCTATCATTTTGCAGAATGTTCTAAGTGAATGATAACTAGAATGTGATTTCAAACCCGCCGTAAAACTCTCAGCTTGATACATTTACCCCCTGGCTTTCATTCTGTAGGACTGTTAAAACACACTGTTGAGAGCCATTCAGAGGCTCTACTTGCTCAATGCAGAAGACAATTTCTTGCCCGCAGATAACATAAAAGCCATATAAACCAACACCTTTCTAATTAACAATTTCAGTAGAAAAAAACTTGTTGTGCATTTTAAATTTACAATTTGGAGGTAACCTCTGGACATTGCCCACTCAGCAGCTCCTTAGACCCTCACCCAGCGCTCTTTGAACATCATCTTCTACTGATTGTCTGCACTGGTGGAGGGGAGTTCTCCCCAGGTGATGGGGTTCTCCACCAGTAGGAGTCAGGAGAGTGGGTACGTGTTTAACATGGGGCACAAAATATATCCATTGAACAGTAGCGCAGTTGGATGGATTGACCGTGCTCTCTAATCTCTGTTCTATAACGATTCAATTTGCTATTGAATAAAGTCTGTTACATGTATATCATAATGTATCCCATACTGTAAAGTGTAAGGATATAAAGAGCCAATGAAGAGCTGCCGACCATATTAAAACACGAGACTGCAGGCCAAGTGGTTTGATAGAAGTCATGGAACGCCTTTTTTTTATTTCCAGTAGTGGGTATATTATTCCTTATAATACGCAACTTTTAATTCAAAACAGAGCCAGTTACTGGTATGAGGGGCTCCTCATATCCAGGTGTGTTTTTCCTAAACTCACAGTCCTACGTTCCATCACGGAACACGTTCCAACTGAGTCATGTGACTCAAGTGAGATCACTACTCTTCAAATATTAGTGACGACATCACTACTCACCAAGGACCTATTTCTAAGACCTATTACTATTTTACAGGATAGTTTACATATATTCATGGCACTTGTGTATTATAAAATCTTATTGCAGTGAGCAACGAAAAGAACATTAGAAACGTTTCTTTGTGTTTTTTTGACCGGACAGTTTGATCCATAATAGGATAATATAACCACTCAATCTCCAGTCCCATTTCTGTAAAAATTATAACACCTTGATAATACTTAGGCAACTTGTGGCTGGCCAACTGTTGGGGAACTACAAGCACCAACATACCCCTGAAAGTCTTTAGTTGCACGACAGAAGGTGTGCAGCAGATTGCATGCTTCCAGTCTAGATTTTTGTGCCACGTGTATCACGCTCTGAAACAAATATGTCTAGCTGATTGTGAATCACTGCTCTGAGAGGACAGCATGATGTTAGTTAGAGAAGATATTCATCGATTAAGGTAGTCCTTTAATGTAACCAAGGGTCGGGGAGAAATGTGAAACTCCTTTGACACATTGGGGTTGTAATATGTCCAGAAATCTGATTGGTCAGTTCTTTCCATATATGACAAGCTGACCTGTAGCCGATGCAAGTGATACGGCTAAAAATCACGTATCCGACAGATGCCCAGAGCTATAATTTGACGAATGCGAGTGCGTTCGACCTTTGAACTCCCTTACTTTACATTGCCTATGTGCATACTCCTTTGCCCCTGTTGTGCCTTTCAAATTGTAGGCAGTTGGAAGCGTCATTGGCATTTGCACTTGAATTGCATGTTGGTGTAAAGTCATGCGGGACCATTCCCATATGAATTAGGCCCATAATGTCTAAAAGTGGCTTTAGCTGCTCTTTATTTAATAATATCAAGTTAGCCAGTTAATGTAGACATGTATACATAGGGCTAGATTTACTAAGCTGCGGGTTTGAAAAAGTGGGGATGTTGCCTATAGCAACCAATCAGATTCTAGCTTTCATTTATTTAGTACCTTCTACAAAATGATAGCTAGAATCTGATTGGTTACTATAGGCAACATCCCCACTTTTTCAAACCCGCAGCTTAGTAAATCTAGCCCATAATGTGCAATAGCCACAATACTAAATGTGACACATAGAGAGTGAGAAAATTGTTCATGGCCTGACACTGTAATACACCCGGGAGTTGTTTTATGAAGGAATAATGCCAAGGTGTACATAGCAATATTACAGTCATTACAATGGATAGATTCAGTTGTTCCCAGTTTTGAAACTCTTATTTCAAAGTGCCGGCTGTAAAATCTGCTTAGTGAGTCTGTTCCTGGTGATAAGGATCATGTGGTCACTTTAATTGTGTTCTGTAAGTTACCCCATGCATTCAGTTTGGCCATCTCTGTGTGTGACAGCTGTACATTATCCCTCTTACCAAGGTACAGTTACATATAGTCATACGATATCCTTCAGAGATTATACCGCTGCCATTAGTGGTCAGAATGGGAAAGTTGTTTTCATCTTAAATTGTAGTCTCATCAATTTACATCTCTCATTACAGCTGAGTCGATGCTACAGATTGTGTGGGGAGTGTGACAATGATGTATCTTCATTACTGGGCTGCGGAGGAAAAAATAAAGCTTATTTATCAGTAGTTTTTGTTTTTTCTTTATAATTGAAAGAGTGAAAGTGGCCAGCAATACATATGGGTGCTGTTTACTGCATACAGAGATACAGAAAACTGACCTTACATTATGAGAAGTTGAAGTTGCCATTTTGTTTATTAAGCATCAATGTTCAATATCCGCTGCAGTAATTATAGTGCCACCTCCAGGATTCTCCTCATGGAAATGTCATTATGTGCTTTTACATATACGTTTATACTGGAAATATAATGAAGCTGACCACACACATTACACTTGTCACCTGCTCAAAGTGAGGCAGCGGCCTATCGATTCATTAGGAGCCAGTGACATGATTGAGGTATGAGGCACAAAGTAGCTCCTAGTACATTGGTAGGCTCAGTGCTTATAGGAGACAGCAGTCTCAGGCAGCAAGTTTTGGAGAGTCAAATTAGAGAAGCTAATTAAAAAAAAACCAAAAAAAAAACATTTTTATTCAGGCAAAAGTCTAAATTGGTAGTATTTACATTGTTGGTAGACCTAGTAATGCTTAAAAACTACAATAGTTTTATTTTAAAGTACACACAACTTATTTACAAGTGTTTACGGAAGTTTGTTTAAGCAATGAGAAGGGAACCATTTAATTCTCTGCCTCAGAGAGCAGAATAGTTTGGTCCAACCCAGGGTAAGCTGCATCCTCATGAACAATGGTTAAGACCACATGGCATGTAAGGGTTGGCTTTACTTTAAGATCAGTCCAGTGGGTATATTTACTAAACTGCAGGTTTGAAAAGGTGGAAATGTTGCCTATAGCAACCAATCAGATTCTAGTTATTTATTTACAAAATGACAGGTAGAATCTAATTGGTTGCTATAGACAACAACTCCACTTTTTCAAGCCCGCAGTTTAGTAAATATACCCCCAGATGTGTGTACAATTTGGCCAAATGCTGTTTGGCAATCACTGGGGTATTGACGACAACCTCACACTCCGATTTCAGTCATCAGCTGACTTTTTTCAACCAATGATGATAGATGATCATGGAAGTCCACACTTGTGGCAATTTTTGGGGAAAATTTGGTCTGAATCATCAAAATTGGCTGATGAAGTCTTCACATAAGCTTTATACACTAATTATAAGGACTGGCTTGTCATTTTTTCTTATTTTTTTTTTTCATAAATGGAAGACGATGGGGGAAACTGGGGAGGATGTGGTAGATATAATTAGGGCCCAGTACCATGAAAGTCAATGTTTGAATTAATCCTTTTTTACTGACCTCTAAATGTCCAGTGAGTCATATTGACCTGATATACTGGATGGACATAAACACGAATTGGGTCAGATTTTAGATAAAATAATCATTTTAAAAAAGCTAATTATGGTTTAATTGATATACTGATATCATACTGGACTTAATATATAGGACAAACAAACAAAAACATTACACTGAATACCACATCCTTTTAATACCATTGCCTACTCACTATGGGAATGCTATAGAATTGAACATGTATCAGCCCATTCTGCTTATGAGCAGTGATGTAGTGAATTTGTCTTTTCACATCTATTTTTTGAGTTGCACTGCATCTTAAGAAATGTGCAATCTTAAATCTAGCGTATTGATGTACCCAGAACTAAGATGCAACAATCGTCTCCTCCAAAACGGACACTCAGTTTAAGTAGTTGCAAAACTTACATCTTGTGGCTAACGTATTTCAAGATCAGTATAACACGCATCTCAAAGCAGTAGCTTAACTTGTATTTGCATGCCCTAACTCTATTACACTTGCATGTTAACGTTCCCGATCTGCTTCTCCAAGTACAAAGGCAATATGCACTTTTATTCATAGATTCCTTTATCAAGCGCTTCAAAACTTCACAAAAAGGAAAAGAGGAGGTATTGCTCCTAGAAATGATGGATAGAATCTGGTTGCTATGGGCAACACCTCCACTTTTCCTTTTTAGACTGTTTGATAAATCTATGTCTTCATTATGCGGATTAGTAGTTTATATATACAGTTGTCCAGCAGTGAGTACACCTCAGCGGAGTGGACCATAGACGCCTGAAGTGTGTGTGCACATTCCATTATAGTGATAGTTGTGAATCATTCTTTTTATTTGCGTGTTTGTTGGTGTTAGTGCTCGTGTTGTGGTTTAGTGTAGTGTTTATAATACATAGCTACATAAAAACTGTTGATTTTCTGTTGAATCGTGTTTTGGTTACAGTGAACATTGGTGTAAATAAATATTTGGGAAACTTGAGCAGCCCATTCAGTCGGTTCAGTTAATCTCTTTCATTTTTTCCAGATAAGATCATTAGTATTCTTATCTGCTTCTCGGTTTGGTCATGTTTCCTGATAGCATGACAGCCTCTATTACAAGTTTTTAATGTCAGATTTCCGGAATTGGGACTTCAGCCAAATTTGGGTATTGAAGTATCGCTCGCTGCCCTCAGATTACCCTAGTAAACAATGTTGGCATTGTTTTGGAATGGTAAAGTTTTCATTAAGTCTCGGGGAAAAGCAGTGTTCTGGGTTCCAGCAATATCTGTGAGGTATCAACATAAAATATAAGGTTTGTGCTTGTTTAATGGGGAAAAGCACAACATTTTATTAGGCCTATTTTATTTTTATGAATGACATAATTATTTGTGAGTCACATTATGTTAGAGGCTGGAGGTCTGAATCTGCTATTAATCTGTAGTTATAAGTATGTCCCTGTTTTCTCTGTGTCTAAACATGAGGGTTATTAACTAACATTAGGGTATGGTGCACTAGTCTATAGCATTCAAACAGCAATTAGCTTTGGTCGTGCACAAGTAAGGCCAGTGAAGGGCAACCAGGTACACATCAGGGTCTGCATGTGTGGCCCCCCAGCCTTCAAAAGGGCCACACGTTTCCCTTAACATTACCCTTAATTAGTAATAAAAAGACTTCGGTAAACCAACATTGGCAGGCCAACACCACTCATACCAAAATGCCCCCATTTAGACCAAAATCTTGCTATAAAATGCATAGGCAAACTGAGGGGGGAGGGGTTCCTAGTGCCTGGAAACCCCCTCCAAGCCTGGGGCACTGTATAATTGAAGTGGCTGGACCCTGATCCCGCTTCACACAGCTCTGCTTGAAAAGGGAGAGCTGCGTGCACCTAACAGTAGTGCACGCAGCATTGCCCATGTATATTATGGGGATAGGAAGAGTTGGAGAGCAGCCAAGCACTGTCTAATATTATAGCCACGCCCCCATGGATGCTGGTCACGCTCACTGACGGCGTGGTTGTGGAAACCCCCTCTACAAATCCTGCGTTTGCCCCTGAAATATGCCCACATGCCTTTGCACTCCCACAAGCCATCAGATACCACATCTACTCCAAAACTCCTGTACTTATCCCCACATATGCCAAAGACTTCCCCACCTGCCACCCAGACATACCCCCATACCACTGAAACCTGCCAAGATGCCCCCAACTGCTACTCAGACTTTCCCACATGCCACACAGATCACCTCACATGCCCGCTATATACCACTTAGACATCCTCACATGCCAATCACAGATCTACACATGCCCCCCACATGCCAGTCAGAGCCTTACCCACTAGCATAAAACATGCCAGTGCATGTGTCAATGGAACCTATTGGTTCTAATGATCACAAACACACTAACATCTGCGGTCAGGAGTTCATTGCAAGATGAATACATTTGCATCAGTTATGCAAATGAACTTAACATGTCACTGCTGAAGGGAAAACTTGTTTGGCAGAATGGGAGTATAGGTAGTAAGAGGTGTCATGATTTTATTACAAGAACAAGTGAATGATGCCCTTTAGATGCATATGATCAGCATACTATCCTTGCCATCCTTATCCTAATACTTACATTTTTAAACAGCAGTTTAGAAGGGCTGGCCATTTTTTTCATCTTGCATCTCTCTGTAATAAGGAGTGAAGGGCAAGCCTTGCTGTCTCCTAAGTAACAGAAATGGTCTGTACAGAGGTGATTGACATGGTGGGTTTTGTTTGAGGTTTTTGACCTACATCAGCAGCAATTTAGCCATCATGTAACAAAGCTGCGTGGACAGTCACGGTGAAACTGAACTTTCATGTTGTCAATCTGGAAAATATATTTTGCGGTTTAGCTGCCCTTTCTGAATAATATACTGTATGTGACGAGGTGCCCCTACTGCACCTTATTAGTCACTTATATGGACCTATAAAGAAGGGCATTGGCAAAGCATTGTTATATAGGACACAGTAGTGGATATATAATTCCTTCTTAATCGATGACTTGACACAGGGTTCTAATCCGGATGAAAGGTAATAATTGCTAACAGTAAAATATAAGCGTCACAGCAGATCCCATTTTGACTGTAGTATAATTTATGCATAACGGACTTTGTGGCTTCCTTTACTTAATGTGTCAAATGTATAAACTTTTGAGTAATGTGTTGCATGGCTGTACCGTGCCTTCTCTTGTGGCTCTGTGCTGCTTTCGCCTTTATGTGTGTTTAGGCTTTTTCGTTTAGAAACAGAATTTACACGACCGTAACAACGCCGGATTTTTCAGATAAAAAGGCCAAAGTGTCACATTTACTCATATAATCACTGTGGTGCATGTTCCAGATAGCCTACCTCTGCCGGCCCAAATGCACCACATATACAGAATTCAGGAACCGCAACGCTGATAAGGGAGTTAAATATGACCCAAGACTAAGGAGTCACACACAATATTTTGTGGACTAGGCCTCCTCCCTAGGTGTTGGTGTATTTGTCAGTCCTATATATATATTTATATATCCAGCTCATTTAAATATCTGTTTCCGTGATGCATATTTTGTTTTTGTGGAAGAGTATATTTAGGTGCATCTTGCGGGTTTCAGAGAATCGTGTTGGATAATCCATGTTGACAGCTGTATAGATTCTTTGTCAAAGTGAAAAATGAACACATAAATATTCATTTCAGCTGCTTACCCAAAAAATTAAAATCAGGATGAAGTTCAAATGAACAAACCTGTCAGCTGTATTATCAACAAAGCTTTTCTGTCAGTGCTCATCTACTGAGAGATTTAAAAGAGATTTTTTTTTTATATTAAACTCACCTCCTCCGAGTATCAGAATAGTAGAAGATACTCACTCCTGCTTCAATCCCTCTCAAATGTCTAATTCTCCTGCAACCAAGGAAAAACAATATTAAAGGACGATCTTGAAATTCCAATTAGTTTCTATGAGGCAGTTATTGGGAACTTAGACCAAGGTAGTACAGTAGATGTGGTCTACTTAGATTTTCACAAAGGCCTTTGATACAGTGCCACACAAGAGGCTGGTTTACAAAATAAGGGAACTGGGTCTAGGAAACAACATTTGTACTTGGGTCGAAAACTGTTTGGAGAATAGGGAACAGAGACTTGTGATAAATGGAACATTTTCTAATTGGTCAAAAGTTTTAAGTGGAGTACCTCAAGGTTCCATGCTGGGGCCACTCCTTTTTAATATATTTATTAATGACCTTAGTGATGGTTTAGAGAGAAAAGTTTCCATTTTTGCAGATGACACCAAACTTTGTAAGGCAATAAAATCAGAGCAAGATGTAGTTTCTCTTCAGAAACTGGAGGATTTGGCAGCCAAATGAAAGATGAAGTTTAATTAACATAGATAAATATAAGGTTATGCATTCATGGATCAAAAACAAGAATGCAATCTATAAATTAAAAGGGATAAATTTAGGGGAATCTATAATGGAAATGGATTTGGGAGTGCTCGATGACAGTAGACTTAGCAATAGTGCTCAATGTCAAGCAGCAGCTGCAAGGGAAAATAAAGTATTGGCATGCATAAAAAAGGGGTATAGGTGCAAGGGAAGATAGTGTAATTTTGCAACTATGTAAATTGTTGGTAAGACCTCATCTTGAATACAGAGTACAGTTCTGGGCACCACTCTATAGAAAAGACATTTTGGAACTAGAAAGGGTTCAGAGAAGAGTGCGAAAAAATTGATAAAGGGTATGGAGTCATTAAGTTATGAGGAAAGGTTAGCCAGTTTAGGCATGTTTACTTTAGAAAAAAGGCTTTTAAGAGGGGATATGATTACTATGTACAGATACATTAAGGGTCAATACAGAGATCTTTCATGGGAACTTTTTACCCCAAGGACTATACATAGGAGACGCGGTCACCCCCTAAGTTTAGAGGAGAGGAAGTTTCACACCCAGTAAAGGTGAGGGCAGATTCAATTGATATGTTTAAGAAAGGGTTAGACAAATTTTTAGTGGAAAAGGAAATCCAGGGTTACGACCATTAATTAAAATGAAGGCTAGTAGTGAATCCAGGGAAAAATAGGACTGCAATATTGTGTCAGGAGGGATTTTTCCTGATTGAAACAGATTGGTAGTTGCTTCATCTGGATCAATTACAAATACAAGAGAGGGATCGTAGGAGATCTAAAATAGGTTGAACTTGATGGACTGGTGACTTTTTTTAAACCTTATCAACTATGTCACTATATCACCTACTTGTCAATGAAGTACATTTCAGGGTACACACATTTCATGGTCTTTGGAAAATAAATGTACTAGTAGTTTTGTAGTTTGTTTGATGCCCTTGAAAATGTGGAGGGTGGAATCCACAAAAACATCACATCTGAATATAACTTTAGGGTCATCCTTTCTCATTTTCACTATTCTGTTTCTCCTAAATGCTCGGTTTAGCTTCATTTATGTCTTAGTGAGGGGACATAAGGAGCGTCTATTAAATTTGTCACTTTTGTGTGTTTGAATATTTTTAGTACTTTGGTCAAAATTGTGCCTACCAGTGTGCATTCCCGCAAAGAATACCTGGAAGGTGCAAAATGCATCCCAAATATAGGTAGGAGACCTGATCACTGGGAGCGCAGAGGTGTTGGAGAGTTCAGGCTCCGCACCCTCCTACATAGCAGGGAATGCCCCTGTAGTCGCGCTCTTGAAGAATCGCTGAACACCCCAAAGGAAAGAGACGGGATACTTCCCATTCACATACGTAACAAGATTTCTTTGTCCTCTTTTAGCACTTGTGACTGAGCAGTAGTCATGGCAACAAAGAATTCCATTGGCACTGCTTGCATTTCAGCTGTGCAGAATGCGGCATCCATAACCCTTCTCCTTACCCTCCAATGCTGCTGCCGTGGTTTGGGATCAAACACTCAGGCAGGTAGTCCGATGTCCAAAACCTTCCAAACAGCTCTGCAGAACAATTAAATTGGTAAACCCACCAAACGTGAAGTCTCCTTTAAAATATCTTGTCCGTATTGAGTGAAATGGTCTATGCCCAGTTTGGCCACTCGTATGTTATGACAAAATGCAGAGATCTAAGTTTTAAGTCCATGCACAGAACGACATTGTTGTTCTTTAGTTAAACATTTTTTTTGCCCAACCTAATCACTCCCTGTAGCCAAAACTGAATAGAGATGACCCCCAACTTATTACAGAACCCCAATATATAATGGACAAGAATACTACAGTGTAAACAAAACTAAATTATGGGCTTCTAATCCTCTCTGAGTAGTACATAGTCTGGTGGTCAACAACACGAGTAAATAAAGTTATATGACTAGGTGCCATATTTCTTATTCTGATAACTATGGGCCTGATTCATTAAGGATCTTAACTTGAGAAACTTCTTATTTCAGTCTCCTGGACAAAACCATGTTACAATGTAAGGGGTACAAATTAGTATTCTGTTTTGCACATAAGTTAAATACTGACTGTTTTTTCATGCAGCACACAAATAATAACTTTAAATTTCAGTGTACAAATAAGCTATCAAGTATTTGTGTGCTACATGAAAAAACAGGCAGTATTTAACTTATGTGCAAAACAGAATACTAATTTGCACCCCTTGAATTGTAACATGGTTTTGTCCAGGAGACTGAAATAAGAAGTTTCTCAAGTTAAGATCCTTAATGAATCAGGCCCTATATTCCAACATTGTAATTCTGACCCCCTACAGATCTCCTGGAGTATGTAAATGATCATGTGGCAATAGGACTGTAGACTAAATAATACTTGAATTACTAAGTACTAGTTTCCTGGTAACGCAGCTGGTCTTTTTGACTGGTACATGGTCTAATTCTAATGGTCAAGAACATATTAAAGAAAACTAAATTCACCAAATAGCAGGATTCTAATCGTGCTGACCATTACTCATCTACACGTCCATCTTGGCAACTTATATTATTATTCTTATCTTTTAGTTATAAGGCGCCACAAAGGGTCATAGATTTAAAACTCTCAGCCATAGAATCTGTGAGGGCTAAATATCTAGCGTGAATTCTCGTCCAGTTTTCGCTGTACAACCTGTTCACAAGCCTTTAACTGTAAGTTAAATGAGAAGTTTTACAATCACGCTAGATAATGATTTTTATGACATTTCAGCCACTAAGTAGAGGCGGCATTAAACGAGTATTTCAGTCTGGTCTTGTGTGTTTATGAAGCTTGCTTCCTTGTAGCCAAGGGTCTGCACTAACTACAAAGGGGTTAAAACAACTTTGCTTTGGAGCACTTGCTAAACCTTTCCCTCTGTGACTGCAAGGCATTGTTTTATCTCTCTAATCAGCAACCAGCTGGCTTGTCAGTGAATAGCGCTGTGGGCCCCTGGCCATGTTTAATGTGAGGTCTTGGCTAGGTGGCCAAGCAGGCAGTCCGCATCCAGTGTCGAAGCTTTTCAAGGCTATTGGCACACTAGTGTCCCCATTAATTTCTGCTTGTCACATGCTGTCATGCAAGTTACACCAGAGAGGAAATGACCGTTAAAGGGAAAAAAAATAAAATAAAAGTAGTTGCTCGAGCTGTTTCAGACATTATCTCTGAGGTTACACAAGTAGAGACAATTAGCTGCTATCCAGGGGAGACTGCAGGAAAGGAGAGAGCTCTAAAACCGAGCCCCAGGCTAACGTACTCTTCCTGCCTGACCACAGATTCAGTTATCAACAAGTGCCACATTGCAGTCCCCCTGCGTACCAGCTAGACAGCTGATATTGCATTTCCTCGTAGCCTTGTGCTGCGTCTAGAAATGACAACTTACTGAACGTATGACACTCATTTACCGAAATACTTCTAATTTGTTTACTTATAGTGAGGGTGACGTGGTGTTTGCACGATTTGGGGAAAAAAACCCTCCAAATGTTGCACGCTGTGTTCGTTAGTTTTTTGTGATGACTGCGAGCACAAGGAAGGCATTTTTATTAGACAGTGAAAAACGCAAAGCATGATAAATAAAACGGCTTGTAGATAAAGCGACTATTTCCTGATAAATGAGTTACAACAGTGACGGGAATGAAGCAGGTTCTTCAAGCTATATCATAATAGATGTTAATGCAAGTGTAAAAAATGTAGTTTGCTAAAGTTTAATAACATTATTTAGGAAATCATTTTTAAAGGACAATTCTATGTATGCGTTGTTGGTGGTCAACACGCTGCCAGTCTGAATATAAGACCAGGGGGTCTATTTACTAAACTGCTGAGGTGTTGCCTATAGCAACCACTCAGATTCTGGCTGTCATTTTGTGGAATGTACTAAAGAAATGATAACTAGAATCTGATTGGTTGCTATAGGCAACATCTCCACTTTTTCAAACCCGCAGTTTAGTAAATATACTCCCAGGGGGTAAATGTATCAAAGTATGATTCTGGCAAGTCGTTTTTTGCAATATTGGCAGACAGATTTTAAATGGTAATTTAATTAAAGGTAAAACATGCAGCACATTATCCTTTATCTCAGTAATAAGTTACAACAGTTAATTGACATTCAATGAGACACCACGTGCCCTTAGAATAGATCCCACATGTACTCCAAATACCCTTCGTATTTTTCGACACGCCAATCAAATCCCCCAGTCACCTGAAAACACCCCTCAGACTCATACAAAATGCTCATAATAAAGAACATTCAACTAACACCCCTCCATAGGTCCTTCAGAGCCCCATTTACCACAAAATGCCTGTCATACTTATATACATGAGGCTTAAAGTAGAGAATAAGGGCAGAGGGCAATGGGCCTAAAACAGAAAGGGGCTGCAGGTGAAGGCTCAGTGTGGCGTATGCGACCCTCAGGCCGCCTGTTGACCATCACTGACCTAATTGGATCCACTGGATCACAGAATGCCGGATTCCTGAAAAGTTATCGTATGGGATTAGGTTTTGCTTAGAATCCATCCAAAGCGAAATTTGTACTTTTGTGTACAATTACTATGTAAAGAATCAGAACTAGTGATAAGTTGACCTTGATGGACTTTTACATACCGTTGGTGGTGCCTTTCTGGCAGATGAGTGGCAGGATCCTGTATGGGAGCATTTATATAAACTAGTGCTGGGCTGATTGGCAAAAAAGGGGTTGTACCCTGTAACAACCAATCATGTCCTAGATGTCATCTATCTATTACAGTTTAGAAGATGTGACCAAAGGCCTCATCAGTTGGGTTACAGCATCTCCTCCAACCAGATCATGGTTTTATATTCTGAACAAGTGTGTATAACAATTCAGTAATGATTCACACATTGCAACATATACCGAGAGGACTGCTGTTTCTCATGCATTTGTGACTATCTTAATCTAAATAGTGAAACTGCAAAAAAACCAAAACAATTTATATAAAGGGAAGTTTTAACTTTTTCTACCATAACTTTTATAAATGTAAATGTATCTTCCTTAAAAGCAGAAAGGTGATTCCATCAGTGCGCCACAATTAGCATTTTGCCTAACCCGCACTCCACAAGGAAAAGCCCCCTCAGTCACCCAGCCTCTCTCATTAGAGGACACAATATCAGACGGTGCCATAGCGGTCTGCAAAGCCATGAGCTTTCACCAACAAATACGGCAAACAGCATTTGTGCTGCACTTTATTATATCACACAGAGGAGGCAGCCATTTTGTGTGCTGGACCAATGTTCATGAGAACGCAGCCTAATAATTAACTAGGAATCCGTGCTTTTCATAAATATTGGCTCTGACCACAAAATGGCTGCCTCCACAGCCTGTAGCCAAGAGGGACACTTTAGATAGGAGCCAAACCCCAGTCACATATAAACATTTATTGTGATTTAGCCATGGGACTCAGAGCAGTGGATCATACCGTGGCTGAAGAGGACATCTTGGAATGGACGTGACCGTCACAGGATTGACCCTGTGACTTCCTCTTCAGCCAGGCGCGACCTACTGTCCAATCCCTTTGCTGCATCGCAAAAAAAATGTTTCCTACCCCTTTAAGTAATTTGATTGGTAGTATTTTTGAAGTAAAAATTGGTAATTCCCTTCTGTTGTCCGTTTTTAGGACATGATGCACCAGCTTCTCCAAGGATTGGACTTTCTCCATTCACACAGAGTGGTGCATCGCGACCTCAAGCCTCAGAACATTCTGGTCACCAGTAA
Source organism: Mixophyes fleayi (assembly GCF_038048845.1). Lineage (NCBI taxonomy): Eukaryota > Metazoa > Chordata > Amphibia > Anura > Limnodynastidae > Mixophyes > Mixophyes fleayi. The sequence continues at coordinate 22,557,441 of NC_134406.1, forward strand.
TGGAAAGATAAAGCTAGCTGACTTTGGCCTTGCAAGGATCTACAGTTTTCAGATGGCACTTACATCAGTGGTACGTTTTATTGTTTATCATTTCTATTGTATACATTAAATACACAATGTGCCAAATTCAGTCGCAGATGTATAAAAATGTGGAAATACCAGGTTTTTTTATTTTTATCTTTAACAAGACTGTTATCAACTTGATCATACTTTTGCAATCATAAAAACTCCTCTACTGAGACTGCATTTTGGTGCAACATTTGCACTGAACCATACCAACCAATTAGCCACTTGCTTTCATTCTCTAACTTGCACTAGACAGATAAAAGCTAACTGTTGATTGGATGCTATGATTTAGTGATATGTTTGCACCTAAATTCAATATTAGCGGGCCCTTATATCTTTTAAACTAGGCATGGCTTAATATTCCCCATAATAACAATGCATTTCTGTGAATCTTGATTTAAAATGTTGGAAAATTAAGGTAGAAAAAAACTGTCAACATTTGTATAAATACATATAAATACCTTCGTTCCTGTTAAGTTGTGAACATTAGAAATTGATAAAGATTTCATTTTTGACTGAAAAACTTGTTGGCTGCACTATCCCATCCATATGACCAAACGTTAGTTTTCTAATCATGTTTCATTTTAACACCGTTGTTTGTCATCCAAATAAGAAATGGCCAATACCCTTATGCAAACTGTAGATAGAAGGCGTATTTATAACTACGTATAACTCATAGCAACCGATTAGACATTAGCTTTACATTTTGCCCTAGATCAGTTATAGCTTGTAACACTTGTTTAAAATACCTGCTGATATATTATTACAGATAGGTGGCTCATTCTTTGATTAAATGTTTTGCTTTAACTTATTACTGGGATTAAGGGTAATGTGTGGCCCCTTTGAGGGATAGAGGGCCACAAAATACGCCCCCTTAAGTGGATCAGGTTGCCTATCACTGTGGTAGATTCAGCTAAGCTAATATCTGACTGGAGGATACAGAATATAGTGTCTTGCACCATATTATTAAATAACTCCGCGCTATAGACAAGCAATCAACCTGAACTCTGTCCTGAGGTTAGATACTGCCACGGTATTCAGTCATTTCACATAGAATGGTAATTCCTGAAGTATGTGTCTTGCTATTGGTGTGACTTCCTTTGAATCAGTACAAGGAAACCTTTAAATGAATATAGATTATTAGAAACAGGACAAGGATGAGTCATTTGGAAATAACCAGGTCTTCTGTCCAGTAAATGAGACAGAAATTAATCATCTAGTTTCTGTAATTTGTAGTCATTAATACTCACTCTCTACCACACAGTACATGTAGCGTAACTTCTGAACTACAGAAATTAGTTACATTAACCCCAACACTCATAGTGCTGAAGTCTTATTTTAACATACATTTTTATTGAGTTTTTAAACAAAACAAAAGCATAATGTGACATAAAAAAAAATTACAAAACTTTACATAGTACAATGAGCAGTAGAATGTATCACATGCAGGTAAAAGGCTCCTCTAGGTTAGTGTATTGATGGCTCATAAAAGTTATGGTTAGGGGGACAAATAAAAACTGATGCTGGGGATGCTCAGCTGCCTGGCGATGCTCCGCTTGTATAAAAAAAAGAAAATCGGGGGGAAAAAAAATAAGGATAGAAATTATTATTTTAAAAGATTTCAAAATTGTAAAAATGCTTTCTGGAAGCAGATGGTAGGAGCAGCAGAAGACTTGTGCTGGTACATTCACCATTGTAATACTTGTGAAATTGGCTTCCCCATGGTTTATCATGAATAAACCATGGGGAATGGATCATCTGGCGATATGGATCATATCGCCAGTTTTAGCGCCTTGATAGATAGGGATAAAGCACCAGGGTTCCCCCAGAAATGGGGGTCTTCTCACTTTGTTGTAGAGTTCATTAAAATGAACCTGATCTAGTGCCGCTAAGTACTCCTGTGAACAAATTGTATTAAGTCTGCTCAGGGTTTGAGGCCTGGAGTTGAAAGCTAAATGGACCCTAACTGCTAACAATATGTTCTGTAATAGATGGGATATCAAGTCTGATTTGTAGGCAATTGAACTGTAGCTCAGAGCAGTTGGCAAACAGTGGTTTTCATTTTTGACCACAGTCATTTTGCACCTGGGCAATCCCACCAAATATGCATCCTTGTCTCTGTCCCGTCAGCTCCCTGAAGCTGGTCGAGAGAGCTGACGGGAAGATACGGTAAAGCTTTGTCAGTAGTCATGTTCAGAGATAGATCAACGTGCCTGGTTCTTCTGTCTGGGGTATAGTAGAATAGACAAGACTTAGATCTGAAAACCCTTTGATTTAATATGATATGTGTACAGATGTCCCAGAGATAGAGAGACATTTACTTATATTTTATGATATGTTTCCTGTATTGGTGTGTAAAAGAATAACCTGATGGAACCTGGTCAACTCCCTGCCACCTGCATCACCATGCAAGTATGGAAATATATTCGAGTAGACTGCTAACTGCATAACAGCACAGACTCTCCATTGGTGATTACTACCTGCACTTTTTAGTTGGATTTAATACATAAAATTATTAATTACTTAACCAATAATTGCACATTTGTAAACAATAAACTTTAGTTATTAACAAAACCTCTTGCTGAGCTGAATGGCTAAAGCATACCATGTCACTTGAATTACCAACGCCAATACAGTCCTCTCAATTGCATGGGTGTCACCACCTCATTTATAAACGCCTATAAAAACCGTCAGGAGTGAGGAGACCGAGTAAGCACTGCCCCTTTTATAGTCTTTTGCCGGCTGATCACATGAGCAGTTGGCGCAAGGTCAGACACCACCAACCAATCACATTGTTTCCTACGTCCAACAGCTGTGTCTGCCACTCCTCTGTGACTTGATGATCTCTGCTGATCTCTTTCTCCTCCTCTCTTGAAACTCTCCTATCACCGCTGCTCTCTATGGCCTGCCCTGATCAGGCGTCCTCTGTCTACAACAAATCCCTCACTACTGCCTTAGACGCTGTCGCCCCGGCCTCTTCTATCCGCCGCCGGCGCCTTATTCCCCAACCCTGGCACTCAAAACTTACACGCTTCCTTCAAAAATGCTCTCGCACAGCTGAACGCCTCTGGAGGAAATCTCGTTCCCTGGCTGACTTCCTCCACTTTAAATTTATGCTCTCCTCTTTCTGCTCTGCCCTGTCCCTTGCTAAACAATCCTACTTCAAGTCCCTCATTTCTTCTCAGTCCTCCAATCCCCGTCGCCTCTTTGCCACCTTCAATTCCATCCTCTCTCCCCCCCCTCCCCCTCTCCCATCTTCCCTCTCCGCCTCTGACTTCTCCACCTTTTTCTCTTCCAAAATTGAGGCCATCAGACTGAACATTTCCTCCTCCAATCCCTCTCCCGCCACCACCATCGCTTCACCGCCCTCTATTAATCAGCTCTGGTGCTCCTTCACCCCTACATCTGGTGATGAAGTTCGCTCCCTTATTCTTTCCTCTCCACCCTCTACCTGTCCTCTTGATCCAATCCCCTCTCACCTCCTTCGCTCTCTTACTCCTACTGCTTGCTCTCACCTGGCTCACTTTTTCAACTTATCACTCTCCTCTGGCACAGTCCCCTCTTCGTTCAAACACGCTCTCATCTCTCCTATCCTCAAGAAAGCCAATCTTGATCCCACCTCCCTTGCGAATTATCGCCCTATCTCTCTTCTCCCCTTTGCCTCCAAATTACTCGAGCGGATTGTCTGCAGCCGCCTCACCAGACACCTCTCGGTCAACTCCCTCCTCGACCCCCTCCAATCTGGCTATCGCCCCCTCCACTCCACTGAAACTGCCTTGGCCAAAGTTACCAATGATCTCCTATCAGCCAAAGCCAAGGGTCACTTCTCCCTACTCATCCTCCTCGATCTCTCCGCGGCCTTTGACACTGTAGACCACCCCCTCCTGCTGCAAACTCTTCTCTCTCTTGGCCTTTCCGGTTCGGTCCATGCCTGGTTCACCTCATACCTTGCTAACCGGTCTTTCTCTGTATCCACGTCTGGTTCTTCCTCTACCCCCTCCCCTCTCCCTATTGGAGTCCCTCAAGGCTCTGTTCTGGGCCCTCTACTATTTTCGCTCTACACTTCCTCCCTTGGCGCTCTCATCTCCTCTTTCGGTCTTCAGTATCACCTCTATGCTGATGACATTCAACTCTACATATCTTCCCCTGATCTTTCCACCTCCCTCCTCTCTCGTGTATCTGACTGCCTCTCAGCCATCACCTCCTGGATGTCCTCGCGCTTTCTCAAAATTAACATCTCTAAAACTGAACTCATTGTCTTTCCCCCACCTCGACTCCCTTCCCACCATGACCTCTCTATCGTTGTTAACAACTCCACCATCTCCTCTGTCGGCCAACTCCGCTGCCTTGGGGTCACTCTTGACTCCTCTCTCTCTTTTGCCCCCCACATTCAATGCCTCGCCCAAGCCTGTCGCTTCCAACTCCGCAACATTGCCCGCATCCGTCCCTTCCTCTCTCAGGAAGCCACCAAAACTATCATACACGCACTCATCATCTCCCGCCTTGATTACTGCAACATCCTCCTTACTGGCCTCCCCCACTCCCACCTCGCACCCCTCCGCTCTATACTCAATGCGGCTGCAAGACTCATCTTCCTTTCACGCCGCTCCTCCTCTGCCTCCCCTCTCTGCCTTGCCTTACACTGGCTCCCTTTCCCCTACAGAATCCTTTTCAAACTCCTTACCACCACGTACAAGGCTCTCTCTCAGTCTACGGCCCCTTACATCTTTAACCTCATCTCCATTCACACTCCTGCCCGCTCCCTACGCTCAGCTAATGACCGCCGCCTCTCCTCCACTCTTATCACCACTTCCCACTCCAGAATCCAAGACTTCTCCCGTGCCGCCCCCCTCCACTGGAACGACCTCCCTCGCTCCATCCGTCTCTCTCCTAATCTGTGCTCCTTCAAACGAGCACTCAAAACTCACCTGTTCCTTAAAGCCTACCAACCTTCTACCTAACCCGCATCTCCTCCAAACGTTCTACTCTCTCTCCTCCCGGTCCCTCTCCCCACACTTCAAATTCCTCCAATTGTGTCTGTTCGTTCACCCACCCTTAGGATGTAAGCTCGAATGAGCAGGGCCTTCTTCCCTCTTGTCTCCACACCTGTTCTTCTACTTCGCCTCTACTGCATTGACCTAACTGGAGTTTCTGAAGCATTGGTATTTTTGTTTATTGTTCTGTATTGTTATACCCTGTATAGTCTACTGTTTGCTTTGTGTACGGCGCTGCGGAAATCTTGTGGCGCCTAACAAATAAATGATAATAATAATAATAATAATAATTAAACATGCAGGTTAGGAACAACAGAGGGGGGTATGAGAATCCTCTTTATTATTTAAGACCCTTACCATTCCTTCTGCTCCTGTTCTTGATAAATTCTGTTAAAAATCATATTTGTGTTTGCAATTGTTAAGCTAAGTACTGTAAGGGTGTACAGCAACACATGTCATTCAGGGGATAGTTTGCCAGATCTAAGTCAGATTAAGCTGTGAAGGTTCCAGGGAATATTTGCTCCACTTTTTAAGCATAGTGGCTACCTGACATTCTGAGTTTTCCACCAATGGACTAATGTTGGCCACGTATGGGCACTCCTGTTGTTCAGAGCTCATGTTGAATGACAGACTACAAGGCATGACATATTTTTGTTTGTGTGGCCTCCAGGTTATGTCAGGCAGATTTACATGTTGGTCTACCAATTGATTTTTTTGGTCTCCAAAAATGTAAACTTATATTTTCCATTGATTGCAAGTTGGTTCCTCTCTCTCCCTCTTACTATCCTTTTATCAGCCTACCTCCAGTCATCCACCCATCTCCTATAATTCATCCCCAACCTACAATTAATTTTCCCTCCTCTCCCACCCCTGTAATTGAATTCTGGCCCACCACCACTTCCCCTGTAATTAATTTCTCCCCCACAGCCATCTCCTGTAGTTTGTCTCCCCCCCCCCCCCCCCCCTGTAATTCATTCTCTCCACCTGTTATTCATTCTTCCCCTCCCCTGGCACTAAGTTTCCTGCAGTGGCTGGATTGAGAGTTTAGAAATTCAGTTCGTCCGACACATACTGGTTTGTCATGTGACGATAGCACACTGACCAATCACTGCTCTTGACATATGAGAAGCTCTTATATGTCAGAAGAACTGAATTCTACTGAATACTGAATACAATTCTATATTAGAAGATTAGCCATTATATAGGTGTTGAGGAGTATCTCTGGAAAAGCAGGATTCGACCCCCTACCTTTCCAATATTTGGGTGGAATGGGTTTATTATTATATATTCCGAAACATACTGATAGGTTAATTGGCTGCTATCAAATTGACCCTAGTCTCTCTGTCTGTCTGTCTGTGTGTATGTTAGGGAATTTAGACTGTAAGCCCCAATGGGGCAGGGACTGATGTGAGTGAGTTCTCTGTACAGCACTGCGGAATTAGTGGCGCTATATAAATAAATGATGATGATGATAAGATGTATTTGGGTGTCATGTTCTTTAAACAAGACTGCTCAACTGTTTTATTTTGAACCCCCCTCCCCACCCCCCTGCCCCACATGCTTAAAAAAAACTCTATGAGCTCCTGTTTCATGGCAGTGCTGCTAGTTTTGCACTTAAAAACACATTGTTACTCTAAATACATAATTTTTTTATACATAATTGCAAACATTTTACTTCATCCAAGGGGGAGATTTATATAGACAAAATAACTTGTGCACTGCTCAGCTCCCTCCCCTCCCCCATACACTGAACTGCCCCATCTCTTCCCCAATGTGCTCTTCTGCCCCTTTCTCTGCCTCCATTCACATCCGAGATCCTTCTTCCCCATGTGTTTCATTGCCTATACTGCATATAAAGCTGTGAAGCTGATTGGTAGACATGCGGCCAATCAGCGATGGAGCTTAGTTTGGAATGTCATTACCGCCACCAGTGAAGAATGGTGACCTACAGGTGGGCATCCCCTATGGAGAACCATTGTTGACCCTGTGGAGAACCATTGTTTTTAATTAGTGGGATTAATTAGTGATTTGCTTTTTATATAAAGTCAGAATAACATAATCTCAAAAAAATATATATGTACAGAAGACATATTAATACAATATCTGTAATATAAATGTCTAGTGGCGTGTGTTAGTCTGTCTGTGTGTGTGTGGAAAAAATAAAACCAAGCTGCAGCGCCACCTGCTGGGCGGAGTTATACACTGACCTACTAAATTCTTAGTGTGTGTGTAAAAAAAAATTCAGAAAGGGCTGAAATTTGGTATACTAAGATGTTTTTAATTTGTTTGTTTAATTTGTTAATTGTTAAAAGTGTTTATAAAGATTTAAAAAATATATATATATATTTCTTGAAGGAGAAGTGACAGTTGGGAGTGGTTGGTGGTTGCCGGGGGTGACAGTGGGGAGTGGTTGGAGGTTGAGGCCTGGGCTATGGCCCAAATGCATGACAAGAACCTTTTTAACACCTTAAGTAGCTTGATTTGACTAGAATGCATGAGTATCATGTATGGGTTAACTTGTTATAAATAATAGCTTTCCATTATAATTTTTCTGACTTCATTGTTACTGCTGACTATATGCTTTCATTTGGCTGTTGCGTCAGAGTTGTGTACCATAAAATGCTGAATTTCTGTAATGTTACATACTACTGCATCATTATACATATAACACAGACCTACTAGTTCTGGTAGGAAAGAACAGTAGTAGACTAAGATAATGCAAGCTCACCCTTTAACTACCCTTTGACAGCTCTGCTTTTGACGTAAGCTTGAAAATACCAGAAGATTGGAATAGGGCGAGTTCTGTGCAGCGTATCAGTTCTTGTGGGAAAATATGCTCCAGTGACTTATTGGCACCAGCGCTGGAATGTGGCATTTAAAAGCACCTTTTTACAGTGGGAAAGAATTTGGTGAAGAATCAACAATCCAGCAATGCTAAACGGACCACAGCAATCACATAACCCAGAGAACTTGTTCTTGCCAGTCATTTACAAAACTCTGAACACACACATTTTTTTCAATGTAAATTCAGCTGAATGAAAAGATATATATATATATATATGGGGAGTGAAACTGAGATATTTCAGTTTGCTGCAAAGGGGGAATAAGACTGACAGGCTGCAGACATCCTGGGGTATATTTACTGAACTGCGGGTTTGAAAAAGTGGAGATGTTGCCTATAGCAACCAATCAGATTCTAGCTGTCATTTTGTAGAATGCACTAAATAAATGATAACTTGAATCTGATTGGTTGCTATAGGCAACATCTCCACTTTTTTCAAACCCGCAGTTTAGTAAATCTAGCCCCCTGGCTTTCTGTATTAAAGTTTACCCGTTCCATACATTGGAGACATCATTTTGGGTGCAAGGATCCTTATTCATCTGTTATTCATCAGTGTGCAGCCTTTCCATGTTAAAAGCTAACAACACTGCTGAGGCATGAGGCACTATGCACTGCATGCCTCAGTGAAGTCATTAGCTGTTAGTGAACAGAATAGATGGGATGCGTTGAGTACTACGTCGATGTCCCTTACTCCTAGTAAGTACGTAGGCTGCATTCTCATAAATATTGATTCACCATGGAAAACGTATTATTATTATTTATATAGCGTATTGTCATCATTAACATCAGTCCCTGCCCTATTGGAGCTTACATTCTAAATTACCTACACATGTCTATTATTGTTATTAGCCAATTAGCCTATCAGTATGTTTTTTGAGTGTGGGAGGAAATCCACGCAAACACGGGCAGAACATACAAAGCTGCGGGTTTGAAAAAGTGGAGATGCTGCCTATAACAACTAATCAGATTCTAGATGTCATTTATTTAGTACATTCTACAAAATGACAGCTAGAATCTGATTGGTTCTATAGGCAACATCTCCACTTTTTCAAACCCGCAGCTTGATACATTTACCCCCTGGTCGGAATTGAACCCATGACCCCAGCTCTGTCAGGCAGCAATGCTTACCATTGTGCCAGGGTGCTGCCCATAATGGCTGCCTCCACTGTGTGTAGGCAGTAGGTGGACGTTAATTGTCAGAGAATGAGATAAATCGTACACAGATTTTATAAATATCTCTAATCTTTACTAACATACAACATAACTATTTAGTGTGACGTGTCCGCAGCAAGAATTCGAGCAATTCACTTTCTTACAAAGATAAATTAAACAGAGGATTACCTACAATGCAGGTGCTTTTATTTGCAGATAGGAGCCTATTTTTCCACTGTGTACCTACAGTGGATCACTAAAGGTTTCTGGTTGTTAGTCTGTGCAGACGTTACGTGCAACGTTTAATGAATGTTTGATCCGAAACTTAAATGTGTTTGGTTGTAAGAGTAAAAACACAACTTAAAAGTCCTGTTTTCAGTCACCTTTGACTTAATTTTAGAATTAGTTTTCTCATAAAATCCTGCATATTTGTCTCTAGTTCATGCGATATACCATAGTAAGGGGACTGTGGAGCAGTCGTTCTGGATGTTGTTGTCACAATTTCGAATTTTAAGGTCTTATTTACATTAGTTTAACATGGTTCTTAAAAAGCACAGGCGACCTACAGGTGGCAGTGGCTGAGTTCTTATTGCCTCCAGCACCGAAAAGGGCTCTATATCCAAATCAGGGACACCTCCAAATATGCGGAGTGTCTGCCCCTTCTGCCAGACATAAATGGTGGCTCTTCAGCTACATGACTTCAAGTCTAAAGGTTAGCAGAGCCTGCTGGAACTTGTAGTTCCATGGTAAGTCAAAGCCACTTCTTGCCTTTCTACTGTAGACAGTGTTGTTTGGCTGTATGAGAAATTAGAAGTATAAGTTATCAGTGTTCTCCCTAGAAAATTTTTCCAGCCGGGTGGCACTAAGAAGTAGCCGGGTGGGCGCAGTTGTAATACTTTACAATAATAATGAAACATGTTGGAGGTTATTACCCACACTGCCAGAACTGGTCATACTGATGGTCAGTGGGCTAACGCACACTGCTGGCTGTAGTGCTCACATAGTGCTTGCTCTAATAGGAGAAACAATGGTTTGTCGGGTGGCAAGTAAAAACAGCCAGATAGAGCACCTGGGAAATAGGTGCTGGGGAGGACACTGAGGTATGCGCAAATCTAGCTAAAGGGTGCAAATTTGCAAACCGTGTTGCAATATAATGAGTGCATATTCATTTACTTATTTTTTGTTTGCAAGGAAAGTACTGGTTGCATTTGAAACTGTCCTCACTAAAGTAATAAATGACTTGCTCTCAGCTAAGTCCAGTGGTCACTTCTTCCTTCTCGTACTTCTCGACCTCTCTGCTCTGCTTTTCACACCGTCGATCATTCTCTTCTTCTCACCACCCTTCACTCCATAGGTCTTCGTGAAACAGCGCTCTTCTGGTTTGCCTCCTACCTCTCTGGCCGCTCTTTTAGTGTGTCTGCTTCTGGCTCTTCCTCCCCCCCTCTTTCTCTCTCTATTGGAGTCCCACAAGGCTCTGTCTGTGGCCCTCTGCTCTTCTCTCTCTACACCACCTCTCTTGGTGAACTCATTCAATCATTTGGCCTCCAATACCACCTCTATGCTGATGACACGCAAATCTATCGTTCCTCCGCTGACTTCTCTCCTGCTGTCATAACCCAGGTATCTAGCTGTCTCTCTGCTGTAACTACCTGGATGTCACAGTGCTTCCTGAAACTCAACATCTCCAAATCCGAGCTCATCATCTTTCCTCCTGCCAATGTTGCTATCTCTCCCAATATCTCCCTCTTGGTTGACAGCATCACTCTATCTCCTGCTGCCTTGGAGTCATCCTTGATTCAGCCCTTAGCTTTACCCCTCATATCGAGTCCCTCACCAAATCCTGCCACTTCTGCCTCCGGAACATTATGAAAATCCGTCTCTTCCTCTTTCAGGAAGCAACCAAAATCCTGGTCCATTCACTCATCATTTCTTGTCTCGACTGTTGCAACCTCCTTCTCACTGGTCTTCCTCGCTCTCTCGCACTTCTGACCCTCAGTCCATACAGAATGCTGCGGCTAGGCTCATCTTCCTCTCCAACCGCACCTCTCCGCTTCTCCTCTGCGTAAATCCCTTCATTGGCTCCCTATCCGTTTCAGAATTCAGTTCAAGCTCCTTACCCTCACTTACAAAGCCCTTACCAAGACTTCTCTTCCTTACATCTCTGACCCTGTCTCGAGGTACATACCTACCCGTCCACTCCGCTCCGCCTCTGACCTCCGTCTCAATTCACCCCTCATTACCTCTTCCCATGCTTGCCTCCAAGACTTCTGCCGTGCTGCCTCTAATCTTTGGAACTCCCTCTCCGGTCTGACTCGTCTCTCCCCCAACCTTCAGTCGCCTATCCTACCACCTCCTAACCATTATATCCATCACCTCTTCTTCCTTGTCTGCCATCTAAATTTTTTCTCCCAGTTAGTCCTACTGTCTCTCACCACCCCTCGCTTTAGAGTGTAAGCCCTCGCAGGCAGGGTCCTCTCTACCTATTGTCCCACGTCTGTCTCCTGTCCCTCGTACGTCCCGTCACGTCTTTTGCTGCACTCTGTGTGAGTACTCATAGCATTACTCACACTCATCTGTGCTGCTGACATGTATTACCTCATCTATTTGTTACTTGCTTCTGTATCCGGCGCTACGGAACCTGTGGCGCCTTATAAATAAATAAATAAATAATATTAATAATCTGCATGTAGCACACAATACTGGGCAGTTTTATTTTTATGCTAGAGTTGATTTAGGACACTCCCCCCTTTCAACTCCAAATCTGTCCAAACATTTTAAATCTTCAAAAACATGGTTTTGCCGAGGTGCAAAATTGCACCTTCTCTCTTGATTTGATGCTAACGTTAACTAATGCCGGTATATTCGGTAATACAGTTGTACCCGTACAGTACACTTGTAGCTCTCGCATTGGTTTCGTGGCAGAGAGCAGAGTCGTGGTTTATATTTGTAGAAGGTGCAGCACTGAAGGTAAAGGGTGCATTTTTGTTTCTTTACTAGTATAAATAGTAGAAATACCAAGACCTGAAATGCAAACATCATTTGCATCCAACTATACCATTTGCCTTCTCTAAGACAACATACAGAATTTAAAAGAAAACTAGAGGAAATACAACACATCCTTGTATGTTTTGGATTTTTAAATATTGTAGACCTGATTTTTTTGTTAAGGTCTCATGGATATTTGAATTTGAATTTATTTAGCTAAATATTAGAAACTTGAAAGGCAACAGTAAGTAAAATTTGTTATGCCTCCAATCTCCGTCCTTCTCTCCCCCCCCCCCCCAAAAAAAAAAGTATTTTATGAAGCATTAAAGTTTAGTCTTAGTTTAGAATGACTCAAACTCTGCAGCAAGTAGACATACTGGCCAAAAATTCTCCCTTTACTTATCCTCATTACATCTGATATCAAATCTCTGTGTGTGTTTGTAACAATAATTTCTGTTACCTAGAAGACCACAAGTTAAGTACTCCATCTGTACTGCCTCCCCTTCCATCTCCGTTAGATAAGAGAAGCTGTGAACTGTCAGCGACAGATAACAAGATGCATCACTTTAACTAAGAGTAAACACTTTAGTTATTAATTATAGTATTTAGCAATAATAGCTTTGAAACAAATAGACTAAAATCACAATGGCCTTTGTACAGTGCCAGTGACTGATATTTTTACAGCCCCTGAACTTGTTGGAGCAATACCAGATCCTCTGCATACGTCCGGCCCCCACTGCTGCATCGTATCATCAGGATACAACTGACTAGCGCAAATAGCTGTTCAAACTGCTGACGTTGGGCAGATGACACAGATGTGTGGACCATATGCAAACCACTGCATACCCTTGTCCGTTTGATAAAGAAAACTGAATATGAAACAGGTGCCAGTTAGATACACTCTGCTGAAGATTCCATCTAACCAACCATTAGAGACAGAATTATGTTTGCAAAATAGACCAAAAATACTATAAAAAAAAAGTACTTGTCATTTGCACACAATTACATTTTAATCTAATAACATATAAATAAAATATGTTCCTGATAGGCTCTGAAAGATCACATAAGATTAGTGTCACATGATTGTTCGCTCACATGACCGCCCCAAATCAAAAAATAATTGACACAAACCTTAGGTAATATAGCAGAAAATACATGGCAGGGAGGGATAAACAGAAATCCTTTACCTACTTTGCCCCCCTTCATTACCAAGCCAAATTTTGGTTTGCGGTGCGTCTGTTTCATTGTGGGTAATTTAATAAACTTTTTTTGTTTACAAATGTGAATTTTATGTAGCTTTTGTCTTCTGGTAGTATATCATCATCATCATCTATACATTTATATAGCGCCACTAATTCTGCAGCACAGTACAGAGAACTCATTCACATCAGTCCCTGCCCCATTGGAGCTTACAATTTAAATCTCCTAACGTACACACACACAGACCGAGAGAAACTAATAGTATATTGGAATAAACACATTTGTAAGGTAAGTGCACTATATTGGGAAAATAGGCAAAATGAAAGCAATAATACACTTTCTGCATTTTGTATAAGTGACATATCTAGTGGAAGCTCATTAGTTCACCTAATTATGTCATCAGTAAGCTCTCCCGACTATAGTGACACCAGTTATGTGTTGTTTATTTTACATTTGAGGCATGCATTCATGTATTTTTGTTTTTTCTCATTACTTGATTCTCTTTTTAAAATTATTCAGATTTTTAACTTATGGAGCCCCTGGTTTATTTGATGGATCTTCCAATTTTCCAGCACTAAATAAATTCATTATAAACTGGAGGTACCAGAGCTGTTTCTTCTAGTACTAGTGCGCCCTCTGCTGGGGGCTGCCCTTGTGACCTAACTGCAGTGATGTCACAGGATTTCCCTTGTCAAATGAGGAAGGACCACTTTCAATGGTGTGTGCTGCCATCGGAGTGCCAGGAACTGAATGCCAGGGCCGTAACTAAGACTGTTTGAGAGCGCGACCACCCAGGGCGCACTGCTGAAGGCGTGCGCAGTTCATGAATATTTTAGGTTCATTTGGTTAAAATTGAGGTCTAGGGGGGCGGCAGCTTTGCTTCGCTCCCCAGGCGCTAAAATTTCAAGTTACAGCTCTGATGAATGCCACGGTTCTTGGCACCATCCCTTCGCTATCATTGATACTGTCAGCATGCCAAGGAGAGCACTGATATCACTTTCTGTCAGCCATATTGAAATTGTAATTATTGAAATAAGATGGGGAGTACAGTTTTTTCTTGCTAAAATTCAGAAATATATACACTTTAATGATTAGGTTAAATTATTGTTGTTTATATAGCGCCATCATATATGTAGCGTTGTGCATTTAATCATTCACCTCTGTCCCTGCCCTTTTGGAGCTTACAGTCTAAGTTCCCTACCACACACTAGGGTCCATCTTTAGCCAGCAGCCAGCTAACCTACCAGTATGTTTTTGGAGGAAACTGGAGCACACCCACGCAAACACGGGGAGAACATACAAACTCCACAGAGATGGAGCCCTGGACAGAATCGAACTCATGACCCCAGCGCTGTGAGGCAGTGATGCTAACCACTGTGCTGCCCAAAAAGTTTCCAAGCAATGAAAGGGGTTCTGTACCTCAAATAGTCAAAACTTTTTAAGGAATCTATTCTGTGCTGTTCCCTGGGAATTTTGGTATAAAATCATTACAGCTCTTGTTTATTTTCAGAGATCATAACCTGTGAGTTGGCATTTCTGAGTTAGACTATGAAATGACTAGAAAAAGCAGCATTTATACACCGTCCTGCCCTACAAGCCACATTCCGCATAGATGTGGAAAAAGAGGCCCTGGAACACTCCGTGTTAAGACATTCGCAGACAGCCAATCCTGCGAGGTCTCCACTTCAGACACACAGACAGCCTCAGTTTACATTGCGGATGTAAGGACATCGCAGCCCGGTCAGACGGTGGCATGTGAGGTTTGGAACTTAACTCTCATCCCAAATGAAAACCAACAGTTTGTTCTTTTCGGCGTTTATGTTTATGATTGCAAAGCACCACAGCAACCAGATTGTTTACAAAACGGACAGTACATATACAATACCACATAGGGTACGAGCCTGTGAGTGCCAAGAAAGCAGGAAGTGAGACACTTAGTGCAAGAAAGTGTGAAAGCGACATTCTCCTCCGAATTTAGTAGCAGATATGCAAGTTATTCAGATGTTGCATAATGTGTATCCGCATTAACCTTTAGAAACACAAACCATGTAGTAATGCAGCTAAAATCTGCCTGGTGCTCCCCAGAACAATGTTTTAAGGGGCTGTGCACCCTCAGAAGACTTTGCTTTATTGCCTTGTACATTTTCTATTTCAAATTTTACTAAATGTGGTGTTTTTTTCTTTTTAGCTCTTTTTTTTGCACTCTCTAGCAATGTCTTTGTTAGGAACCCCTCCAGCCGGCACAACACAACCCGGAGTCTACTCTGCCAATCAGGTGTTCACTGGAGCCCCTGATGGTGGGGAAAGACTAGGCTGCAGACTGACAGAGTCGTGAGGTGTGTACCGGCTGGGGAGAACCCAGGCAGGCGGAGTGAGGTCCACGCAGAGGTCAAGGGCCGGCAGCAGGTAGCAAGTCCAGTTTAACAGGCCGGGGTCAAGGGTCACAGGCAAACACGAGAAACACTAGACAGGCCAAAGGTCAGGGTCACGGGATACACAAGCGAAGTCCAAATCCAAAGCCAAGGGTCATACACAAGAGGTCAGCAGAATACAATAGACAGGAACAGGAACAAGCAGGTCAGCAGAATGTGGGACAGAAGCTATAACCGGCAATGAGGCAGCAGACCTCATTGCCCTAAATACTAAAGCAGACCAATGAAAGCCCAGCTCTCTAATTACATCAACTGGCCAAATTAGCCCGCAGGCTTGTCCCGCTGTTGCGCACGCGCCCGGCTGCCCTGCAACGCCGGGACGCGGCGGTGGAGAGAGGAGCGTCTATCCGTTGCCACGGCAACGGCAGGCAAGCCCCCGGAAGTGACGTCCCGGTCTCCATAGCGATGACCGGGACGGAGATAGGAGACAGTAACAGTCTTTATATCATTAGGTATAGTTGTTTAGTTTTGTTACTCTGGAATACGTCAAATGACTGCTCTCTTTATACTAATAGTAATGTTAGTAGAAGTTGCTTGGGAACATGTGCAAGCTAATGAAATAAAGTCGTCTGAAGGCGGAACCTCATTTACCCTCTCATTTAGCAGATGGGAGCGATGTGGGAGAAATCCGTTTGTCCAGTCTGCTGTAATAGAGCAGAATTGAAGAATGCTCTACACGTTTATTAATATAGTGACACCATAGTCCACAGGGCTTTATTATCGGTAACACACTAATAAAGCAAGACTGGACATTGACAAATAGACAAGAGGTAAGAGGGCCTTGCTCACAAGCTTACACTCTATGGGTAATTAGGAGTTTGGTACATGAGGTTAAGCATTATTTAGAAGAAAAAGCTGAATTCAATGAAATGATTGGTACTAAAGAGGTAGGAGGTTGCACTTTGATGTGACGTTTACACTTTTGCGCAGTGCGCCTCGTCAGATTTGTCCACCAACGCACACACCTACATGCACTTCTGCATTGTGTTGGCGTCTCCTGACGGCACACTGGTGCACAACCAAGGCGTTTTGCGTAATGTACCCACCACGTGTAGATGGCAGGTCCTCTGTATCACTTCCTGTTTCCATTTTTTGCGCAGTGTTCTCCTTTAATGCACAGAAGAGTGCGGCACCTATCCTTCCCTTATTATATACATTTTCTCCAGACCTCTTACACATGTCTACAATCAGCTGCAACTATCAATAAGAGGCTTCTATTTCCTTCCCCTGTTTTCTGTAGGAAAGCTATCTTTTGTCATCTCTCGCTGCTGAATGGGACATTGTATACATTTTCTAGGTGAAATTCCTCAGGCACTTTCTGACTTTTCCACATTTGACCTGGCTCGGCCTGCTGTTGGCACTGAGCTTTGAAGCCGTTCGGAGCAAGAACACTCTTTGGCACCCGCTCTTTGAAATCCAGGCCAGAAACAAATAAAAGCAACTCAGGGAAATACGTTTGTGCAGAAATCTGTGATATGCTTTCTAGCGTTCCTTTATGTTTATCAACAGGGCTTTAAAAGGAGCTATTGATTACAGACGTTTACATTTGTTCTAATACAGAAGAGGTAATTTTTTTGAAGCCTTTGCTGTACACCACTAAGTCAGGATGGGTGACCAGGGCGAGCCTTTGCGGACAAATCTCCAAAAGTGCCCCTTGCAGAAGTGTGTCATGTCCATTCTCCTACCACCTTCAGTACCACCCCTTAGAGTAAAATAAAATGTTAGTTTCATTTATGGCTTAAATTAGGACACCAGGACCGTTTGTATTACAGAAAGCAATTTTGGGAAGAAACACCCCTATAAATGCACCTTCGAGGTGCGCGACTAAAATCTATTTTGTACCATGTCAAGGCAGTTTTGAGAGTTGCAAATGAGACCCAGAGGAAGCAGCCATTTTGTGGGTGGATCCAGTTCACTAGAAACAGGTGAGGTGAATGACTTGTCCAAGGAGCTAACAACTATACGGGCAGTCTGTTACCTTTCGTTAAGGAAAGCAAAATCCACCTATCTATCTATATGAACTCAAGACTGAAGCTTCACTCAGTTAACACTTTGATGTGTTTCCGTGATAGAATAGAAATCAGTGTATGTAAAACGTGTACATTTACAGGTAGGGTTTATTTTCACTCTGTAGTTCTGTAAATGTTCAGCAAAACATCGGTATCCCGGTACCAGTGGTGGACCCACTCTGCTGCCAGTTGTACGCGCTGGCCCACCCAGAGTATGGAGTCTAATGATATCACAGTTTTCATTGGGGACCTCAACCAAGGAGGTAATAGGCTATACTGAGGTATACTGACGGGATGCGGCCTGAGGTCCACCAGGCTGCAGCTAGGCGATAAAGGAATCAGGCGATAGAACAGAGTCCTGGCAGTATACGGCCCAAGGTCATGGTCAACAACAAACTAAGGACCATTACAGAATGAAGAAGCACACACAGACCCTAAGGACTGAACTAGCACAGAACAACCTCTGAGGACAGGGACTAAGCACCTAAAGCCGCAAAAACGGGACATCAGGGAGAGTGCGCCCGCTCGTAGTGAGATGCGCGTATCCACGTGCCTTAATAAAGGAAACCTTTACGCTCATGTCTATAAATATAAATTGTTTTAGAGTGGCTTTTATTTCCCTAAAAAGTATCGTTAATGTTAAAGCTGCTTTAATAATTTCAGATTTCTTAGAATTTCCCAAAAAATACGACATAAGACGAGTAAGTTGTGGTTCCGGCATGGTTTGGTTGTACTGAATTCTGCACATTTCACATTACCAAGAGGCATTTTACCCCAATACACATCTGGACATACATTTTAATGTTACCTACAACTGCATGGCATCAAGGGCTGTACTCCTGCAATGTATATGTAACAAAATGTATGTACTGTATGTGCATCACTGTGTTCCATGGGAGAACCGATTTCTATATGGAAACGTGTACCCGCTCATTCACATACCAGTGTTTAGTGTTCAAAAAATACACACGTATGTAACGGCTGAAAGCTACAAAATGCTAAGCTGGAGAAAGGCCAAGGTCAGCTGCGTCTAAGAAAACAATAGGGATCATTTCTTACAATAGGGATCATTTCTTAAGAATACAACCTAATGGGATCTATATAGTCCCAACTGCAATGACTTTCACTGGTGCGTTTATACACAGTTGTACAGGTAGGTAATAGCTGGCTGATACGGTAGAAACGATTTTACATGTAGGAGTTGGGAGTTGATTGCCTGATTTGGGTAATTTTAAATCAAGGAGGAGACACAATTTACTTAGATATAATTAGATATAATAAACATGTTAAGTTTGAATTGCAAAGTTCTGTTTTACATTTTATACAACCTATTTAAAAAAAATAATACAATTTACATAGCCTGTTAATTTATATATATTGTATATTAAATAACATTTTATTTTCAAGGCTTGACCTGTAGTCTTGAGGTTTACTATGTCCCTCTCCCCCATTCATTGAGCCAATGAAGTGATTATCTTATTGTGATAGTGGGACATCTGTGTTAGCAGACCAGCCCAATATCAGGCTCCAAAATGAACTCTTGTACAATAGTCACTGGATTGGGCTCATCCTTGTATACTTGTCACAAGATTTGACTCGGATTTGTATAATAGTATAAATGTTTAAGAGTTATCTGATTAGCCACCAGACTGAGCTCAGCTCATACTTGTCAACAGATATACGAAGAGCTTTGTATACAAGCCATCACATTGGACTGAGCTTTGTCTTTTAGGGCCTGATTCATTAAGGATCTTAACTTAAGAAACTTGGAACTGATTCATTAAAGATCTTAACTTAAGAAACTTCTTATTTAAGTCTCCTGGACAAAACCATGTTACAATGCAAGGGTGCAAATTAGTATTCTGTTTTGCACATAAGTTAAATGCTGACTGTTTTTTCATGTAGCACACAAATATAAACTTTAAATTTCAGTGTATAAATAAGATATAAAGTATTTGTGTGCTACATAAAAAAAACGTCAGTATTTAACCTATGTGTAAAACAGAATACTAATTTGCACCCTTTGCATTGTAACATGGTTTTGTCCAGGAGACTTAAATAAGAAGTTTCTTAAGTTAAGATTCTTAATGAATCAGTCCCTTAAGCTAGGTACACACTACACAGTTTTCATCCAATAATCGGCTAAATCAGCCGACATACGACCGCTCGTTCAAAAGTCGGGTCAGTGTGTGCAGTGACACGATGGTCGAAAGTCTGCCCAAATGGACGATTGTCGCCTCATTTGGTTGGTCGTACAGTTTAATATTTTCGTTCCAATCTCGTTTCCGTTGTGTAGTGTGTATATCCGACTGATCCACAACAGTGAGTACGAAATTACAGTCATTGCTCACGACAACATGGCTGTAAAAAGTCGCTAAAGGGACGTCCGCTTTTCCCTTTATCGTCCTAAACAAGATTAGTGTGTATGCAGTCCATGGACCGAGCGATCGGAACATCGGCATAAAAAGTTGGTGGAAAATTCTGTAGTGTGTACCTAGCTTAAGTCACCAGATTGGGCTCAGTGTTAGATACTAGTCACCGGAGTGTGATGAAATGCACAGAGTGGGATCTACTAAAATTGGCAAGGGGGGTGCGTGTCAAATTTGTACTGTGTCCCAACGACCGGTAGTTATACCATTAGTGTGAAAGAGGTTAACAAATGTGTTATGTCATAGAGTGTTGGCTGGGCTGTTGCAATTCACTGTCTATTTCTTTCACAGTACTAGGACCTGAAACAATTGATTATGCATGACAGAGCTTGGTAAGCAATCAGTCTGCATCCACATTTTCCAAATGAAGCTTACACATTTACATTACAGCAACAAACAAGGGGCCTGTGAGGAAAATAAAACAACCATTTCTAAATTAAAGTATGGGTGTAATAAAAAAATATATATATATATATATATATATATATATTATGTCATATTTTTTTTTAAATTTATATTTATATTTGACTATGTGTTTTGTATCTTAGCTGCAGAAAATGTGCTGAATTGTTCTGTATTAATAGTGGGCCACAGCTGGCGTGGAGCCAAAAATAAAGCGACAGATAAAGGGGGGAAAATGGCATCTGGACATTAAAGCTTTAAAAGTGCTGGAAAGAAAAAAAAAAAACACAAAAAAATTACAGCATGTATCTGGAATTTTCCAACTAACGATGTACGGATGTGGTAGCGCAAGAGAAAAAGAGCCAAACTGAGCTTGCTTTGTTCAGTAAAAGAGGCCCTGTAGCATTCCATTTAGCTGTGCATATTTTGGCTCCACTTGTGCAGCCTTAAAGAAATGCTGTACATAAAACAGCCCCGTTGTTACTTCATGTGCACCATTTCATGACGGCAATTGTTGTTGTTTATTTTCTTCTCTGAGGTAAATATTTCATGATGGGGGTCCCCTTGCCATATTCTGGAAACATCCACAACGCTTACGGGACAGGAAAAGGGGACATTGCACTGGCACTTTTATTATGAATTAATTTATTAAAGAGAAATAAAAATGGTTATAATGCACCAATCCATTACTGACAGTGGTGGCAGCCATTTTGTGTTTTGCTAACACACAGTGTTAGCACAGTGGCTAAGTGGTTAGCACTTCTGCCTTACAGCACTGAGGTCATGAGTTCAATTCCCGACCATGGCCTTATCTGTGAGGAGTTTGTATGATCTCCCCGTGTTTGCATGGGTTTCCTCCAGGTGCTCCGGTTTCCTCCCACACTCCAAAAACATACTGGTAGGTTAATTGGCTTCTAACAAATTGACCCTAGTGTGTGTGTGTGTGTTAGACAATTTAGATTGCAAGCCCCGAAGGGGCAGGGACTGATGTGAGTGAGTTCTCTGTACAGCGCTGTGGAATTAGTGGCGCTATATAAATAAATGGTGATGGTGATGATGAATAAAGAGAATGCACTCTATACATTCACTGGGATGTGGCTAGTTCTCAAAAAATGCCATGTTCTCATGAATATTAATGTAACCAACATTGTAGTCTCCCGCACGATATTTAAACTCTTAACTACTAACTAGAGGTGCGTTGGGAGCTGTGGATGACATCACCTGTAGTTTGTCGCCAACAAGCAACACAGGATTTAGCTAAACATGGCTCTCTCACTATTAACCTGGTCACACATGGGCTGACCCTGGAGGTCAAGCCGGACAACAGGGTCTCTTTCCAGTTTGACCATACGTGTGGGTGGCCAAGTTAGATGAGATCCATTTGTAAAGTGCTCAGCCCACCTGGCCAGATGACAAGGGCGTCTGGTGTTTTGGGTTTGGGTCACACACGCGGCAATACTGAGCCAATTACACACACGGCAATACTGAGCCAATTACCCTATGGCTGCGGCAATGTGTGTAGTAGACTAACAGCTATGGCAATAGTTACATGAAGAATAATTTTACCTTCTGTGCCACATGCTCACTTAATAGTTCAAGGTACAATCATTCTCCTATACCATACTTAACAACTTTTGGTTGGTGTGCTCCGGGAGATCCCAGGGTCAGGTGGGAGCCCCTCCCCTAAACAGGCATCACACTTTTACCTTATTCCAACAGGGGGCGGGACTAGGATGACGCGAGAATTGCATCACAAAGACCCACCCCCATCATGTCAAGTAACGAATGATGCTGCATGTGAATTTGCCCTGCTCTTCCGGGAGTCCAGGAGGACTCCCAGAAATTCGTGAGTCTCCCAGATATTCCGGGAGAGTAGGCAACTATGTTATGCACAGATTACAGCATATGTGGTAGGCAATTATTTACCAACCTTTTCTAAATTCACATTTACTTTCATTTTCTCTCTATAGTTTCTAACACAGGTCTTATAGTGTACCGATACACAGTGGAGGCGGCCATTTTGTGCACTGAACCAATATTCATGAGTAAGAAGGATATCAGTTCAGTAGGAATGCCGTCACTCGTGCCTTACTGATGCACATGAATATTGGGTTTGAGTACACAAAATGGCTGCCCTCCACTGCGTGTAGATGATGGGTGTCCACGTACACAACAAAACACCAGAAGGATATGTAATTATGAGGCAAATAGAAGAAATGTCTGTATCTCGCAGCAACCAGGAATGCTAATATCTAATTGGTTGCTGTGGGTTTCAGCACTTCTTTTGCTCTTTGCACCATATGGTCAGAATATCTACATTTACACCATTTTATTACATAAGTCTCTATGTATAAAACAAATTGCTGACCATTGAGCAATATTTTTGCATTAATACCCCTCTACTTTCTTGTTTTGGTTAAGCAAGCAACGGTTGTAAAAAGAATTGCTAACCTCTAGGAAATGTACTAGCTGTTTCTACCTAAATAGTGTAGTTTAATAGATCCACTAGAATTGTTTGATGTGGTAGTTTCAGCAACCACAGACAGCTATGACGTGCTGTCCGCATTTTAAAAACGACATGAATGAATTTGAGATTGTATGTTAAAGTACACTCAGAAGTTACTATATGTAGTATATATAGTGTTTTGTGTAAATTTGAGTCTTTCATTTCAAAGTAAAGCCTTCTTTTTCATAAGTCGACTAAGTATGCCTGGATAATGATGGCTGTTTTAACCCCTCGATGTTCCAGTTGCCTATCCTCTTAGACATCATAAAATATTTATTGTCTTAGTATATTTCTAGTGATCAGCCATGTTTCCCACTAAAGAGGGCAAAACACACACAAGCGAGTGCAATTAGATCTCAGCAAAAGCTACTATTGCACCAAGATGTACCTGGTAAATAATCTGATATATTGCAACAAAACGATATCACACTTGACCAGCATGAAGAGCCCCATGATTCCCCGTGGATCGAGTATTCCTGCTCCCATCACCAGCCCTATTATGAAAGCATTGGGAACACACAGACAACAAGAATGAGTACAATAGGTGATAATACGGCAGTATAACTTGTATTACTTGTTAGGGTTTAATAAACTCCCCAGACCGTGGGATATATTTGCTAAAACTTCTAAAAAGTAAAAGTGGAGTTATTGCCCATAGTAACCAATCAGATACTAGCTATCATTCATCTAGTACATTCAAGAAAATAACTAGACTCTGATTGGTTGCTGTGGGCAACACCTCCACCTTCACTTTTTAGAGGTTTTAGTAAATCTATCCATGTGTGAACGATGCACTACACTGGCATGTCACTTGTCACAAACACCCATTTCTAGATAGCATCTACACTTTGCACCCTGTGTTATTTTATGCGTAGAAGACAGGAACTGTCATTTCGCCCCCACAAATATGTGTCACCTTAGAACGCTCCCTTTCTTTTAAAACTTGTTTGAAAAGGTATATATTTACCGATGCCCCTCATATTTACATAAGGCTTGTTTAGTGAAACATTCAAGGTGACTGAACTAAATTATCTGAATTAAAAGAAACTAATCACACCATGTTCTCAGATCTGTGGTGTAATTGCCTGCTACTGCCTGAAGGGGGTGCAGTGAGGCAGTTGCTAAGCAACAGATAACAATAAACAAGGATTTCAGTAATACTGATATGCAAACATGGTGATATATACGTGCCTTAGTGACTGCGCTGATAATAATAAGTTATTGGCTGTTAGCATAAAAACTTTGCACAGTGCCCCACAATCAGAGTAAAACATAGCAGGAAACCGATGAGGAAGTGGCAACGACCTGTGAAACATAAACAAAACAATGTTATTTTAAACAGTGTTCTTCATGCAATACATGACAGTATCACGCATCTCACCAGTTTCGCCCCGTGTGGTTCACTGTGTGCTTTGGTTTCCATTGGTTACCGCTATCTGCTGTTCAGCCTGGCGTTCCTCTGTCATAGGACGCCATCTTGCCTAGTGGTCTGCGCATGCGTTTCCCTGGGAACCTTCAAAAACATCTTTCCACCGTTAAACTCTGCACCTCTCTGGGGGTAAGCTGTCACTCTAGCAGCAATCGGGACCATTCCCATTATCTGGCTTTCGTGACAGACAGTGAGGGTCACTTGTAAGCGTGGAGAGAGAGAGACAAGTACCGCTGTGCGCCGCTCACAGACCACATGACTATAGTCACATGACAATGCATGGTGCGCCGCTCACAGACCACATGACTATAGTTACATGACAATACACGCATCTATTGTTGTAGAATAATCCTGTACCCGATGATGGGCAGAACTAGATGGATGAAGAGGGATTCTCCACCACTGTGAGATAGGTGCTCAGTCCACGGGAACCAGATGTCAAGGGTGGAGATTATACATAATTCGCTTTTTATCTGTACAAATGGCCATTACAGCTCTTTGGTGGAGGCGGAAATCGATAGTTTTACAATCGGTTTCCACTAATTCTCTTGCACTTTGCATGTGCACATAATGCACAATCCACACAATATGCATAAAAAAGGGGAAATTTAAATATCTCTGGCCTGACGTACCCTTACTTTTAGGCGTTATATGAAACACAAAAGAAGCGTTTAAATGAATGGGGGTAATGGGTAGGCACTGATTAAGACTTAATGGCCGTTCTAGGCTAATATGTTTGTAATGCCCCATTCGCCTTCCACGACAGGCTAAAGGTCATAACAGACTTGTCTTTAAATTTAAAATCCAATTTCCTTCACCCCCACTCAGCTCCACTTGTTTTTTTAAGTGGGGCACAGCAACCTCTGCCACTAATTTTGTTTTAATTAAAGTTAGAAGTGAGTGTAGGTGGAGGGAGTCTGTGCCTGTCATTATCCTTGTCTCTCCTACCCACTTATCCTGAGTGCCGGACTCATTGTCTTCAGCCTGTACCATGGTAATACATAAAGATTAAAGTCTAACTACATTTTACTTTCGTGTTTTCTTTTTACTTTGGAAAACAACTATTCTCTTATACTTTAAAATGAATTTCCAAAAGCCTTGCGCCCTATGCTGCAGCCTAGTTAGCCTATAGGATAATCAGGCCCTGATATTGGGGAAATATGATGCTGGGCTGAGCTCTGTGGGGACGTCTTCACTTTTACAAGGTGCAATTACATTTACAAAATTACAACGATTATGCACCTTAAAGGTCAGCCAGAAATACATTTCTTTGCACAATTGCGCCTATGTATACCCCCCCACATTACACTTTTAATAATTAAGCCCGTAAAATAAGGCTGCACCTACTTCTATGGGATTACTGGTCCAGCTGCAAATCCGCTGGGTGCAAAGAGTAAAAATGTCACGACACAGTCCTGCCTACTACCAATTTCGCACCAGTCCCTTCATTATTTAAACTGAACTGTTTTTAATACATGTGTTACTTTTGTGTGTTTAAATATTTTTATTACATGAGCATTTGTGTGCTTATAAATGTGCTTACCCCATGAGATGTGCTTGAATGGTACACATGCCATATTGCAAATCAGAGAAAGCCATCTTAAGGTGCCCTCTCAAGTAACCAAATCGTTTCTAAATATCTCTTCTTCTTAAGCAAATCTTCCTTTATGCATGTGGGAGCAGTTCTATGTGCATGCATCCTCCAAGTCAGTCTCTACCTAGGAACTCGCTGACCTAACAAGCTCCTCCGATCGGAAGATGCAAAATGTTACATCCCAACAGACACCATGTCCCATTAAAAGTATAGGATGAGACCCAATCTCTACCAACTCTGAACTGGTGCAGAAAACAAGCCCATTTGCACAATGGAAATGGCCATGTGCACCTCCGCACAATCAGAAACACAGATCTTATTTTTACAGTGCTCTGCAAAACTAAGTGCACTGGTGCGCTTAAGTAAATTACCTTCAGTGCAACAAGCAATTTTGTGGCCTGTACAAATTTATTAAGGCTGCACTACCACTAGGAAAACACTTTACTAACGTGCCTTCCTTCCCCTCGCTGGAGTCTCCGTGCTCCATGCAGCCCTTTTTCACAGCACTATACCATTCCTCCCGCAGTCCTGGATAAGTGGGGGAACCAATTACAGACCAGAGATTCCAGCTTGTGATTGGTCTTCCTGCTCACGAACACCCCTCCTCCGGCATTTAAAGATGTGGTTAGCTTAATTGATTTGTTGGTTCTGTTACAGTTCTGTTTCCTTTCTAGGAAAGACGGCTGCATGTAGCAGCCCCCAGTGATGGTGCAACTGTAAGGCTATCAGGTCATAAAGTGCCTCAAGTCTCAGTAATGTCACTAGTTCCTACACAGAAGATGACCTCCTCCACTGTGCTTAGGTGACAGGTACATTTTAAGTCTCACCTATGTGGGGTTGGTGTGGAAGGGTACTGTAGGGGAAAGGACACAAAGCAGATGGAAGACTTTCCTTGTAGTGGTTTATGTAAACTGTTGATCACATTATACTTAGTGAATGTTCTCTGTGTATTATATATTCATTTCTTACAGTCTGTGGCAGCATTGAATTAATGGAACTTTTACATTTCCCAAAAATGAGCGTTATGGAAAAGATTGTGCTCCACGGTTCTATAAAGGTAATAATCAGACAGTTAACAAGCAGAAACAGCAGGCTGTAACGCACAAAATAAACCCAACAACTCAAGGTCATAGCGGCAACAGCAAAGGGTTTCTGCAAGCTGCCGTACAAAGTTTTTCACCCTGCTTTTCCCACCCAGGGGGCTGTAAACATTGGCCAATGGCCATCAGACTGTACAGACCCGCTCTGTGTTCCCAGGCATGTACAGTAAATTCATTCCCCTTAACTCCTTCAGCTGCACCGAAAACTGGAATGCAGCAGAGAGCGATGTCCTGCCGCAATCTTTAGCACGCAAAGCGTTAACGGAAACCTGAGGCATGTCCATGTGTTATTCCATGTCAAGAGGGATCGCTTCTGTCCAAAAGAAACCATTACTAATGCTGGAATTCAGTATTATAGAGATGGCCTTGTTCAGGAGCCCAAATCGCTTCACGTTGCCGCTGTTCTCCGCTGACACTTGTGAACTGCGTGGAATGTATAGAATGTTGTCATTTCCTTAGAACCTCAGAAGAGCCGCTCGTGTCTGCCATAGGCTAGTCACAAGCAACACTCCTCTTATCTGCCTGTCCTTGTCATGGCTGGTGTCCTCAGACGTGTGAAGTGCAGGCTTGACTACTCTTTCCTCTGTATATATGCGCTTGTGCTATTGTGATGTTCAGCAACATTAAAGGGCTCTCCACCTTCAGAAAACTTTTATATATATATATATATATATATATATATATATATATATATATATACACACACACACACACTCGCCAAAGGTACGTGCAGATGCTGTGCAAACCATGTTACACCGGCTTTAGTACAGGAAAAGGATACCCCTCCTGAGGGGCATATCTGGATTAGTGGCAATGTCGAACTAGGCAGCATCTCCAGGAAGTGTGCTGCACTTATGTGCGCACGCCCCTGATGAACTTGTGCGTGCATCCCCCTACATACGGAAGGGCAAATGCAAGTCGCTCAAAATTGTAAATATGGCCTCATTTTTCTCTGCATGTGCATTACGGCAAAGCACTTTTATACCACATGTTGTACAGGTCTGCAGTCTCCAATCATGCACAAATTCAACCTTTTGAAGATCGTAAGTTTATCTTATCCTGCAAAGTGAAATGTAATTTTTGCATTCGTATGTTAAACCAGCCATATATCTGTAGATATCCTGCATGTTGTATGGTAGCCCAATTACACCTTGCCTGACATGGATTGCCCATTATATTGAGCAATAATGTGCTTATCCTTCAGTCTGCTCTGTGTTGTCTTGTGCAGGCTTGGGTTTCACATTAGCATACTCCCGCTTTAGGTGGGACATGCCATATTTGGCAACTTTGACAGCTAAATTTAAAACGACAAGGTCTTAAATACATTAGAATTTTAAATTTGCACTGCAAAGTCGCCGAATATCAGTGAGTTGCAGAATACGCGGCATAATACATTTACCCCTTGGTGTGCAACAGGCCTAATTACTGAAAAATAAGCATATAATGCCACAATGTAGGAAGGAACAGATTTAGATTTGCAGCTTCAGATTTATAAATGACCCCCATATTTGTAGTACAACTTACAGCCTATACACGGTTAACGGTAGAATCATCTAACTAAATATCACAGTATATAATGTAATATATAATACACTGCTCTACAGAAATGTATATTTTAGTGTAAGGGAAAACATATATGCCATTACATATCATGAAGACACTGGTGGATTCTCTGTGTGTTTTTCTTTACTTTAGCACAAAACTACTGCCAAAATCAATTATTTTTAACATGAAAAATGTGGATTAA
Source organism: Mixophyes fleayi (assembly GCF_038048845.1). Taxonomy (NCBI): domain Eukaryota; kingdom Metazoa; phylum Chordata; class Amphibia; order Anura; family Limnodynastidae; genus Mixophyes; species Mixophyes fleayi. The sequence continues at coordinate 22,586,328 of NC_134406.1, forward strand.
TCAGTAAACCCCTTCTGCTGTGCTCACAGGCAAAAGTTACATTTTAGACTGCTTGACCAGAAAGCCGCTGTTTTCCTTTCCTATACAGGTAATGCATGAGACGATGACTAATCTGGCACGGCTCTCCCCAAACATTGCGTTAGAGAATGCACAGTATGTTATTTAACATTCCTGGGAATATTGGAGAGAAAAATGTGTCCCCAGGTGTCCTTACAGGTTATTAGGCTGCAAAGCAGACAGGGCTCACCCCAAAGACTGAGAAATCCCAGCCCTTCTCTGCTGCAGATTGTGTATTTACCCCCCAGGAATAGGAAATATAGAGACGGGAGGTATAAATTGCTTCTAGCTCCAAATGATCCATTGTATAAGAAAAAAAGCAGCTAACCGTACTAGCTGTTTTTATTTTGTTCATTAATAATGTGTGATCTTTTGCCAGCAGCACATTTAAAGATACTTTCTGTCTTCATACTACATTAACTTATTTGTTGGTAAATGCCTACCTTCAGCTTTTACTAATTACATTGCTTTATCTCTGCATTTTTCCACCAAAGCCTTTATATCAGGGGCGCCCAGACTTTTGTGACATGAGAATTTCCTTTTAGTACTTTCTGTGTATGTTGATTTTACAACAGATCCAAATCAGGAAAATTCTGGTGTAAGTCAGGTATAATTGATAATATGGGGCCTGATTCATTAAGGATCTTAACTTAAGAAACTTCTTATTTCAGTCTCCTGGACAAAACCATGTTACAATGCAAGGGGTGTAAATTAGTATTCTGTTTTGCACATAAGTTAAATACTGACTGTTTTTTCATGTAGCACACAAATATCAACTTTAAATTTCAGTGTACAAATAAGCTATCAAGTATTTGTGTGCTACATGAAAAAACAGTCAGTATTTAACTTATGTGCAAAACAGAATACTAATTTGCACCCCTTGCATTGTAACATGGTTTTGTCCAGGAGACTGAAATAAGAAGTTTCTTCAGTTAAGATCCTTAATGAATCAGGCCCATGGATCCTTAGACACTTGCACCCCATCAACCCAGAATAACTTGCACTTTCTCGCACCATTTTTGTTATCATTTCTAATTATTGCATATTTGCATTACACCACCAAATTCACTTGCACTGTACAGTGGGTAAATAGAGCATAGTGCATAAAATGAAAGATCCAGCCCTCAAAATACAAAATACGGAAAGGCAAATTACAGAACATTCAAGAAGCATAAATTTAATAATACGAAGAAATTAAGCATAAAGCGTAAGGTGTAATAAGCAACCTATGGAACAAACATAACACGTGGCATAGAGCATGCAAGATACAAGGACACACAGGTGGACGAGAAGAAAGGAGGAGAGAGGACCCTGCTCGTTAGTGCTTACAATCTAATGGGGAGGGGCGTGGCTGAGATAGCAATTCATCACCAGATATATATTGCACAGGGATAAAGAATTATTACCAGCCATATGTTGCAGAGAAAAACCTCCCATTGCAAACTGTATATTGCAGAGAAATACACCCCCTCCCCTCCAGTGCAAACCACATACTGCAGAGAAATACACCACATCCCATTGCAAACCACATATTACATAGAAGAGAAATACTCACCTCCCCCCCCCCCCCTGCATCTTTGCAAACAGCATATTGCAGAAAACTATCCCCCACTCTGCAAACTATATTCCCTCAAATGCCAGCCCTTGCTGCACATAGACCACCACACCATAACGACTGTCGGCTGCCTTGTTGCATAGAGACCCCAACTGCTGCCGGCTGCCTTGTTACAAAGAGGCCCTACCCCATCACCTGTCGCACACTTTTCATTTTTTAGAAGGTTTGAGAAATCTATTCCTCTGTCTGCCTAGAGCATTGATGGACAACTCTGGAAGGTTGGAGAGACGCAGATGCCCTCTAAGAAGGGCCGCAATGAGGAAGGTGGGGGAGCACACTGCACTCCCTCTAGTTCAATCGTGCAGTGTGACCTCCCTGCATTACATGAGGTCACATGATGTGGAAGTTGGCTGCCCCTGGTCTAAGTTATTCTCTGCTAAAGAGAATAAGATCGGGAGTAGCCAACTGAAGGGACGCAGGTGAAGGGCCGCTGGGCACATTGGGTGCATGCGCCAGCCCCTGCATGCTCAGAAGAGCACCCCCCAACTCTGGTCTATTGAGAGTAAACTTGGGTGAGGTGGTGGGAGAGTTACCAAATCTCCTCCATTTTACTCTTCATAATCCCATTGCTGTCTTTCGTTTAATAACAATGTGAAGGTTGTAAGTATATAAATATATATGAAATATTGGCAGTAGATTGTGCAGATGTATTACAGGACACATAGTAATGTGGGTTATGGAGTGGTATTCAGCATGTGAGGTTTGTTTTTTATTTACAGTAGCAATAAATACAGAATATTTAGAATCCAACTCTGCAGGAAACTGAAGTATAATGCAGACTACCACAACATCCCTTTTATCGTTTTGGCTTAAGCGTTAAGATGCAAATATAAAACAAAGTGTGCAAAAATAGATATCACTAAGCCAGAATGGCGATAGAAATAGATGATTATAGCACACCTATATGTGGAGAGCCCCTGCAGACACTGTCTGACCGCAGGCTACATAGCTTACCTTTGAGCTTTTAGCATCCATACAATCTGTACAGCCATACGAATCAGTCAAACGCAATGGGATGTCTTGTCACACTGAACTTGCAATAATGCATGCCATTTACAAATAGATGACACCGAAATCTATGCAGAAAACCTTATAAAATGTGTGATAAAGAAAACCAACATACATCAGTATTAAAAGTGATCCATTGATTATTCATTCATGTCTGACACGAGACTCTGTGGTAGATTTGTCAAACCTTCTAAGAAGAAAAGTGGAGTTGTTCCCCATAGCAACCAATCAGATTCTAGCTATCATTTCGTATCTAGAATGTACTATGTAAATGATAGCTGGAACCTGAGTAGTTGCTATGGGCAACAGCTCCACTTTTTAGAATGTTCGATAAGTCTACCCCCTGAGTTTTGTTGAATGGTTCCGTATATATTTTATTGGTTCAAGTTTAATCTTACACTAGGATTATGGTCATTTAATTGATTTCCATTGATTTCCATGTTTTACAGTTGAAAAGTACCTTATAATATAATACCAAACACCGGTAGAATTTGAAGACACCCATGCTATTTATAATTCTACACACAGTCCTATTTTTTATTTTTTTTTAAATAAACGTATTTATCCCGTATTCCTACCTGAGGGTAAAGGTATCATACTCCGCTTTGTACAAGTCGCTGGAAATCGGTGAGTTGACAGCTAAAATTTAAAGCGGCGCTGCCTTGTAAAGGGAAACTTGCCTTTACAAGGCAGCATCGCTTTAAATTTTAGCTGTCAACTCGCCGATTTCCGGCAACTTGTACAAAGCGGAGTATGATACATTTATCCCCTGGTGTGTGTTGGCTTGGTGGAGCCAGGGATTACCACAGGACTTTCTGTTATTCCATAATTGTTACATTTGGAAAACCAATTGAAACCTTTTTATGAGTGCTCCCCCCTCATCTCTATCTTTAATACTCAAGTGGGTGGCAGACCTAATTACTACAATGCCTATTCCCAGATGGAGACACTTCTGTGCTACCAAAGATGAGTTACCCGGTGAGCTTATGGTAGACACCACCTACGGTCCTGCATGGAGCATAAGTGGCACCACACATGGTCATCACATTTTCACCTCAAGCTCACCCTTGAGCCTCCAGGGCTGCTCAGAAGATCTCAGTGGTCTTGCCAAGTCATCAGACACTTTTAGAATCTTGTTGCCTCCATGATTGGATGAATTTCCAGAAGAGTTGCTATGAAAGTCTGTATTTCTGCTGGAAGACAAGCTATAAGGAAACAACAATACATTTTAAAATAATGCTGTTTTGACTGAAATAAATGTTTTATATAATTTGGAAACACTGGAGAGCATATTTGAAATTCAAGACTTGAGCAACACTATATAGTCATGGCCAAAAGTCTTGAGAATTACACAAGTATTAGTTTTCACAAAGTTTGCTGCATCAGTGTTTTTAGACCTTTTTTGTCAGATATTGCTATGGTATACTGAAGTAAAATTACAAGCATTTCATATGTGTCAAAGGCTTTTATTGACAATTACATTAAGTTTATGCAAAGAGTAAATATTTGCAGTGTTGACCTTTCTTTTTGAAGACATCTGCAATTCATCCTGGCATGCTGTCAATTAACTTCTGGGCCCCATACTAATTGATGGTCGCCCATTCTTGCTTAATCAATGCTTGAAGTTTGTCAGAATTTGTGGATTTTTGTTTGTCCACCCTACTCTGGAGGATTGACCACAAGTTCTCAATGGGTCTAATGTCTGGGGAGTTTTCTGAACATGGACCCAAAATTTCGATGCTTTGATCCCAGAGTCACTTAGTTATCACTTTTTCTTTATGGCTAGGTGCTCCATCATGCTGGAAAAGGCATTGTTTGTCACTAAACTTTTCTTGGATGGTTGGGAGAAGTTGCTCTTGGAGGATGTTTTGGTACCATTCTTTATTCATGGCTGTGTTCTTAGGCAAAACTGTGAGTGAGCCCACTCCTTTGGCTAAAAAGCAACCCCACACATGTATGGTCTCAGGATGCTTTACTGTTGGCATGACACAGGACTGATGATAGCGCTCACCTTTCCTTCTCCGGACAAACTTTTTTCCAGATGCCCCAAACAATATGATTCATCAAAGAAAATGACTTTACCCCAGTCCTCAGCAGTCCAATCCCTGTACCTCTTGCAGGAAATCAGTGATGTTTTTCCTGGACAGAAGTGGTTTCTTTGCTGGCCTTCTTGACATCAGACCATCCTCCAAAAGTCTTCGCCTCACTGTGTGTGCAGATGCACTCATACCTGCCTGCTGCCATTCCTGAGCAAGCTCTGCACTAGTGGTGCCCCGATCTTGCAGCTGAATCAACTTTAGGAGACAGTCCTGGCACTTGCTGGATGTTCTTGGGTGCACTGAAGCCTTCTTCACAACTTTTGAACCTCTCCCCTTGGAGTTCTTGATGATCCGATAAATGGTTGATTTAGGTGCAATCTTACTAACAGCAATATCCTTGCCTGTGAAGCCCTTTTTGTGCAAAGCAATGATAACTGCACATGTTTCCTTGCAGATAACCATGGTTAACAGAGAAAGTCCCATAATGGATTTAAAAGTTGCAACTTTTTATACTGCAAATTCAGAATGATATAGAGCGGCGGTTCCCAAACTGTGCGCCGCCGCGGCACTGTCACTGGGGTGCCGCGGGCCAGCCATAAAAAAAAAGAAAGAGCACATAAACTTACCAATCCGCCGGGCGCCGGGACCCAGCAGCCTCCTCTCTCCCGCAGCTGTCACTGAATATCTACGTCAGTGACAGCTGCGGGAGAGAGGAGGCTGCTGGGTCCCGGCGCCCGACGGATTGGTAAGTTTATGTGCTCTTTCTTTTTTTTATGGCTGGGAGAAGCGGAGGAGGACAGCGGGCAGCGGAGGAGGACAGCGGGAAGCGGAGGAGGACAGCGGGCAGCAGAGGGGGACAGCGGGAAGCAGAGGAGGACATAGGACAGCGGGAAGCAGAGGAGGACAGAGGGCAGCGGAGGAGGACATAGGGCAGAGGACAGAGGGCAGCAGAGGAGGACAGCGGGAAGCAGAGGAGGACAGTGGGCAGCAGAGGAGGACAGCGGGCAGCAGAGGGGGACAGCGGGCAGCAGAGGAGGACAGAGGGCAGCAGAGGAGGACAGCAGGGAAGCAGTGGGCAGCAGAGGGGGGCAGCGGGCAGCAGAGTGACAGAGGGCTGCAGAGGGGGGCAGCGTGACAGAGGGCTGCAGAGGGGGCAGAGTGCCTGGGGGCAGAGGGGGCAGAGTTCCTGGATGCAGAGGGGTCAGTGTGACAGAGGGCAGAGGAGGGTGACAGAGGGCAGAGGAGGGGTACAGCGTGACAGAGGGCAGAGGAGGGGGACAGCAAGACAGAGGGCAGTGAGAGGTGACAGAGGGCAGAGGGGGCAGCGTGAGAGGGGGCAGAGTGACTGGATGCAGAGGGGGAAGTGTGACAGAGGCCAGAGGAGGGGGAAAGTGTGACAGAGGAGGGGGACAGTGTGACAGAAGACAGAGGAGGGGGACAGAGGGCAGATGAGGGGTACAGCGTGACAGAAGGCAGAGGAGGAGGACAGCGTGATAGAGGGCAGAGGAGGAGGACAGCGTGACAGAGGAGGGGGACAGCGTGACAGAGGGCAGTGAGAGGGGGCAGCATGAGAGGGGGCAGAGTGACTGGATGCAGAGGGGGCAGTGTGTCTGGATGTAGAGGGGGCATTTTTGCATACAACTAAATAAGTATTTCTGTCCTGACCTAAATACTTATTACATTTTTTTGACCCAACTACTTCTAAAACAGGACTGCTCAGTAATTATTTTGGAGGGGTGCCTTGAAAAAATTTGGAGACTCTAAGGGTGCCGTGAACTGCAAAAGTTTGGGAACCACTGATATAGAGGATGGTTTTGGAATAGTTTTCATACTTCATGATAGTATAAAGTCCCTTGTTTCTTTGTGAGAAATGACAGGAACACCACTAAGACTTTGGGGTCCACTAGTAGATTCTCAGAACTCCCACCCACAGATAGACCTTATTGTGACTCATAATATAACATCCTAGCTTTGCAAGGACAATATGCATATAAGCCAATCCATGTAAATGGTATTTACCAAAAGTATTTTCTCCTTAACAAGAGTGGTTTAATTCCATATTATGCAATGTACTTCAGGTGTCCTCCATTGACATTGTTGAGGTACAGGTAGACATTGCGGTATGGAGAGGAGTGATTAAGAAGTTGAGCCTGTATCTCGGCTAGTTGTTGTCTTTGATACCATCTGTAGGACTTGGATGAATTGCAGAGCCCCTGTTGTGGTGCCATCTGTCTTATTGAGGGCAGAATGTCCTGCTGCCGTCCTGGACACATTCATAGCGTCACTTCTTCTCCATCACTTGTTTCAGGGTTCTCGTATCATTGAAACAGATTTTGGGAATAACCAGGTTTGCTCAGTCCATAAAATCACATTGTGCTTCCACTTAGGTGCTCATTACAGAACAAAATCAATTTATATAGGATCAACCCCAATGTCAGCCCTTTGTGACTATGGACAAGTCGATTCACCTTCCACAAACTAGACTGTGAGCTCAACCCTGCTCCGCCCTGTCCCTCGCTAAACAATCCTTCTTTAAGTCCCTTATCTCTTCTCAGTCCTCCAACCCCCACCGCCTCTTCGCCACATTCAACTCCCTCCTCTCCCCCCCCCTCCCACTGTCCCGCCTTCCCTCTCTGCTTCTGACTTCGCCTCCTTTTTCTCTTACAAAATCAAAGCCATCAGACGGAACATCTCCACCCACCCCTCTCCCCCCAACCTCACCGCTTCACGTCCAGCCATCAACCAGCTGTGGTGCGCCTTCATCCCCACATCAGATGAAGAAGTTCGCTCCCTTATTCTTTCCTCTCCACCCTCTACCTGTCCCCTTGATCCCATCCCCTCCCACCTCCTTCGCTCTCTCTCTCCTACTGGCTGCTCTTACCTCGCACACCTCTTCAACCTATCACTCTCCTCTAGAGTTGACCCATCCTCATTCAAACACGCTCTTATCTCCCCTATCCTCAAGAAACCCAATCTTGACCCCACCTCTCTTGCTAACCACCGCCCTATCTCTCTTCTCCCATATGCCTCCAAATTACTTGAGCGGATTGTCTGCAGCCGCCTCACCAGACACCTCTCTGACAACTCCCTCCTTGACCCTCTCCAATCCGGCTACCGCCCCCTCCACTCCACCGAAACAGCCCTGGCTAAAGTTACCAACGATCTCCTATCAGCCAAATCCAGTGGTCACTACTCCATACTCATCCTCCTTGACCTCTCCGTGGCCTTCGACACCGTGGACCACCCCCTCCTACTGCAAACTCTTCTCTCTCTTGGCCTCTCTGGCTCTGTCCATGCCTGGTTCACCTCATACCTTGCTAATCGCTCCTTCTCTGTATCCACGTCTGGTTCTTCCTCCACCCCCTCCCCTCTCCCTGTTGGAGTCCCTCAGGGCTCTGTTCTTGGCCCTTTACTCTTTTCGCTCTATACTTCCTCCCTTGGGGCTCTCATCTCCTCATTCGGTCTTCAGTATCACCTATATGCTGATGATATTCAACTCTACATCTCTTCTCCTGATCTTTCCTCCTCCCTCCTCTCTCGTGTAATTGACTGCCTCTCAGCCATCTCCTCCTGGATGTCCTCACGCTTTCTTAAAATTAACATCTCCAAAACCGAACTCATTGTCTTTCCCCCACCCAGACTCCCTTCCCACCATGACCTCTCCATCGTTGTTAACAACTCCACTATCTCCTCTGTCTCCCAACTCCGCTACCTAGGAGTTACTCCTGACTCCTCTCTCTCTTTTGCCCCCCACATTCAATCCCTTGCCCAAGTCTGTCGCTTCCAACTCCGTAACATTGCCCGCATCCATCCCTTCCTCTCTCAAGATGCCACCAAAACTATCAACCTTGCTCTCATCATCTCCCACCTCGACTACTGCAACCTCCTCCTTACTGGCCTCCTCTGCTCCCACCTTGCCCCCCTCCGCTCTATACTCAATGCGGCTGCGAGACTCATCTTCCTCTCAAGCCGCTCCTCCTCTGCCTCCCCTCTCTGTCTTGCCTTACACTGGCTCCCCTTCCCCTACAGAATCCTTTTCAAACTCCTCACCACCACTTACAAGGCTCTCCCAGTCTACTGCCCCTTATATCTCTACCCTCCTCTCCATTCACACTCCCGCCCGCTCCCTGCGCTCAGCCAATGATCGCCGCCTCTCCTCCACTCTGATCACCTCTTCCCACTCTAGAATCCAAGACTTCTCCCGCGCTGCCCCCCTTCACTGGAACGACCTCCCTCGCTCCATCCGTCTCTCACCCAATCTGTGCTCCTTCAAGCGGGCACTTAAAACTCACCTGTTCCTTAAGGCCTACCAACCATCCACTTAACCTCTCACCTCTTCTGTTTCTTCTCTCTCCCCGTTGCTTCACTGGCTCCCTTCTGTGCCTGATTTTGTTTACCCTCCTTTAGGATGTAAGCTCGTATGAACAGGGCCCCTCTTCCCTCCTGTTTCCATACCTGTTCTTCCGCTCCGGCTCTACTGTATTTGCCTGCCTGGAGTTTCTGAAATACTGGTACTTTGTGTTTATTGTTCTGTACTGTTTTACCCTGTATAGTCTACTGTCCGTACCATGTACGGCGCTGCGGATACCTTGTGGCGCCTAACAAGTAAATGATGATAATAATAATAACTGAGCAATGAAATTGTGCTTAACAAATTATGTGTGTGCAGCACTGTGCAAAAATACCAATAATAACAATAATTCATATTCCTACTAATTATTTTAGGGTGATTTTCAGTAGCAAACAATGTCCTAATGGACATATTAGTCTTGTACTGTTCATATGATTCTCTGGATAGCAAGCCACTGGGTGCCTATGATCTTTAGAATAGTCTTCTGTATGACTAATGTGTTCTACCATCTAATAATGACATTATTAATTGTATTGTACTGTTATTTGTAACAATGATCCCATGTTGTAATTGTGCTGTCTTAATAACGGTGTATGCTACTATGTAATGATTCAATAACAATGTAGCATATTATGAAATGTATTATTAATTTAAAGTTGAACCACTTGTTACCCACATATTTCACCCTTTTGTCTGACTCATTCAAAAAGTGCTTCCTTTGCAAAGAATAATCTTTCGATACAGCTGTCTTAACGTCATTTTGGGGATGTTTTCATTCTACCAAAATACTCACAACTTGTGCACCATTAAGTTTAATGCAATTATACTTTTGGGGGGGAAAAAATGGATAAGTCGGTACTCTGAAATTGATAAAGATGATTAAAATTCTTTTATTTAGCCCATAGTAGAAAAGACATAATGCCCAGCGGTTGTGATGCTTAACATTTAGCCCTTGACAAAAATTTTGGGGTGCAAAATTGTGACAGGCAGAGGTATAAACTGAAATCCATTTAAAAATGTAATAGAATAGTTAAAGTAGATTTTATATTAAGGACAAGTTATTTTTTACCTACCGTGTATTAGCATGGCGTGGAAAGCGAGCAGGCGCTATGAGCGTTTTATCCTAGAGTGGCCTAAACTCTAAATCAGGCCCTGGAAGCACATGGGATGGTATATGGATCCTACATTCTCTAGCAACTCTAAGGGGGGTATTCAATTGACGGCGGGATCACCGAAAATCCCGCGCTCTAAAAATATTACCGTTAATACGGTAATCCTGTGCGTAAAAACCGTTAATACGGTAATCCTGTGCGTAAAAAACGTTAATATGGTAATCCTGTGCGTAAAAAACGTTAATACGGTAATCCTATGCGTAAAAACCGTTAATACGGTAATCCTGTGCGTAAAAACCGTTAATATGGTAATCCTGTGCGTAAAAACTGTTAATACGGTAATCCTGTGCGTAAAAACCGTTAATACGGTAATCCTGTGCGTAAAAAAAACGTTATTACGGTAATTTACTTGCTGGATTTCAGCTCGCAGCTCCGAGCTGCGACCTGAAATCCAGCGGGATATTACCATATTAACGGTAATATTTTTCGAGCGCAAGATTTTCGGCGATCCCGCCCTCAATTGAATATGCCCCTAAGGGGCCAATTCAATGCTGCCGCGAATAATGCGGCGTTAACAGTATTACCGTTAATACGGTAATTTTAACCTGGATTTCATCTCGCAGCTCAAGTAGCCGCGAGTAAAAATCCAGTGTTGAAATTACCATATTAAAGGTAATTAGGTGCAGTTTTACCGTAATAACGGTAATACTGCTAACGCCGCGTTATTCGTGGCAGAATTGAATCGGCCCCTAAGGGAGATGTAAAGTTTAGAAGTAAATGTTTAACTTTTACTTTTTTTAAAAAAAAATAATAAAAAATCCAGTGCATTTTAATGTTTAAAACGGTGGCCAGATCTAAACAATAACACATGCTATGTAAGTGGAACCACTGACCTGTCTACAGACAGCAAACCATTATAACTGATTTGCATATGTCAGGTTACAGGTCACAGCTGTCTTTATATTGTACAGCGCTATATATATCTCAGTTAGAAAGTGCACTAAAGGAACTTCACTTATTAAGCTAAACTTTAGAAGTAGCCGTCATTAAATAACACTCGGATCCCTTCAAGCTCCTCTTGCCTTGTATAGCTCTTTGCAGGTTTTCAGGATGAAGGTACTAAACGCGGCCTGATTTATGGTGCTTTAAACAGAAGGGCATCTGATTATTGCTCTTTGAAACAGGCTCACAGCTCATATGTCTTTTCTAACAACAACGAGGTCAGTTGAGGATGTGTTTTCAACATCGGAGCTTTTTAATGTGTGAAATGAAATACTGAGAATCGTTTCTGTTACATCCTCCAGCTAGCATCTTCCTAGAAATAGAAACAACATTTTCCCTTTAATAACACTTTTCATAGAAAGTGAAAGAAGCCTTTTCTGCGTTTGTTTATTTTGTGTTCAAGCTGGAGGAGGAGGGGGGGGCGAGTACCAGTAATCCGGCATAAAAATAACTCATGCATTCAGGGCCTGATTCGTCTTCGGACGTAACCTGCACGGAACTTGCGTTTAATAAACGAAAATGGAACTTGAGAGTAGTTCCGACTCTATTCAAATACAAGCGGATCTCAATATACGTTTCCATTTGAATCTGGTTATAAGCACGCTCTGGCTAAGCTTTACTTGCCATATGTAGACAGACACAACAGTGTGCAATATAAAGTCCCATCAGAAACCATGCAAAAAAAATGTATAAAATAAATTAACACAACTCTTAATGCTATATTCATTAATAAAAAATATGTGTTAAAAACTATTTTGTTTTATTTTTTTACAGTAAATACATAAATCAGGTTGTTATTAATGCGCATTGTACATGTTTTTATAGTCTATCTTCATTGCATACACATGTTCTGTGCTATCCAGTGGCACACGTGTAGTTTTTAAAACAAAGACTATGTTGTGTTAGTCATCATTATCAGTCGGCACTTGTTAGGGCTAAAACAAACGCATATTTTAGAGAAACGCAGGACTTTAATAGACCGCATTTTAGTCTGCACGCCCTTACTGTACATTGTGTTTGTCCATCCGCCCCTTCACTCCCCCGTTCCAACCTGCATGTTATAGGCAGCCCTGTCATTTGTGTTCAGACATGAATTGCATTCAGTTGTGTTCATTGGCGTAATGTCTGTTTCTGAGCATGCGAAGAGCTACTTCACGCAAGATACGGCACACAGACAGACTTATGTCCGAAGCTTAATCAGGCCCTCAATGTTCAACAATGTATCCAGAACCTGCAAAAATCGGGCTATAGTGGGGTTGGGTGGGGTACGTTATACCGATGCTGATAAATCCGACAATCGGTATAGCGAGAAATTAATGAAGATTCCAAAAATGCGAATATAGAGCAAATGCAGAGTTACTATAAATAAGACAGACCATATGTGCGACAAGCTTGTTCCGCGGCTCCTATACATTACGAGAGCAGCGAATGCCGGCAGTGGGAAATGACGTCACTAACAATGGAGACAGTGAGATTTGGGGCTAGATTTGGAAAAGTGGAGATGTTGCCTATAGCAACCAATCAGATTATAGTTATCATTTATTTAGTGCATTCTACAAAATGACAGCTAGAATCTGACTGGTTGCTATAGGCAACATCTCCACTTTTTCAAACCCGCGGTTTAGTAAATATACCCCACAGTGTTTTAAAATGGCAATGCGTAACTGTAACCCTAACCATAATCCTAACCCCACTCCTATCCCTAATCCTAACTCTACTCCTAACCCTAATATTAACTCTAACCCATAGATTACTTTGTCCAGGTGGCGGATCCTGGCATTGTTGCTTTAAAACATCACTTTCTGTATTGTTAGGTCAATTCCAAGTGCCGGCATTTGATGCTGTGGGAATGTATAGGAGATGTGGAGCAGGGGTGTCGCACATGTTGCCTGTCTTATTTATAGTCAGTCTGCATTTCCTCTATATTGTGATTATTGAAATCTGCATTATTTTGTTGTTATACGGATTGTTGTAATTATCAGCATCGGTATAATGACTACCACCCGTGGCATTATATCTCATTGGTTGATATGCCATTGTTTTTGGTCATTATATTTTGGGGTTTTTTCCACATTAGTTAATGTTTTAACCAGAGACAAGAAGCACATTTTTTTCATCCATTCCATGTGGTAGATTTATCAAACCTAAAAAAGGAAAAGAGGTGTTGCCCATAGCAACCAATCAGATTTTATCTATCATTTTCTAGAATGTACTAGATAATGGATTGCTACAATCTGAATGGTTGCTATGGGCAACATCTCCACTTTTCCTTTTTTTGAAGGTTTGATCAATTCTACCCCCCTTGGTGCATGTATGTGTCTGTAAATATAATAAAAATGCCTTTTATGTATAGTAAAAGTTAAGGGTCTTTCTTAACCTGGATGCAATTTGCGTTTAAAAAAAAAAAAAGAGTTCGGAACTGAAGCGTAGTTGTGAATCAGGTGTGTAGACCTCCATTATACGTCCTATGGCACAAACTGGAATGATAAGAAAATCTGAATTTTTACAAGGAGCCTGAATGTTAGGAACAGTTGACTTTTGCAATTAAAAATATCCATTTAGCAATGCCTGCAGCATATTTCGTGTAAAGTTCAGTGATGTTCCCCTTTAAGTTACACCCTTATTACTGGTGCTATGACTAGAGTTTTGCAAGAATTGTGCTGGACTGCCCTTGACTGTAAATTATTATTTATATTTTCATATACTGCATATAGTATTACACAGTGGTACTGGACCTGGTCTGTACAAAGAAAGCTTCACCCACTTTTTCCCAGCAGAGCTTACAATCTTAAGTGTTGCCTGGGACACAGGGAGAATAAGTCACCTGTCCTGGATCACTTTGAGCTGACACCTTGATTGAACCCAGGGTCTCCAGCAACACGTTCATTTATGGTCTTAAGTAAACCCCAAACTATAGTAACACAAGCAAAGGAAAGCAACTTAACTTGAAATATGATAGAAGATACTCATCCGTATAGATGGGCATCTGCAAATATGGTATGTCCTTAATAATCATTTCATTATTAGCTGTTATATATTATATAGGTTATTTTGTACTGTACTATAAATAGGATATTAGAGATCAAGGAAGAGTTCCGTGGTTGCTGGCCGAGTGCCTTTGTATACTCCCTAGGTTCCCAAACTGTGCGCCGTGGCTCCCAGGAATGCCGCCGCGCTGTCATAGGGGTGCCGTGGACAGGAAGAGGAAAAAAACAAAACAAAACTACCAATCCGGCGGCGCCCGGGACCCAGCATCCTCCCTCCTCGTTTGTCACTGAATGTCGGGCGGGATGACGTCAAGCCCGACATTCAGTGACAAGCGGCAGGAGAGAGGATGCTGGGTTCTGGGCGCTGCTGTATTGGTACATTTTTTTTTCTCTCTTCCTGGCCATGGCGGGATGCAGAGGGGACGGACCGAGGATGCAGAGGGGGCAGAGCGTATGGATGCAGGGTGCGCAGAGCGTGTGGAGATGATGCAGGGGCACAGAGTGTGTGGAGATGAAGGAGGGCACAGAGTGTGTGGAGATGAAGGAGGGCACAGTATGAGTTAGCTGTAAATTATTCTTTGACAGAAATATAATTGAAAAAAATATATAAAAATATTATTTTCTCTTGGATTTATGTGTATTTTTGCAGACAACTAAATAAGTATTTCTGTCCTGACCTAAATACTTATTACGTTTTTTGACCCAGCTACATATAAAATGGGACTGCTCGATAATTATTTTGGAGGGGTGCCTTGAAAAAATTATGGAGACTCTAAGGGTGCCGCAAACTGCAAAAGTTTGGGAACCACTGGTATAGTTCATGGAAAGACAAGGTGACTTCTAATATCCATTATAATCTGCAGTGCAGTATATACAGTGTGTATTATTTATGATAAGTCATAATAATTTATAATATGAAATATAACTGATGTCACCACCAATAAAGGACTACTCTCTCCCTCTCTTACCCTACTTTACATATCCTATTTGTTTTTCCATGAATTCCTTATTGCTGCACTATTTCCAACCATGCACATATAGACATTAGACAGACGGACGGTCTCTGTTGCCTGCACAGACAGACAGCAGCTTATACAGTCAGGGCTGCCATGTAAGGATAGTGAGACCGCTGTGTGCGTCGTCATGCCATGGTTAGGCACTCTGCCCCAGCTCCACCACCGATATTTGGCAGACCTTAATCAGTTTCAGGGAATTCAAGCTCATGGCAGGCAAGGGGCTGAATTCAACTCCAGCAAACCTCACACTGCAGGTCATAGTAATATATCAGCACAGCTGTAATTGTAAGCAGCAATTAAGAGGCATGGAGGTTCCTAAAGTATAAGATCTCATCTTCACCACTATCTGTGGAGTGGAAGTGGCTGTTTTCTCTTCTGCACAGTAAAGAACACCTCTAAGTATACACCCTCTATTTTACTTCAGTAATCTCTCTCCCCAAAATGAATTCTCAGTTTGGAGAGTTCCACAAAACTAGGCACACTGGTGCACCTACTGCAATGAGGGGTACCATGAAGGAGGTGGGGTGCCACGGAGAGCACAGTGCGCTCCCGCCTCCTCCGGGAGACCTCCCTGCACTGTGCACAAGAGGTCATGTGACGTGGAAGTAGGCTGCCTCCGTTTTGTTAAGATAGGAAGCAGCAGGCTGGGGAGGCCGTAAATAGAGGCTCGGCGGCTCGTTTGTTGCCCACAGCTGACCTGCTATGTACTTGGAAGGAACACCAAACTCCTCCCATCGACAGTTGCAAACTTCTCTTCCAGAAATGCCGCCATCTTGCTCCATATATGTTTGCGCTTCGGCAGAAATCTTTGGGCGTCTGCACAAACCGAGGGATGTCGCACCGCCATAGCGGGTTACACACGATGGACCTGAGTCATAAAGGAACGTAAGGCAAAAAAAAGGAGTAAATGTTCTCCAGGACAAACCATGTTACAATGCAAGGGGTGCAAATAAGATAAATACTGGCTGTTTTTTCATCTAGCACACAAATACTTGATAGCTTTATTTTTACACTGAAATGTAAAGTTAATCTAGGACATGCCCTACCCCAACTATAAATCTGTCCCCACATTTTAAATTTACCTCCCCCTCCAATGCAACATGGTTTTGTCCAGTTGCAAAGTTACTCCTTTTAAATGCTTTGCTTTCCTTAATGACTCGACATCTTTGGTGTTTTTTCACTTTGTAAATAACCTGTGCAAAATATAACACATTCATTGAACAGCATTTCCCTGTTATATAAGTGCTTTAGGAAGGCAAATTATCCAGCCACAGTGTGTCTGCTGAGAGCCAGTCACTCGCCCTGAGCTGAGAACAATTTGTAGGTATTGTTATCTAGTAACTTAAAAAATGCTAGCAAATATTTGTGTGGTTTCCATAGCGAGAGGGAGGGTGCCGTAATCTTGTAAGAACCAAAGTGCATTGGATCATCAAGGGACACAGATTTGTCTTTGACTATTATGTTCATTCAAGAGAGATTAGATTTGCCAAAAGGCAACAACAAACTTTTGTTGTAGCACATTTCTTTATTTCAGTCTAAGGATATACAGACATACTATATTTTCTTTCAGTCTGTTTTTGTGTAATGTAGTAATACTTTTTAGGGAGTTGGTAGAAGGCTTTGATATAATATGATTTTGATTCACCTGCCTGTCAGGCTTACAGCTTCTCCCGCAAGAGTCCTCAGCAGGGGATGGTTGGCAGATTGTAGCCAGGGTGGCAAGACTCGACTCAGCAGCCTATTAGGGACATTTTAAAGGGAAAAAAATGTAGGCAGCCCAGTGACCCAGCCTAAGGTAGCCCAGAATGGGACTGGCCCCGGGGACAGATGCCCCCTGCACCCCAAGTCCAGACTGTCCCTGGTCCTCAGCCATCAACTACTTCAATGGTGTACTGGTTTTACTTATGCTGGGCACACAATGGCTGATCCTGCCACAAAGCAAACGCTGAATGACAGGGTCATACACATAGTGGCCAACTGGATGAGATATTGCTGTTCAGCTCCTAAAAACAGGCAGCTGAGTTACTTCTGGCATGACTGCCTGTTAGTACAGACAGGAGATGACTGCACTCATAGACATAGTGATGACCTACAGTCATCGTAGTGCTTTTGGGTCACACAAACTTCCTTATCATGCCAATTACACTCTCATGCACACTATATTTACTAAACTGAGGGTTTGAAAAAGTGGAGATGTTGCTTATAGCAACCAATCAGATTCTAGTTATCATTTATTTAGTGCATTCTACAAAATGACAGCTAGAATCTGATTGGTTGCTATAGGCAACCCGCAGTTTAGTGAATATACCCCCTTGGACCATTTTGTGGGTGGAATTGTCAGGACCGTTTGCCGATAGGAAAAGTGTCTTAAAGTCATGCATGCCTTCAATATATAATTCACTACTTTATGTTCTTTACATACAGTAATTTTACAAAAAATATATTGTTGATAATTGCAAAAACGAAGCTACTTGATGCACAGTCTTGTGTGTTGTTGCTGTGTATAGAGAGTGCACTGTCATGTTTTATAACATATGAATCAATAAACACTTATTCTTGCAGACTTATCATATTCTTGTTTTTAGCATCATCAACTATCTATATAAAGCCACTATCCCATGAGAACTGTAGTTGTTTCTGGCAGTTTATAAGTGATCAGTGGAACAATCTAACATCTTCTTGTTGTATTGCAGGTGGTCACGTTATGGTACAGAGCGCCGGAAGTCCTACTCCAGTCCAGTTACGCCACGCCGGTGGATCTCTGGAGCGTTGGGTGTATATTTGCAGAAATGTGTCAGCGAAAGTAAGATATGTCCTTGCATTTATTTGCGCTCATTATCATAGCAGGATAGTGCATTATCTTTTTATTCAAGTTAAATATACCAAGATTAAAACAACGTAAAGTAAAAACACTTTTATATCTCACTCATCAATTGCAGCAAGAAGGCGTTCAATAGCCTGGACACAGTTCAATACCCCTCACCTTAAGTCCTTATCCAGACAGTGTTTTCTTCATCGTTGTCTTTCCGGGTCTCTCTCTCCTTATACAACCAGCCCAGCATCAGCACACCACTTCAGAGTACACCCTACGCGTTTCGTCACTTCCTACGACTTCAATCGGGGGCACTGTCTCACTTCCTGTCTCAGCTCCATTCTTATAGGGACCCTATTATTGTGCAAACTGACAGTAATAATTTAATTAGGAGAATGTTTTTTTCTTGGTATATTAACTTTAATAAGAATATGCTGCACTGTGCTGTTCCCCCAATAGTTTTAGCTTATATCTTATAGATTCTGCCGAAAAAGGGCTAAAAGCAAGGGGAGCAATGGATGTTTGCACAAATATGGACCCAAAAGACTACTAACGTTAGGGTAGCGGAGTGAATTTGAGTTTTTTAAGTCTGCAGCTATAGATATATAGATAGATATAAATAGATAGATAGATAGATAGATATAGATAGATATTTTCTTCGCTAGTCACAATCCATCAGCTTTACTCTAGAAACAAATGCATTGGACTGAATTGTACCGATTATTGTTATAACACAATGTCACTGTTTTGCACAGTAGGATCAACAAATAACAAATGTCTGATAGATCGATAGAGAGATGGTTGACATCTAGCAGCCAGGAACAGTTTGGGAGCATTGCATTGTTGTTGATGAAGTTGATTGGGTAGTTAGAATGTCTGGTCATATCAACTTCATCAACAATTCCATAAAATGCAGACTAATAACTCTCCCACTTCACCTGGCTCCTAATTTGAGGGAAGTGTTAAGTATCTCCAAAGCCTTGAGGAGAGGGAGGAACAAAAATCAGTATATGTAGAAACAATCCTTGATGGGTACATACAGCCGATGTAGATGAAATTAAAGAAACACTATTCTATTAACTAAAGTTTGATACAAAACTAACCTGTGTGAATTCTATGTTCAGCCAATGGAAAATACACCAGTGATCAGGTAGCCCTCTCAGTTTGATAGTAGAAAGTATTACATTTTAATCCTCTATACTCCAAAAAATGTACATAGTGTATTGTATTGCACTGTAGACTGAACATGAGCAGTGCAGGCAGTATGTATCCGAACTCCATTGTTTTCTACATTGTCTATTTCCTTTTAGTGTATTTGCATCATTTTACTCTGAGACATTTCTTTACAGTGGTGATTGGTGTCACCACTCAACTGTTTGTACATCATACATTTCTTTATTGTAAACAAAAGTCTGTAAAAAGCAGAAGCCAATGGCAGGCACTTAAATGGAACCACTGCAGAATCAATTGGTAAATGCATTAATGGCTTGAAACCAACATTTTCAGTATCATTTCTTTTTGATTCTGAATTATTCATGAAGTTTTCTAACATAGTTAAGGTTCATGCTTTTCTCAGTTGAACCTTTTTACTAATGTGAATCCTGCTAGGTGCTGTTTGTTATAATTTATATAACCCTAGGACTGCAGTACACCTTTTGTCGAGGAATGCTGCCCACAGTACCCTGGCTGATTAAAGAATATATGTTTGTTTACTATGTATGTCCCCAATTGTAAAGCGCTATGTTGGCGCTATATAAATGATGATGATGATATTTGTCTTCATGTGCCCAAAATGGACACCATTAACCATATAAGACAACACGTGAAGACATTTTGCAAAGTGGAGAAGCCAGGTGCCCTTCCGCACAGCCAGCAGCGCCTCTCTCCGCTCCTTTATACCGCAAAATGATGCACCTGTCCCTCGCTTTGCTAAATGTCTTTGCTCCACCCATCGCCTCCACTGCGTTTCAGCGATATTTTGCACAAATGGAAGCGGCACTGATGGTGGTTTTGCAGTAATCAGAGGACATTTTGCACTTCTAAAAGTCTCTGCTGTTAATTCATATATTATTTACAAGCATGTATACATATATTACCATCACTTGTGTATTATAACAATATTATATAACAGTATTATCTACAGTTGATCATTTCCCTTGATTTTACTTGTGCATCACACAGAACTAACACTAGCGACCCGATGTTTTTGGAAACGCTGAATTACTATATTATATATGACTATCTAGATGTGGGTTTACAGTTTATTTTTAAGCCCTTGTGCTAGTGACAGATGTTTCCATAAGCATGAGCAGTTGTTTGATTGATAGCCGTTGTAAAATGCAGCAACAGCAATAATCTGTGGTCGGGTGTTACTGTTAGACTGACGGCCAGGCAACAGAGCTGCGGTTTTCTTCCAAGCTTCCAGTCTTGCCAGACATCCAGTAGTGGCTGAGCAGTGTGGTAACAGCAACAGTCATATTATGAAGGATAAAAGTGAAAGCAGCCACTTATGGTCAACAGGAAAAAGCTTTCATCGTCAGATTTCCCCTTTGTGCTTTGCCTTGAGAATTACACGTGGGAGTGTTGGATTCATTTCATGACAGAGCAGTCTTTGGCACCTTGGGAAGCCTTGGTTGGGGAAGATTTATACTGAGTTATTGAGGTTGAGAATCATCCTTCACATTGGATTCCAGGAATTTGAAATTCAAAGCATCTTCCTGGAATCTGGAACATAAGACAGAGGAACAGATATTTCTGAGACGGTATAACTAGTAATTAGGCAAATTGGTCATGGAATCCATCTTCTGACTGTTACAGACGAAGGTCTCAGCACATTCATAAAAATGACGCTTCTTCTAAAATGTTTGTTATCCATCAGTAGAGGGAAATGTAATAGCCCTTCCCGGAAGTGTAATCACGCCGGTGGTGCACATTAGGGTGAAGGTTGAATTCCACATAGAAGAGTTGACATCACAACATTCCATATGCAGAATCTGGATACAATATCACTGGTTTTATGTTCCACTGTTTATTAGGAAACTTCCCAGACCACAAAGAGGCATCTTGTACGCACAAATATATATGTAAATGGTTTGATACTGAGAAACATGTAATGACGTGAGCTCTAGCTAGAGTGTCCGCTGTAGTCTTCTGTTCTCCTGTTATTGATCGTACATTAATACTTGCTCTTTATGAAATTGTGGCAGTTTGGAGGGCATACGATATGTTTCTCCCAGTAGATCTTTTTTTTTTTTTACACTCAAATAGCTCCTGAAACATTTACATGTGTATTTCAGGATGTATTCAGCTCTGTGCCAGTTGCATATGTGCCAAGTTTACATCAGACGTACATGCAACCAACCAGGTCATAAGCACAAAAAACAAATCATAGTGAAAAACACGTTTGTTGTTAAATTATGCACACAAAATGATAAGATATGGGCATTATCAGCGAAGAAAGCAGCCATCAGCTTCAGGGGTGAATTCACAATCAGCCAATCAGAAGCAGCTAACTAGTGCTGCCGACCGTCCTCATCATTAAACAAACAGCATACGCTCAATTCAGCATGAGCCACAGTCTGTCCTTTAACTGCTGGATATTTTCTAAAGGGATTGGGTACGAATTACATACGTTAAATATGCTGACACTTATCCTGTCAACACGAAAATGTCAACAGGCTAAATGCTGAGAAACTAATTTTGGCAACAAGCTTAAAATGTAGACAATATGACAATAATGTCGACATTAAGGGAGCAGTGCCGCTGGTTCTGGCGGCTAAAACAGCCGCTAGACCTGATGGCACAAAACAGTTATTCAAAATAAAAACAAAACATTAAAAAAGTTCCTTCTACCCTTCCCCTTCCAACCCACACCAATACTTGTGCTGGCAGCCATGGGAGAGCCCTAGGTTATAAATAGACCTAGCAGCTGTCAGTTTTTCATTATGCAACGGGAGTTCCTTCATAGAGGAACTAAGTCTGCATCGTCTGACAGGATTTTTTTTTATCTTGAAATTCATAAAAGCAATTTCCAGAGGATTATTTGGGTTGTTTCAAGCTGCCAGAAAATATTTTTTTTCATCACAATTGGAATAATTTTATTATTTGGGGTTTTTTTATGGACAGCCACGGACCCTTGAGTTAGCCTGTCGACATTTTTGTGTCTACAGGATTAGTGTCGACATATTCAACATCGGAAATATGATCTCTCCTGTTCTAAAGATATCACCGGTGGGTACCAGCAGAATAGAGACAATGCAGCCCCTGTGAAATAGCGACACTAATGTGGAAATGGTGTCTGCTCCCATGCCTGTCAGTGTGGATGTCCCTGTATATATACAGCTCAGTCTTAGGTTTAACAGACCTAAAAGGTCACTTACGACACAGATGCCATTTTGTGAAAATATACGCCTATATTGTGTGCCAATGTACCCGCTGGTGTGGGAGAGTGCCTGGCTTAGTGCACCAAGCTGGCACTGAATGTGGGGTGAAGACATTTTTCTTCTTCTCAAAAGACCTGGGCCAATCAGGGGCTGACTGCAGAATGTGGGCAAGGCACAATAATGCATCACATATTGCACCAACATAAAAAAACAAGAATTTGACACAGGATACGATATTTAAATTCGTTTCAGGGGGCTGAGATTGGGGTGGTAAGCAGACTTTGTGGTCTCACAACTTCCCCTTAACTTGTAAAACAATTTAATTTTTACATGTCTTCGGAAGCCAGAACTTATGTATACTGTATCGCAGCTGCATATTTTGGCATTTATATGCTGTGTGTGTGCATGTGCTATTCACAGTACGCCCTTTATATATGATAAATGATATGGGTAGTGTTTGTTTGAATAGCAGATTAACAGGCTGTGATGTTTTAACTTTTTAAAAACAAAAAGATGTGTTGATGAAACCCCAGCCCTGTTATTACATGATGTGAGCAAACAGTCATCAGTATTCTCTTAAAATAGAAGGAAATGTTGATGTCTAAACTGCAAAGTTACATTGGGGGACATCAGCTTTAAATTGGATGCCGGAAACCGGTGTCATCATGGAATTTATTGACTTGGCTGATGTTCCCGGACCAGCTGGTTAAACATTCTGCTTCCCAGAGTGGTCTAGAAACAATCGCGTTGTCTAGTATCTTCCTATTTTCTGTATGCTGTGTACATCATACATGACTTTTTGCACTTATTGATCTGGAATAGTCTGGCAAAGTATCACCTAAAATATTTAAAGGAAACTTAAATCCCAAAATGTATAATTTCAGATGTCAACCATGAAATTAAAATACATTGTTAAAAAGTAAATTATGGCCACTACACTAGATAGCTGAAGCTCCTCCCACTTGTTGAGGACAGTGACCTGATGGGATCTCATACAGGTCAAAAAGCTGAGACCAAGTTGCTGTGACATCACTGGTCCTGCCCCTCTGTGTGAATCCACCAATCCACACAGTGCATTTCTGCACAAAGCTGTCAGTCAAACTCTGTTTGCTTAGATAGAGAAGCACCTCCCTCCTGCCATGGCAGCTTTCTGCAGAGTAGTAAGGTACACTTATTTAGTTAAGTATAAGCACTACAGCTATTTCATGTATATTATTCAGCTCATTAATACACAGGTTTTGATACATAATCATATTAAATGATGCCCACCCCCCCCCCCCCCCCACCCTCCTGCAAACAATAGAGCCCCTTTTTATTAATTATCTGGTGGCCACTTGTTATTACCAAAGATACACATATATATGTAAATAAAAGTTCTAGATATTTGTACTCCTAACACCCATTTACTCCACCATTATACATGGGGTACCAATCTTGTTGGCAGCTATTGAGATAATTTCTCTTTCAACTGTTTGCCCAACACTTTCTGTGCATTGCAGTCTTGGGTTATAAAGAAACTGATGGTATTTTCTGAAAAGGAAAAGTCTTCTGAAAGAAAGGCAATGTTTGTGTGGGTAATGCACAGAAAAATACTGATATTGAAGTCATAGAGGAACCAAACCTTGTAAAAAGGAAAGGTGGAGGTGTATCTAGTACATTCTAGAACATGATCGTTAGAATCGGATCGCCTGCTATGGGCAACTCCTCCACTTTTCCTTTTTAAAAGGTTTGATAAATCTACCGCATAATGTGATGTGCCAAGAAAGATAAAAATGTAATACAAGAAATAAAAGGTAATAAGAATACTAACTGTAAACATGAAAGTGCCAAGAAAGATTCAGCACAGGGTTGAAAAAATGCCTTAGCAGCTAAGAGATTACAACATAGTAGAGATGTTCACTGACCCCCGTGTTTTGGTTTTGGTTTTGGTTTTGGATCTGGATTAACTTCGTGTTTTGGTTTTGGTTTTGGCAAAACCCCCCTCACATCTTTTGGTTTTATTTTTGGATCCTGATTTTTTCTAAAATCCCTATTTTATTTTATTTTATAAAAATCACATAATTTGGCTCTTTTTTTATCCCTACATTATTAACCTCAATAACATTAATTTACAATAATTTCCAATCAAGAACACTGCTACCCCTCTTGTTTCTGTATGAGCAATGGCACTGGAGACTGGAGAGTCACAAGAACACTGCTACCCTGTTTCTGTGTGAGCAATGGCACTGATCAATGTCACTGGAGAGTGACAAGAACACTGCTACCCCTGTTTCTGTGTGAGCAATGGCGCTGGATCTCCGGGGGAGGGAGGTACTTATGGAATCCGAAACCAGCGAGATCCAACAACGCAACAGTGACATTTTGCCTTGATTCAGATCCGAGGATGCGCAAAAGTAATGAGCCTCTCACAAGCCTACTCAGATCCCCTAAGTTCTGGTGGGCTCGGTTTTCAACATAGCAGTGTCCTTTACCGAGATTACTAACAAGTAGTCTGGTGTCCGTACAAAAAATAGCTTCCCCCACAAAATACATTCAATTTTTGGGATAAAAATCCTGCTAATTAGATTCACCTCAAAATACAGTGTATGAAATTTTATGGGGATTCGTTAAAAGGAATTTTAAAGGGGAAAAGCCCATTAAGATAGTCAATACAACATGTATTAGTTTTGTGTATCCAACTCAATGTAATTTGCAGAGCTTATCATTATAAAGCAGGATTATCCCAAAAATTAAATTCATCATGGCTTGTAACACTTGCTTAAAATGCCTTCTGATATGTTATTTGTTATTACATATAGGTGCCCTTTCTATCTTTCATGTATTGTTTTAACTGAGTTTAAGGGTAATATTCGACTTTATCGAATTTGGCTGAATTTGTGAAATTCCGTTGAATTATCACTTTTTTTTTTTCTAAAAAAAGGTTCAACTAACTGGTTTTAGAAACAAATTAATCTCTCAAAATGGCTGCCTCACTGTGTTCCTGTTTGTCGTCACTGCTTTCTAGTTAAACCATATGGATTCAGGCTACAAAATGGCTGCCACCACTGTGTGTATATGACGTGTGCACTGTAATTAGCAATTCCCCACCTCTATGATGCTCGTGGAATGTAAGGTGAACGGAACAGTTTCCTATATTTACGTCAGTTGCTTTAGAGACGCAACAAAACTTAACACAGTAGACCTGGGAAGGTCAGCACAGGAATGGATGAAATCTGTCTCATGAAGACACGATAGGGTTGCAAAATATTTTTCTTTCTATTTGAACAGGAAGTGTCTCTCAGAACAGCAATGTATAGGGCTATGTCTATGTATTGTTGTATATTTCTGCTCTAATGTACAGGCTTAAAGTACTCATGGGTAGAGAAGCTATCTAAAAAAACATTGGTTGCTTATCCAAATTACGTTCTTCAGTTGGCATTGCCACCAAAATGATTTGACCTGCAGGGTCACACAAAGGGTTTCTTTTCCAGCTGCGGAATATCTGCATCTCCTGGGGGTCTAACGTGGTACCAGGTTGTAAGGCAACCATTAAAGTCTAGTTAATACCTACAGAGAGTTGAAGCAGTCATTTATGTGGCCTGAACTAGTATTTATGAGACAGCAAACTATCAATTCAACACAAGCTAGTGATATCACCTCCTCAACCCTCCGTGATGTCACTACCTATGTCAGACACAATTGGTTTAGTCCTTTAAAAGCCATTTGATCACCATTAGATATCATCAACCTTCTGAATTCTTCAGCCATAGCTAAAGTATTATTCCTGATGGCAGTAATATTATTTGTTGATTATATAATGCCCACAATGTTTTTTTGGATGATGTGGGCATTATTCTTGCTATATGCTTGCTTCAACCATATACATCATCATCATCAACATTTATTTATATAGCGCCAGCAAATTCCGTAGCGCTTTACAATTGGGAACAAACATTGATAGAACAATACTGGGTAATACATATAGACAGAAAGGTAAGAGAACCTTGCTCGCAAGCTTACACTCTATAGGACAATGGGAGTTAGAAACACAAGGGCATGTGCTACATCATATTGCACAATGGACCAGCTAGAACGCAAAGGTAAAAGTATAGAGTGGTAAAATACACAGAGTTAAGGATAATTTGGGATGACAAGGTGATGCCATCTGAGCATTTCAGAATGATTCCAAGGTCTTCCTTTTTAACTTAGGAAATTCCAAGAGAATTGATAGACTAAATATTGGTTCAGTCTACACCAAAGCTGTTTCCATTGTCTGTAGGCAAAAGGTACACTTTAAGGAAGCAATTACTTATTAAGCAAACAAAGAAAAACATTTCCTACAGTTCTGTTGCATAGCGACAATTGTTTTGCAAACTATAATCAATCTACATGTGATTTTCACTTTATATATTATCATTAAGCACAATCCATTCAGTGTCAAGAAACCACAATATCATTGTCGGGCACTTTTACAGTTGTCAAAATAACCTTGCTTCAGTTTGTATTCAATCCAAAATATGTTGGAAGGGATTCGTTGAGCGTAACCAACAAGTCTTCAAGCAAGAGTTAACTGATCATTTATAGTAAAAAAAAAAACAAAAACGGATGTCTTGTCTCCAAAACAGCAACATCATTTTCACTGTCTTCATCAACAGATGGACTCAATCAGTAAATATTTGATTGAGAGACGTACCATTCAGATGTTTGCTGGATCTTTGGATTCCCTTCAAGAAGCTGTTGTAGCAACATACAACAAACTTAAAGTTTCTGGAAGGAAAGACACGATGGAGATAAACGAGAGGTCGGCCGTGTCAGGGAAGACTACCTGAGACCGTGAGAATATTTTGCTGGATTGGTTCCACACAGAAAGATCACAAAGGAAGTATGACGGAATGTCGGATTGTTGGTCAAGAACCAACATTTTGTGGCTCTTTGGACATGCGTGAAAATGTTCACATGGATTCCTCATAAAATCGGTGCCAAGGCCTCTCAAACGAACATCTGTGATAGTATCATAGTGAGAGAGAGAGAGACTAATAATCCGCTTGTGGTTTTGTCTCTGGTTATATCAACTGCTGTGAATATGTCTGAGATTCCCCAATGACATCACGGCTATCAGGATTTAGTTAAATTGCCAGCTTTATTTCCATTACCAGTGAAGACATTCTTTTGGCCCAGTTTCATCAATGTATTCTAAACACTTTGACGAGGGCTGACGGCCCTGTGGAGCGTTCATGGCTATTTATGACATTATTGACATCCACAAATATTGTGCAGATCTTTTTATATACATAATGTTTCAGTTCCCCCATTCAAATAATACAACACAATAATATAACACTAATGCTCTCACGAAGCGGATTACATTATATTAATAGTCTTTTATCACCATTACGTGAAGTAAAACCGTCATCTTTAAAATTTTACATAAAGTTTTACATACTTGAATGACTTTAATTAACTCTTCAGTCTCCTCTCAGCGATAGGTGACACCTTTCTTTAAAGT